>NC_140171.1:52345508-52870487 GCF_963971535.1 Notolepis coatsorum | reverse complement strand
GCAGATAATGGCATTAGAATGGCAAAACACTGTTTAGAATGTGTTTTTATTTCAACAGCGAATATCTTTTTACAAGTGCTAAATTTCAAGCCTGCAACCTTACTAAGACAGTCAAAATTGCCCTACAATGCAGATAATGGTATTAGAATGGCAAAGCACTGTTTAGAATGTGTTTTTATTTCAACAGCGAATATCTTTTTACAAGTGCTAAATTTCAAGCCTGCAACCTGACTAAGACAGTCAAAATTGCCCTACAATGCAGATAATGGCATTAGAATGGCAAAACACTGTTTAGAATGTGTTTTTATTTCAACAGCGAATATCTTTTTACAAATGCTAAATTTCAAGCCTGCAACCTTACTAAGACAGTCTAAATAGCCCTACAATGCAGATAATGGCATTAGAATGGCAAAACACTGTTTAGAATGTGTTTTTATTTCAACAGCGAATATCTTTTTACAAGTGCTAACTTTCAAGCCTGCAACCTTACTAAGACAGTCTAAATAGCCCTACAATGCAGATAATGGCATTAGAATGGCAAAACACTGTTTAGAATGTGTTTTTATTTCAACAGCGAATATCTTTTTACAAGTACTAACTTTCAAGCCTGCAACCTTACTAAGACAGTCTAAATAGCCCTACAATGCAGATAATGGCATTAGAATGGCAAAACACTGTTTAGAATGTGTTTTTATTTCAACAGCGAATATCTTTTTACAAGTGCTAAATTTCAAGCCTGCAACCTTACTAAGACAGTCAAAATTGCCCTACAATGCAGATAATGGTATTAGAATGGCAAAGCACTGTTTAGAATGTGTTTTTATTTCAACAGCGAATATCTTTTTACAAGTGCTAAATTTCAAGCCTGCAACCTTACTAAGACAGTCTAAATAGCCCTACAATGCAGATAATGGCATTAGAATGGCAAAACACTGTTTAGAATGTGTTTTTATTTCAACAGCGAATATCTTTTTACAAGTGCTAAATTTCAAGCCTGCAACCTTACTAAGACAGTCAAAATTGCCCTACAATGCAGATAATGGTATTAGAATGGCAAAGCACTGTTTAGAATGTGTTTTTATTTCAACAGCGAATATCTTTTTACAAGTGCTAAATTTCAAGCCTGCAACCTTACTAAGACAGTCTAAATAGCCCTACAATGCAGATAATGGCATTAGAATGGCAAAACACTGTTTAGAATGTGTTTTTATTTCAACAGCGAATATCTTTTTACAGGTGCTAAATTTCAAGCCTGCAACCTTACTAAGAGTCTAAATAGCCCTACAATGCAGATAATGGCATTAGAATGGCAAAACACTGTTTAGAATGTGTTTTTATTTCAACAGCGAATATCTTTTTACAACTGCTAAATTTCAAGCCTGCAACCTTACTAAGACAGTCTAAATAGCCCTACAATGCAGATAATGGCATTAGAATGGCAAAACACTGTTTAGAATGTGTTTTTATTTCAACAGCGAATATCTTTTTACAAATGCTAAATTTCAAGCCTGCAACCTTACTAAGACAGTCTAAATAGCCCTACAATGCAGATAATGGCGATCCAAGAGGGGAGCCCGGGGAGCTATAGCTCCCCTAGATCAGACATCAGCTCCCCTGGGGGTCTCTAAAGCTCCCCTGGGAGCTGTATCATCATCGTGTATAATAATAAACGTATGCTATTTTGGATGTATGATTAATGATTTGCGTGTTGTGGCTACTTACTGGGACACAATTCACGGCATTCTAGCCTTTTGTGGTGTTTACTACATCTCCCATGACCCTTAGCGGGGGATGACGTAGATAAAGAGAGACAGTGAAAGTTGAATGGAAGTGTTGTTTGTGAGACAGTAGCGTGCGTAATAAACTAGTGTTTTTGCATCGGAACACGACTCCGTTTACGCTATCATTACTGCATTCCTACATTTGTGACCCTTGGACGTATTTCGGAGATTATATCGAACATGTCAACTGAACAACAGAACGCAGATCGCAGAACTTTGAACGCAGTTTCACTCAAGCTGCGCAGAGTGCCAACGCTTGGTTCGCGCGAAGCCCAATTCGCTCTCAGGAATATTACCGCGGATGCCACCAAGTACTACTATGTGGTAGCAGCCCTTACGAACTCAACGGCAGCGAGAGTGGTGAGTTTGCTAGAAAAGCCACCTACACATGACAAATATGTGACTATAAAAACACGCTCTGAGTTTTTTTCCGTTGAGAGGCGCGCCTGCCCATGATTGGCTGCTGCGACGGATAACATGAAAACCCTTTTCAAATTGTCTGAAGACATCTGGGTGGTTGATGTGAAGCTGACTCATCTCTTGGACATAAAAGTGTGCCGATTTCAAGTAATTGTAATGCCCAGCCGCAGCGAATATCGGCATGCATTCAGAAACAGCGCGTAGGTGCAAAAGCCAGGAACCTGTGCGATCTGCTGTTATCAGTGACCTAGCAACTTCTAACATGTGACATTATTATAAACTTCTAACATTCCATACACTCATTGTTACAAAGGGTCAGATTAAACCGAATACATATATTTATTACTTGAGATATATTGTATAATATTTGTATATCGTCTGATATCCCTTGTATATTCTTTGTATATATACACGGAATATCCCTTTACCTAGGTACAGGCCAGACCATAATATTCGTTCTCCTATTGGACAGCGACCCCTAGGCGCCAATGGCCATACCCCCAATGGCAAGTTCAAAGCTACCGCTAAGACATGTCTCAACATGTCCAGGTTTGCGCAGTAATACGAGACAGAACTGAGGTTGGCACTAGATTATTCACCTTACGTATAAATACGTCGCAGGTGGATACAGAAGCACTTAGTCCAAAACGTTGAAGCCTTCACCACGATACAACGTGCCGTGAAGTGGGCCCCTTTTTGCCCCTAAATAGAGCCTTGAGAACCGTGTGCGAATAGATAGCTAAAGTGTCAGAGTTTAACGCTGTATCGTCGAGTTCGACTTATTCTATTGTAAAGTAATAGTCTATTATTTATAGTGTATCGTGCGGCTACCGTTCTACAGTGACCAGCATTACCACCGGTTCGTCGTACTCTAGCTAGTGCACTTATCCAGGCTGGGCGGCCTAAACTCGTGCCGCCATCCGAGGAGTCCTAGACGAGAACCGTTGGATATGTACACCGGAGAACCTACACCGGCGAATGCAGAGCCTTTTCCGGCTGGATTATATTGCTTTGGTACTGTGGCTGCTGGAGCAGAGAACCGTCTACCCCACTGCTGTGTGGGATCTACCCTGTGAGGAGCACCATCGAGCCCGCCTCTAGGACCACAGAGGCTGGCTAGCTTTCATCCATGCTGTCTTGCATACTGGAGTATAGCTGTTGCTTTGTCTACGGACCAAAGGATTATTGCACTGGCTCCTGTATCTGGAGTCTCTTTATTCCTCGTTGATCCAGACTTTTGCTCCCGAACATTCCTCTCCCCCTGCTGGCTTACAACCGGAGGGAACCCCTTAGTATCTCCAGCTGACTACAAGTGTGCCTTATGTAATTCTTATGCTACAGGTGGCGTCAGTTATACCCATCTTATTATGCTCATGGACTTACGCTCTTGACCTACTTAAGTGTTCTTCGCCATATAAGCGCAATTCATAATTCTCAATTTGTAACCTATTGTTGCTGTTCTAATAATAAATACCTCTAAATAGAACTTTATTTGTCAAGCCGTATTCTTGTGTGGGTGTTCACCAGATATACCGTGTACTGTATGGCCAGTAATTAAAGTACATAACTAAGTAGTGGTTTAATGATACCATACTCTCAATACAGTCAGGGAATTGTACCCCTCAGTTACAATTGGTCCTTCGAGCCGGAGGAATATCAGTGTAATATCTAAATATAATATTGATATTAACCATGGCCAGCGGTGAACACTCCACAAACGGCTCTCCTAAGCTAGAACGCCCGCAGCGCAGACGTCAGCCACCTCCTTACCTAGAGGACTACGCTGCCAGTCTAATACCTAGCTTTATACAGACGTTAAATGCGGAACAAGCAGATAGTAAAAGCATGTCAAACCCTACCGACCAGGCGACCTTGCCAGTAGAGACCCTAGTGGGTTCTAACGTAACTGACCAAGCTCACGGGGGGGACCAGGAGGGACATGACATGACTATACCCCCCGACAACGTCAACGGGACGGTCCCCGGAGAGCTCCAGGATAAAGAAAGCGCTCCAGGGATGGAACCCGACCCACTACCAGAAGAGAAGCGCGCCCAGGAGATAGACCTCCTCGGAGCGCGCCAGGAGAACGGATCTCCAACGAGCACTGTCAGAAGCCGATCACCTCGATCAGTGTCTTCCCCCAGCGAGGCGGACAAGATGCTGGCGCAGGCATTCATCGCCACCCTGGCAGCCTCCACTGAACGCGATCGACTCCAAGCACAGACGCTTAGCGAGCGCGAACATTCTTCCATGGAACAAGAGCGCCTCCGGGCGCAACAGCTAAGTGAGCGCGAACACTCTACCATGGAAAGAGAACGCCTGCAGGCTCAACAACTGAGTGAGCGCGAACAATCTGCAGACCAAAGAGAGCGCCTTCACGCGCAACTCCAAGCGCAAGCCCTTAGTGAACGCGAACACTCTGCAACCCAGCGAGAGCGCTTCCAGGCGCAGCAAAGGAGTGAAGACGACCGCATACGCCTGGAGACCAGACGCCTCCAGACGGAAGAGAATATGGAAAGAGACCGCGCCGATGCCCAGCGCGCCGCCGCCGATGCACAGCGCGACGCCGCCAATGCACAGCGCGACGCAGCCCAAGCCCAGCGAGAAGCAGAGCGCGACCTCGCTCACATCAAGCGTGAAGCGGAGCGCGACCGGCTACAGGCGCAGATAATGGAGCAATTGATTGCCAGGGCGACACCCCCTCTCTCCGCACGGAGCTCCAGGGCATCGTCACGACAAGGGTCTAGGGCACCTTCCCCTACCCGACCAAGTGACCCGGAGCCCGGCCAACAGAAAGAGCCTATCCACGTCTCCGAACCCCCTCCCCGACCGGTCCATGCGAGACCCAGCAACCGGGAAGAACCGGCCTATGCCGCCGAGAGACTGAATAGACGACTTCAAGATCTAGAAGACCTAGCAGAGGAAGAGGAAGAGGAGGAAGGTCAAGCCCACCAGCAGCATCGTACTCCACAGGACCAGGAGGTCCAGTACAGCCCAGACTTTACCCCCGAGGCCCTGCGCTACAGACCCCCGACTCAACTCAGGGGTGAGTTTGACGCACAGCCAGCCCCGAGGAACAGCACCTGGGTACCCGGGCTTTGGTACCCACCAAGTACCAGCCCACGACGACACGTACGGGGAGACTCGCCCAGGAGGCCTCTCCCCCAACGCTCACCGATGTGCCAGCCATCCATGGCATCGTACCTTGGCACACCGACGTTCCCGGATTTTACACACGAGGACAGAGCACAGTACACGGAATTACGGATGTGCTTAGAGACTATGATGTCCGACGTCCCTGATGAGTCGTACAAATATGCTATCCTCCTCAAGCACCTCAAGGTGCCCAGAGCGCATAATATAGCGCTGGCATATTCCAACTCAAGTACCCCATACACCGCGGCTCTAGTAGCCCTCGACCAGCGTTATGGACACATATGGGACTACGTGATACAAGAGATAAGGAATATTGACCGTCTCCCCCCAGCCACAGACAATCGCTCATTGGATGACCTCTCTATCAAGGTACAATCCCTGGTAGGGATGCTGGGGTCCCAAAAGGAAAAATGTAGAAACGAACTGTACACTAACTCTAATGTAGAAAGGATATTAGAGAAGCTCCCTCCAGCCCGACAAGAGCGCTTCAGGCGGCAAAGAGACCACCGTGATCCCGACGGTCCCGAGCCATCCCTCCTAGACCTGGCCGACTTCCTCGCGAGAGAAGTCAGCAGCCTACGACTGGATACGTTCGTGCGGAGTGGATCAAGCCCCAGAGATGGACCACAGAGATCCAACGATAACCGCAGGCTGGTGACCGTCATGCACCAAGCCGAATCAGTACCGCGGAACAAGAACCACAACACCCCCTCGACGAAAGAGAAGTTTCAAGTTTCAAGTTTCAAGTTTCTTTAATAGTTGTCATACAGAAGTACAGAATACTTTCATACAAAATGCTTCTTACTGTTACGCTCCAGAGACTGCTAGACAAGATAGTATCAAATAACATAGTATAGCATGTAATTTAGAAGAAGAAAATGAGGTCACAGTGTTCGGTATAGACATATGTACAATGTTCTGAGTTACCATATAATATACAATACTATGCAGTGTACTAATGTACAGTACTATATAGTGCAAAGCAGAAATGGGATGAGGTACAATTTAGGTACAATTTACAGTAAGGTGTACGAGTTGTAGTGCAATCCTTCATCAATAAATATAAAGTGTGGGGAGTGGGTGCTACAGTGTGTTTGTTTAAAGTGGGTGTGTGCTATAAAGTGTGTGGAGTGGGTGCTACAGTGTGTTTGTTTAAAGTGAGTGTGTGCGTGTGGATGTGTGTGCTATGTGCGTTTGGTGGTTGTTGTTGTGTAGTGTTCATTGTTCGTTTAGCAGCCTGATGGCCTGGGGATAGAAGCTTCTTCTGAGTCTTTCTGTGCTCGCCTTGAGACTCCGGTATCGCTTGCCTGACCGCAGCAGTTCAAAGAGGCAGTTGTTCGGGTGACTGGAGTCTTTAATGATTCTCTTAGCCTTGCCCTTGCAACGCTTGTTGTAAATGTTCTGGAGGGTGGGGAGCCCCCCTCCAATTGTGCGTTCGGCTGAACGTGTCACTCTTTGTAGTCTGCTTCGGTCTTGTGCAGTGCTATTCCCAAACCAGGAGGTGATGTTGCCAGTCAAGATGCTCTCTATTGTACATGAGTAGAAGTTCTTAAGGATCTTCTGACTGACTTGGAACTTCCTTAGGCGCCTGAGGAAGTAGAGGCGTTGTCGTACCTTCTTCACAACACTGTCAATGTGTGTGGTCCATGTCAAGTCCTCGGATATGTAGGCTCCGAGGTACTTAAAGCTGTTGACTCTCTCAACCGGTGCCCCGTCGATGCTGAGGGGGCTGTAGTCCTTGACCCCCGACCTCCTGAAGTCCACAATCATCTCCTTTGTTTTGCTGACGTTCAGGGAGAGGCTGTTTTCCTGGCACCATCCCGCCAGGACCTTGACCTCTTCCAGGTAGGCCCTCTCGTCGTTGGCAGAGATCAGGCCCACCACCACTGTGTCGTCAGCAAATTTGATGATTGTATTGCTACTCCGCTGAGCCACACAGTCGTGTGTGTACAGGGAGTAGAGGAGGGGACTCAGAACACAGCCCTGGGGGGCCCCTATGTTGAGGGTGATGGATGAGGAGGTGCAGTTGCCTGCTCTCACCACCTGGGGTCTGCCAGTCAGGAAGTCCAAGACCCACTGGCAGAGGTCATAGTTCAAGCCCAGGTCCCTGAGCTTGGCTATGAGTATGGAGGGGACTATGGTATTGAATGCCGAGCTGTAGTCGATGAATAGCATTCTCACATAGTTCCCCTGCCTCTTGTCCAGGTGTGATGCTGCTGTGTGCAGCACATGGGCTATGGCGTCCTCCGTGGACCTGTTGGGGCGGTATGCAAATTGCAGGGGGTCCATGTTGATGGGGAGGGAGGAGCAGATGTAGCCCTTTACTAGCTTCTCAAAGCACTTCATGGCTATGGAGGTGAGAGCTACAGGGCGGTAGTCGTTGAGGCAAGCAGGCTTGGATTTTTTGGGTACAGGGATAATAGTGGACTTCTTCAGGCAGGTGGGGATGACAGCCTGTTCTAAGGACAGGTTAAATATGTCAGTGAATACTGGGGCCAGTTGGTCGGCACAGACTTTTAGGACGCGGCCGGGGATGCCGTCCGGACCTGCTGCCTTCCTGATATTCACTTTTTTAAAGGTCCGCCTCACCTCATGCTCTGTTACCCTGAACACTGCGTCTCCATCAGCAGCCGACCCCCCCCCCCCCCATTGCCGTGGCTTGTGGGCTGGTGTTGTTATTACCAGCATCAAACCTCGCATAGAAGGTATTGAGGTCATTTGCTAAGGAGATGTCACTGTTCAGTTTGAGGGAGGCGCCTTTGTAGTCTGTCATCGTTTTGAGCCCCTGCCACATAGCTCTAGAGTCAGCTTGTTCAAACTGGAGTTCAATTTTATCCCTGTAGCGCCGTTTGGCCTCTGTCACTGTCCTCCTTACATTGTATCGCGCCACCTTGTGGTCATTCATGTTGCCTGCCACTAGGCCGTCGTTGTATGCTTTGGTGCGCTCTCTCAGAGCTTCACGGACGGATTTGTCTACCCAGGGTTTTTGATTTGGGTAAACTCTCATTTTGGTAGTGGGGATTGTTTCTTCCACCAAAGTACAAACATACATGTATGCCAGTACTGCGAGAAAGAACATTGGCTGTCACAATGTGACACTTTCAAGAAGATGACCGCCGACGAGGTGAGTCAATGGATAAAGTCCAACCGCCGCTGTTACCGCTGTGCGCGCAGCCATATGGCAGCCGAGTGCCGCTTGAAGAAGAGGTGCAGCCGGTGTGACGGCGCCCACTTGGACGTCTTGCATGACAGCAACAGGACGAAACTCGCACCCCCAAGCAGCACCAGAGTAAGCGTCATGTATATTGACCCCGCCAGCAGCGGGAGCTCCCGAGTGCTCTTGAAAGTGGTCCGAGTGACATTACGCTACGAGGACAAGGTCATGGACACTTACGCCGTCCTTGACGACGGGTCAGAAAAGACTCTCCTCCTCGCATCCGCTGCAGCCCAGCTGGGTCTGCGGGGGAGCGAAGAAACGATGACAATTCGTACTATAAGAAGAGACCTGAAGACAATAAAGGGTGAAAACGTCTCCTTCACTATCGCAGCAAGCGGGCAGCCAGAGAGGCGGTATAGGATCACTAACGCTTTCACCAGCCAAGACATAGGCCTGTCGCGGTACACCTACCCCATCTCCAAGCTGATGGAAAAATACGTGCACCTGCGTCAACTACCTATACCGCTCATCGACGGCGCCACCCCGACCCTGCTCATAGGATCCGACCACACACACCTCATCGTCCCAACGGACCGGGTCCACATCGGGCCCAGAGGCTGTCCAGCAGCAGTCGAGACCCGCCTAGGATGGACACTACAAGGCCCCCTCTCCAGGTCTCCCAACCGACCAGCAGCCACTCGCTGCCTCCACTCCAGAGTGACAGAAGAAGACACCACCCTCTTACAGCACGTCGAGAGGCTATGGACACTAGAGACAATGCCCTTTAAGAACGAAAAGAAACACATTCGTTCCAAGGAAGACATTTATGCCATAGCCCTCCTCGAGCAGAGGACAAAGAGAGTCGAGGTCAATGGAGTGATGAGATACGCAACTCCACTCTTGAGGCGAGTTGGGTATGCCCACCTTCCACGCCTCAAAAGAAGCGACGGAGCGATATCTATTGAACACCGAGCGGCGCCTAGCCAGAGACCCCGCTCAAGCCACTGTGTACCGCGCTGAGATTGACAAGCTAATCACAGCGGGACACATAAAGAAAATTGACATTCAAGAGGCCGATCAGACGACCGAATCATGGTACGTGCCCCACCACAAGGTCCACCACAACGGCAAGGATCGTATTGTGTTTAACTGCAGCTACCAGATCGGATTACAGAATCTGAATAAAGAACTCTTGCCCGGTCCAACACTCGGCCCCTCTCTACTAGGCGTGTTGCTACGTTTCCGCCAGAACAAGGTGGCCATCAGCGGCGACATCAAAGGGATGTTCCTGCAGGTGCGACTAGTGGAAGAGGACAAGCCCCTGCTGCGGTTCTTATGGAGAGAGAGGATCGGGGATGAGCAACCATCCATCTATCAATGGGAGGTCCTCCCTTTCGGAACCACATGCAGCCCATGCTATGCTACGTTCGCACTGCAAAAACATGTCGCAGAGGACCCAGCAGCTGACGAGGAGGTCCGACAAAGTGTAGAGAAGAGTTTCTACGTGGACAACTGTCTGCAAAGCGTCTCGACGCCAGAAGAGGCCGAGGCCCTCCTACTAAAGCTCCGCGCCTCCCTGATCAAAGGTGGCTTTGATCTCCGGCAGTGGGCCAGCAGCGACCCTCAAGTACTGCGCAGCCTCTCCCCAGAGAACAAGGCAGCAAGCAGCGAGACCTGGATGGCGACCATCCCAGGTGAAGCCCAAGAAATGACATTAGGACTAGTCTGGCGCTTCAAAACAGACTCGCTCCATTATAGACACACACCCCTGACCAAGGAGCAGGGAAGGTCGATTTCACTACCGACCACCAGACGGAGCGTATACAGAACACTCGCCAGACAATATGACCCGTTGGGATGTATTCTACCTTACACCACCAGGGCAAAAATGATTGTGCGAGAGCTGTGGGACAAGGACCAGGGCTGGGACGACCCCATACCCGACCACCTTGCTTCCACATGGAGAGAGTGGGAAACAGAACTCAACTCGCTCCCAGGTGTCAACATACGCCGCAGCTACTTCCCACCCACAGTGCGGCTGGAGACGTGCCAGATGGACCTGCACGTCTTCAGCGACGCCCCCGAAGTAGCCTACGGTTCGGTGGCCTACTTGCGGGCCCGAGAGGAGGGAGGAGAAATACATACCGCCTTCATCCTGGCTCGTTCAAGGATAGCCCCCCGCAAGCAACAATCGATCCCGCGTCTAGAGCTCTGCGCAGCCCTAGTAGGAGCGCAACGCGCCACGTTAATCCAACGTGAACTCACCATCCCGGTGCAAAGAACAATCCTGTGGTCAGACTCCATGACCGTACTCACATGGATCCAGTCCGATTCGTGTAGATACAAGGTCTTCGTGGGAGTCAGAATCACAGAGATCCAAGAGTTAACAGAATCAGCATGCTGGAGGTACGTGGACACAAAACAGAACCCAGCAGACGTCATCACACGGGGAATGTCCCTGGATGACCTCACACGTCACAATATCTACAGTGACGGTCCCGAGTTCCTCAAGCTCCTGGAAGAAGAGTGGCCTAACCCCACCCCACGGGAGGCTAGTCAAGAGGAGGCAGAGATGAAGAAATCTATGTTCTGTGGGTTGACGCACACACCAGTCCCCACAGACCCCAACATAGACGACTGCCCCACCCTTGAGAGTGCGCAGTTAAAGACATTCCTGTGGCACCACCCTGAGGTTCCCTCCACTACTGACATTAATGCAGCTAATTACGAAGAAGCAGAACTCCTTCTGCTACAGCGAGCCCAAAGAGACTCGTTCCCCGATGAGCTAGACTGTCTGCAGGGATCAAAGCCAGTCCCGTCAGACAGCAGACTGCTCCACTTGGCCCCTGAGCGCGACGCCCATGATCTCATCAGAGTGGGTGGTCGTCTGAGAAGGGCCCCGGACTTAACGGATGACGTCAAGTTCCCTATAGTTCTCAACAGCCGACACAAGGTCACAGAGCTCATCATAAAGAAATACGACGAGGACGTGCACCACGCTGGGGCAGAGAGAGTCTTCGCTGAGATCAGACGTCGCTATTGGATACTGCAAGGAAGAGAAGCAGTACGACGCTTCCAGCGGACCTGTCTAGACTGTCGCAAGTGGCGAGCACAGCCCAGTATACCCTGGATGGCTGACCTACCCCCCTGTCGCCTCCGACTCGGCGACAAGCCCTTTCACTCCACCGGTATGGACTGCTTCGGCCCGCTGTATGTGAAGAAAGGAAGAGGGACGGAGAAGAGGTGGGGTATTGTATTCAAATGCATGACCACCCGAGCGATACACATAGAACTCCTTCCAACCATGAGTACGGACTCATTCCTTATGGCCTTCCGGAGATTCACAGCGCGGAAAGGAAAACCGTCTATATTATTGTCTGATCACGGGACAAACTTCAAAGGCGGAGAAAGAGAGCTGAGAGAGAGCTTCCAAGCTATGGGCCCAGAACTTAAGACCCACCTCGCTCCCTCTCAGATTGATTTCCAGTTTAACCCCCCGAATGCCCCTCACTTCGGGGGAACCTGGGAACGAGAAGTACGTTCAATAAAGACAGCCCTGTACGCCGTGCTTGGGGCCCAGACCGTGGCGAAAGAAGTCCTCACGACAGTCCTCACAGAGATCGAGGGAGTATTGAACTCAAAGCCCCTCGGTTACGTCTCAAGTGATGTAGCAGATGTCGACCCAGTCACCCCCAACACTCTCTTGATGGGGCGGCTGGACCCCGCGCTCCCACAGACAGTGTACAGACCTGAGGAAGCGAACGGCCGAAGAATGTGGAGGTACAGTCAAGTATTGGCTGACAAGTTTTGGAACAGTTTCCTCCTCCACTATCTACCGTCTCTACAGACCCGCCAGAAATGGGTAAAAGAAAGAGACAATTTGACGGAGGGCACAGTCGTCATGATCATAGACCAGTCACTACCCCGAGCTATGTGGCCGGCCGGCCGCGTAAGCAAAGTGATCACTGGTGCCGACGGAAAGGTCAGAGCGGCAGAAGTGCTCGTCCAGGGACGGACATACACCCGACCCGTGGCGAGGCTGATAGAGTTGCCAAGGCTACCTGACTCCCTTGATGACGACCATGACCCACTGACTTTGTGAATTGCCCTACTCCTCACAACAGACATTGAGTAGTGGACAAGACGGTTAATCTGTCTCTGCTTATCTAATTAGGTGCGGACTAATTAGGAGGCGGCTGTTACAAAGGGTCAGATTAAACCGAATACATATATTTATTACTTGAGATATATTGTATAATATTTGTATATCGTCTGATATCCCTTGTATATTCTTTGTATATATACACGGAATATCCCTTTACCTAGGTACAGGCCAGACCATAATATTCGTTCTCCTATTGGACAGCGACCCCTAGGCGCCAACGGCCATACCCCCAATGGCAAGTTCAAAGCTACCGCTAAGACATGTCTCAACATGTCCAGGTTTGCGCAGTAATACGAGACAGAACTGAGGTTGGCACTAGATTATTCACCTTGCGTATAAATACGTCGCAGGTGGATACAGAAGCACTTAGTCCAAAACGTTGAAGCCTTCACCACGATACAACGTGCTGTGAAGTGGGCCCCTTTTTGCCCCTAAATAGAGCCTTGAGAACCGCGTGCGAATAGATAGCTAAAGTGTCAGAGTTTAACGCTGTATCGTCGAGTTCGACTTATTCTATTGTAAAGTAATAGTCTATTATTTATAGTGTATCGTGCGGCTACCGTTCTACAGTGACCAGCATTACCACCGGTTCGTCGTACTCTAGCTAGTGCACTTATCCAGGCTGGGCGGCCTAAACTCGTGCCGCCATCCGAGGAGTCCTAGACGAGAACCGTTGGATATGTACACCGGAGAACCTACACCGGCGAATAGCAGAGCCTTTTCCGGCTGGATTATATTGCTTTGGTACTGTGGCTGCTGGAGCAGAGAACCGTCTACCCCACTGCTGTGTGGGATCTACCCTGTGAGGAGCACCATCGAGCCCGCCTCTAGGACCACAGAGGCTGGCTAGCTTTCATCCATGCTGTCTTGCATACTGGAGTATAGCTGTTGCTTTGTCTACGGACCAAAGGATTATTGCACTGGCTCCTGTATCTGGAGTCTCTTTATTCCTCGTTGATCCAGACTTTTGGTCCCGAACATTCCTCTCCCCCTGCTGGCTTACAACCGGAGGGAACCCCTTAGTATCTCCAGCTGACTACGAGTGTGCCTTATGTAATTCTTATGCTACAGGTGGCGTCAGTTATACCCATCTTATTATGCTCATGGACTTACGCTCTTGACCTACTTAAGTGTTCTTCGCCATATAAGCGCAATTCATAATTCGCAATTTGTAACCTATTGTTGCTGCTCTAATAATAAATACCTCTAAATAGAACTTTATTTGTCAAGCCGTATTCTTGTGTGGGTGTTCACCAGATATACCGTGTACTGTATGGCCAGTAATTAAAGTACATAACTAAGTAGTGGTTTAATGATACCATACTCTCAATACAGTCAGGGAATTGTACCCCTCAGTTACACTCATACTATAATACTCCTCATAACCACTAGACAAACACATTCCAAAACAACACCCAACCCAACACAAGACCCCATTCATTAGACACAGATTAGACCCAACCAAAATCAATCTCTATCTGCATTGCAGCCACTCGTAGTATCCTCTTGAATCCCACCTTACTGGTAATTGAAACCATATATTGTGGAAGTCTATTCCAGTAGGACAATGCCCTGTACATTACAGTTTTCTTTAAGGCTTCAGTTCTGGGTCTCGGCAGGGCGAACCGACCCCTCAAGGCTTGTCTAGTGCCATAGCCATGACCATCACTAATAAGCACCAGCTGCAAAAAGAGGCACACAGGTTTATGTAAAGTATAATTATTTCTCATAAACAAAATAAGACTACACACTAGTCTCTCATTGACTCTCATCCATGACAGTTCCTTGTGCATTTTCTCAACACTGTTTCTAATTGAGCTATGCAATGCAAGTCTTGCAGCTCTATTTTGAGTAAGCTGTATTTTATTTAAGTCTTGTTTGGATGCATTTGACCAGATTGCTGGACAGTAGTCCAGATGTGACAAAACTAGTGATTGTATGACTTGCTTGGTAGCTGTGTCTGTTAAAAAATAGACATTACGTCTAATAATTGAAATACTTCTGCTCATTTTTGTTACAATATTGTTATATTTCGTATTGCATCGCGTCCCGCTCTGAGCCTTACGAGATACTTCTATCTCCTGTGATACCTAATGTATCTCCCACGAACAAAAAACACATGCACCCCACCTGTATGGGGCCCCGCCCCTTATGGTGGCATTACCCATATAACCATGACTCTGGTCATGAAACACCCTTCCTCTATTTTCGTCCCAGCGTACTGGATGCTTGCACCATACGAGCTAGCGGAATGAAAAGATTAAGGAAGATTAATAATGTTGAGGGCTTACCGGAGAGTTGTTTTTCCCTGGATTCTCTGGAGCTTGTTTCGGCGACACATGAGACCTATGCTGGTGGTTCCTCGGCTGACGGCGACGGACCGAGGGGCAGCGTACAAGGTTTGGCTAACGGGTCGGCTTGTACAAAGGTGAGGTCTGTGTCAGTAGGCGTCAATGTCGGTGTTGGTCGTGCTGTGGAGTATGTTTCGGCACCAGGGCCGGGGCGGCTTGGCGATCGTTCCACTGTAGTGGGCGATGTCTTGGCGATCCTGGAACATGCTGTTGACGCTAATGCTATTGCTACTGCTAATGCTAATGCTACTGCTGCTTCTTCTGCTAACGCTGATGTTGACGCTGGAATGTCTAATAATCCCCGCCGCGGGATTCCGCTTTTCCCTCCTCTTGCCACCTTCATTGATGAAGGTCAGTCGGTGGTGGGTGTGGGGGGGTTCGCTGAGCTCTATTTACCTTTTTTGCGGGTGAAGGGGCTGACGACGGGGTGCAGCCCGGGGGTACCTTGGCTAAGTAGCCAGGTAGCTTCTTTTTTGTGCCCAGGCGGGGATGAACGACGTTCCGCCCGGCCGTTGCTTGATAGCATGTCGGCTCGGAGGGTGGCAGTATGGACGAATGAGTGGTATACTGCTGCAGGATGGCATTTAGCGGCGGCCAGTGTTGTGGCTCAGCTGGCTACTTCCCTATCCAAGATGGCGTCGGGTTGTAGGTCTTTGGGTCCAACCGACACTATGAACGTGATTCATGTTTGTGGTGTTATAGAGATCTTGACTCAGTCGCAAGCTATAACTGCGGGGAGGATTCGGATGCTATCGACTTTGGTTGTTAGGCATCTTTGGTTGGAGCAGTCTCCTCTTGGGGAAGAGGATAGGTTTTCTCTCCTCACGACTCCTTTTTCCACAGATAGTCTTTTTGGGCGTTCTGTGGAGGCGCAGGCGGTTTTTGATTCGGGTCCTACACCGCCTCACGCTGTGCAGCCAGGGGTGGGAGCACGGTCTCGTCAACGACTGTGGCGAGATCCTCGACAGGCGGCCATGTTTCCCCCGCCAGTGGTGCCCTGGTTGGAGAATCGACAGGGTTTCGCAAGGCCGACAGTCTTGGCGGCCGAGGGATCGGCCATTTTGGGTGATTTCGGGGTTGGTAAACCACCCCGTCGTCATTTTGCCGCGAGCAGCCCGCTCCCCGTTCAATCCTCTCTCTGGTATCCCCAGAAGCGGGGCTCTGAGCATTCTCCTTTGGCTGCGGGCCGCGAACCTTCTTTGAAGCGTATGCGGCCCCATTCTTCACTTCTCATGGAGACAGGGGCTGACACCCAGTTGATGGCTGAGCCTGGGTCTGTCCGTGAGAATGTTCCGTCGTCGCGTGGTTCCTACACCGCAGGTTGTGGGTGGGTGGAACCTGGTGTTACAGCTGCCACTAGCTCCAGTGGTCAGCAGGGGGACTCGGTGCCTCTTCTGTTGAATGCTCAGCAGGGGTTACCCCGGCTTCGCCCTCGCCAGGCGGGGTATCGCGCTGTTGCCTCCCACTCCCGTCAAACCGGCAGTGGTCTGCAAAGGAGAGGCTGGCGTGATTTGAGTGGTAGCAATATCACTGCAGGGCTTCGGCGTGTAGGAGCCCATGGGGTCCTCAGGCCTTGCGTGTCTGGCTGCGGAACGGCTCCTCAGCGTGTGCTGGAGGGGTGTTCAGGGGGTGAGTGTGTGTCCACAAGTTTGATGACCGCTCCTCCCGTATCAAACCGGCCCTTTCTGTCGGGGTCCCCCCTTGGGTGCTTTGCACGACGGGGGGGACCGGGCCAATTATCTGCTGTTCCTTGCGGCCCAGCGTCAGTTGACGGCGGGGGCGCTGTGGGATTATATTCACATATGGCGACGGGAATGTCCCTTGAATCGGTGGATGAGGAGAACGTTAGAGGCGGGCTGGTTTTGCAGTTTGCGCGGCCCCATCCTCCGTTCTCAGGTTTGGTGCCGACCCTATTGTTAGGGTCGGGCGCGGTGACAGCCCTGGCCGACGAGATTCAATCTCTGTTGGCGAAGCAGGCCGTCGTTGTGGTCCCGAGAGAGGACGCAATGTCAGGCGTCTACTCCCGTTATTTTCTGGTGCCCAAGAAAACTGGGGGGGTCAGACCTATACTGAATCTGTCCATGTTCAATCGGTTGATTGTAGTGAGACCGTTCAGGATGTTGACCGTCCGACTCCTTCTGCTTGCTGTCAGGAGGGGGGACTGGTTCACCTCCATAGACCTGAAGGATGCGTATTTTCACATACCCATTTTCCCTCCTCACAGGAAGTTCCTACGGTTCCTGTTTCAGGGCGTAGCGTACGAGTACCACAGAATGCCGTTCGGTTATTCTCTGGCTCCCCGCACATTCACCAAGTGCGTGGCGGCTGCTCTGGGGCCTTTACGTCGTCGGGGGATACGAGTTCTGTTCTATCTCGACGACATTCTGCTCCTCAGCCGTTCAGAAGAGGTTGCCAGGTCTCATACTCGACTGGTGGTGGAATTCCTCACCAGCCTGGGTTTTGCTGTGAATTGGAAGAAGAGTACCCCTCTTCCCAGTCAACAGGTGGAGTACTTGGGCTTGACATTGAGGTCGAAGCCCATGCTTGCGACCCTCTCGGAGCAGCGTCGGGGGGATCTCCGTCACGCGCTCGGGGGTTTCCGTCTGGGAGGGACGGTTACGGCGCTGCAGGTGATGCGTCTGCTGGGCCTTATGTCGGCGGCCCACACGGTGGTTCCTCTTGGCCTCCTCTTTATGAGGCGGATACAGAGGTGGTTTCTCTCTTTGAGAATAGATCCGGTGTGGGGCAAAGGGAGACGGTTGACGGTTCCTTTGTCGATATGGGGGGATCTCGCCCACTGGGGGAGGCTGGGTATCCTCTCCGCTGGGGTCCCCATGGGCAGCAGTGGCTCCCACGTCACGGTTTTCACCGACGCCTCTCTCACAGGTTGGGGAGGGGCGTTTCGGACCCACGCAGTGGGGGGCAGCTGGACGGGTCATGCCGACCCAGCTGTCCTGCATATCAATGTGTTGGAGTTGAAGGCGGTCCTCCTGGTCCTCAAACGGCTCGGCCACCTGGTGGTAGGCAAACACGTTTTGATCAGGACGGACAATGTGACGGCGGCGGCGTATATCAACAGGCAGGGTGGGACTCGTTCCGCCCGCCTGCTCCGGGTGGCGCGCGAACTGTTGCTATGGGCATCCCGCAGGCTGCGCAGTCTGCGGGCGCTCCACGTTCCTGGTACGGAAAATGTGGCGGCGGATATAATGTCTCGGGGCGGTCCTCGTCGCGACGAGTGGGAACTCCGCCCCGACATAGTCAGACAGATCTGGGATCGGTTCGGGGAGGCCTCGGTAGATCTGTTTGCGTGCCGACGTTCTCACAAGTGCCCCTTGTGGTTCTCGCTCAGTCGAGCGGATCATCCCCCCTTGGGGGTGGATGCCTTCTCGACCTTTCCGTGGCCGCCCGGTCTTCTGTACGCCTTCCCTCCTGTACAGCTGTTGAGTCAGCTGTTGGAGCGGATACGGAGGGAGCGCAGGACGGTGATCCTGGTCGCGCCGGACCGGGGCACGTCAGTGTGGTTCCCGGTCTTAATCCAGCTTCTGGTCGCTCCTCCTTGGGTCATTCCGTGGTCAGCGACGGCCCTCTCGCAGCACAACGGAGTGCTTGTCCAGCCTCCGGTGTTGGGTCAACGCCTGGTGGTGTGGCTGGTGGGAGGGTGAGTCTGGAGAGGATGGATCCCGCAGTGGTTGATACCATCCGGTGTGCGCATGCTCCCTCCACTGTCGCGGTTTACGCGGGCAGGTGGCGTGCGTTCCAAGAATGGTGTAAGGGGGGGGGCTGGGACCCAGTCTCCTGCCCCCTGGATGCTGTTCTGGGTTATCTCCAGTCTCTTCTTGGTAGGCTGTCGGCTTCGACAGTGAGGGTATATGCGGCAGCTATATCCTCCTGTCATGAGGGTTTTGAGGGGACTGTTTTGTTCAGCCACCCTCTTGTGAGGCGTTTCCTGCTTGGCGCTCGACGCGTTAAGCCGGTGCAACGCTCCTTGGCTCCGACTTGGGATCTTCAATTGGTCCTCGGTCGGTTGTCCTTGGCCCCGTTTGAGCCGCTCGAGCAGGCGCCGTTGGGACGGCTGTCTTTCAAGACCGCGTTCCTACTGGCTGTCACCAGCTGAGCTCTGTGCTCTCTCGGTACGTCCAGAGTGCCTGTCTTTTCGGACCGATTGCGGTGCCACTCTGCGACCTAATCCTGCTTTCGTGCCTAAGAATATCCGGAGTTCCTTCCGCTCCCGGGATATTGTGGTTCAGGCTTTTCGTCCTCCTCCTCACACTAGTGAGTTAGATGCGGGCCTTCACCTGTCATGTCCAGTCCGTGCTTTGGGGTTTTACCTCAGTCGTACTCAGGACTTCAGGGTTACCGACCAGCTTTTTGTCTGTTACGGTGGGGCTCGTGCTGGTAAGGCACTGTCGAAGCAGCGCCTGTCCCATTGGTTGTGCGAGGGTATTGCCCTCTGCTACACGTTGGCTGGGCAGGATCCCCCTGGGGGCGTCAGGGCGCACTCCACTCGTGGGGTGGCTGCCTCTGCCGCTCTCCTGGGTGGGGCCTCGGTGGAGGACATCTGTGCTGCAGCTTCATGGTCCTCACCGGGCCCCTTTGTAAGGTTTTACCTCATGGACATGACCGGGGGTTCTGTCTCCCAGGCGGTTCTGGGGTCTGTGGCCTTTCCTGCTTCCCGTCCTTTGGTCGGGTAGCAGGAGTGTATGGGTATGGGCCGCAGTGTGTTGAGTCACACGTGGTTCCGCCTGTACGGTGTGTTCAAGGGGTTCTGGCTCCCTCTTGTTCGCATTCAGGTGGAGTTGACTGCGCCCCCCCTTCGTTAGGAAGGATGGGGTGACAGGGCTCCCCGCACCCCTTGATGTGGGCTTACGGGTCCTCAGGGGGTACATCTGTCGGGTCTCGCGCCCGCTCTTCCCCATTATCTCGTAAGGCTCAGAGCGGGACGCGATGCAATACGAAATATAACGATAGGTTATGTAGATAACCTAGTTATATTAGTATTGGCTAAGCGTCCCGCTCTGCGCGCCCTGAGTTCCCTCTTGAGGGATCTTTTCCTGGGACGGGTTTTTGGCGAGGAAGGGTGTTTCATGACCAGAGTCATGGTTATATGGGTAATGCCACCATAAGGGGCGGGGCCCCATACAGGTGGGGTGCATGTGTTTTTTGTTCGTGGGAGATACATTAGGTATCACAGGAGATAGAAGTATCTCGTAAGGCTCAGAGCGGGATGCTTAGCCAATACTAATATAACTAGGTTATCTACATAACCTATCGTTAATGTGAGTTGACCAAGAGAGTGTTTCATCTATTATAACTCCAAGCAATCTGGCCTCCTTAACTTGCTCAATATCTGCACCCTGCAAAGAAATATTTAATCTGTGATTCTCTCTCTGAGCATGCTTTGAACAAATAATTAGACATTTTGTTTTGGATGCATTTAGTTTCAGCTTATTTACCGTGACCCATTCAGAAATCTGCATTAACTCACATTGAAAAAGACTGCTGAGGTCTTTGGCATTGCTTACCGAAGCATATATTGTAGTGTCATCTGCATAAATGGAACTGCTTGCATTTCTTAAACTTTGTGGCATATCATTTACACATATTGAATATAATAATGGTCCAAGGCAACTTCCTTGAGGAATGCCACATTATAGCGTTTTAAAGCTTGATAAAGTTCCATTAAACAGGACACATTGTTGTCTCATGAATAAATAACTTTTCATCCAGTTAGTAGCTGAGTGTTTGAAACCATAATCAGCTAGTTTTGTAAGCAGCAGTTCATGATCAATGAGATCAAAAGCTGCGCTAAAATCTAACAGTACTGTACCAACTAATAATTTACAGTCAATATTTCTTAGCCAATCATCAGCCAATTGTGTAAGTGCTGTGCATGTTGAATAGCCTGGTTTGTAAGCATGTTGAAAGTCAAAATGTATGTTATTAAGGGAGAAGTAATTTTGAATTTGTTTGAATGCAATTCTTTCCATAAGTATACCTAAAACAGGTAAAATACTGATTGGCCTACTATTTGGTCCAGTGAATGATTCTTTAATTTTTTTTGGTAGAGGAGTGACCTTAGCTACCTTCCATATTTGCAGATAAATTCCTTCCTTAAGACTCAAATTGAATATATGACATATCGTACCAGCAATACTTCCAGCTGATAGCTTCACAAGTCTACTGTCCAGATTGTCGTGACCAGAGGGTTTGTCACATTTCAATTCAGACAATAGCTTTTCAATTTCTGAAAGATTTGTGACCAAAAATTCAAATTCACATTCTTTGTCCTTCATGATCTGACTTTTTATAATTGAATCTGATAAGTTACCCTTTACAGGTGGCATGTTGTCTCTTATAGTATTTACTTTATTTGTGAAATAGTTATTGAAATAATTTGCAATATCCAAGTGCTTAGTGATGAAACCATCCCCTGATTCAATAAATGATGGTATTTTACCCATTTTGTCTCTACCCATGATTTGATTCAGAGTACTCCATAGTTTTTTACCATCATATTTTGTTTCTTCAATTCTGGATTGGTAGTATAGCTTTTTTTTTAAGTTTATTTAATTTGGTCACTTTATTTCTTAAAGAGCGATATGCTAACCAATCTTCTGAATTCCGTGAATTTAGAGCGATTATTTTCAGTTTATCTCTTTCTTTCATGTTGCTCCTTAGGTCAGTGTCTAGCCAAGGTGCTTTGATAGATCTTACAGTACGTTTTTTTATGGGCACATGCTTGTCACAGACCGAGGAAAATAACTTCATAAATTCTCCTAGGGCTTCTTCAGTATGAATACACTCAAATACACTGTCCCACTTTATGTTGTGCACGTCTTGAACAAATACATTCTCACAGAAATGTTTATAGATTCTTTTATGTATGATTTTAGGACCTGCTTTGGGGACTTTGACTTTTCTTGCCATAGCAATCATGTTATGATCACTGAATCTAATTGTGTGTTGTGAGTGCATTTGATGTTTGTTGTATTGTGTTATTGCTCGTTACGTGATAACACATAATCCTATTGAATTCTGAATTCTTTGTTTATAGGCTGAGGGTCAATGATACACTTGAAATAGACATCTAAAATCATGAAACAGGTCGATTTTTAGTAGATTGACTCATTAGTCAGAAGGATAATGATATTTTGTCAAGGGGTTGACATATATCACCCCAAGACACCTCACTCCTTTGTAAGACAAACAGCTTTGAGGCTGTAATTACAGTGATTAGGCTCATATGCCTGTCTTTCATTTTTTATCAATCTGCTTATTGTGTATTTTTAGGTGTTTGGTTATGTTTTATCAGTCATTTTGACCAGATCTAGCTAAAAGAGGGGTCTATGATCTCAATTGACTACCTGGTAAACAACTTTCGTGAAAGAATTGGAACTATATTGTGGTACACACGAGTAATTCAGCCATAATATTTGCAAACAGCATTGTTCTAAACAGTGTATTACAAATACAGTGTATTTGTATTTATATCTTTGTTATATGAAAAACATATACTTTGGTAAAACATGATAACATAATCCTATTGAATTCTGATTTGTTGTTTATTGGTTGAGTGTCAAGGATACACATAAATGATAAACATCTAAAACCATGAAACTGACCGATACACTTAAAACAGACAACTATGTCAACATAGTTTTTTTTACCTGTTTGCATAATGATAAGGTCAAAACAATACAGATGTATTTTTAGTACGCTCAAGCCCCAAATGTATTTTCTTTAACCTGTTCTAAGGTAAACAAATAGCACATTTCTGAATTACAGAACAGCATCTAGTTTTTTAGCCCCCCTGAGTTTTATGCTCTCAATATTATGGATATGCATTAAATCCTACACACGATAGGAAATATTCAATCAACACAAAGATGATGGTTCTAAGGTAAATAAAAATGTAATTCAGTCAACATAGTTAGTGTATAGTATGGCTAACATGTATGAAAGTTGTTGATACAATATTATAATTCATAATAATTTTGCAGAAAAAAGCTAAATACAGAGTATTACCGGCGGAGGTTGTTTGATCCTTGTCCCTATGATTGAAGGAAATTCACTTTAAGAACCATTTAGCATGACACATCTTAAAACAAAGATGTATTTTATACATTATAACCATGAAAATAATACAATGTTAGGTTTTACTGTGATTATAGTGTTCACAGATAGGAATATATCCAGGACGGGGTCATTTATCAGTAACCCTAAACAGACTTGTGAAGTCAGAGATAGGAATGTATCATTCACATTCAATTATCCAAATGTACTCAGTTTGTGTCAGATGCGTGTGCGAAATTAACTGTGTAGCAAAAACAATTCATATTGTTTCAGTGATGGCCTGGTTGATTGGTCTATTGTTGACTTGTCTTATTTCTACATGAAAGTTATGCATCGTTCACACAATAAAGATGCTGTTTATGAAAAATAATGTATAATATCTAGACTGATTCACTGTATAGTGAATCCAGGGCCCTCATGCATCAACGTGTTCTACGCACAGATCTGTGCGTAACCCGTGCGTACGATCATTTCTAAGCAAAGAGTGGGATTCATCAATTTCGATTTGAACTTGACTTCGTGCGTACATCTACGCACATTTCAGACCTGGCGTACCTAGCTCCCAGTGGTAGAATATCGTTACTACGCATAAGCACTCCTCAGTCCTGCATTAGTTCCAAGGCGGAAATAAAGTCACTGGCGCGTGTTCTGTATGACCCCCGTGATTCATCATAGTTCATTGTGAAACAGCGATATTAGTGTAATTATGGTCAAAACCCTATAAATAGCATTTGGAATAATAGATCTTTCTCTCAGAATGAATGCAGCATGTCATATATGTTACGATGAATTGAAAATGGGGGACCCTGATGTAAACAAGACGAAAGTCTTTCTCTGGTCTGCATCCCCTTAACAATTGTATGTATTGAGCTGTACTGTACTGTACCCATTCTGCAATCTGTTAATAAAGTTCTCATTCATTCATTCATTCATTCATGGTTTATATAGCGTTATCGGAATATACGGGGTGTAGGCTACTGACTGACTGCGCTCCGCGTAGCTTGATTGATTGATTGATTGAAAAGTTTATTAACAGATTGCAGAATGGGTACAGTACAGTACAGCTCAGTACATACAATTGTTAATTGGGGATGCAGACCAACTTTCGTCCTGTTTACATCAGGGTCCCCCATTTTCAATTCATCATAAATCATAAAGCTCAACTCGTTATTATTTTGCGCACAGACCGCCGAAACACGGGAACGTTTTGATTATATTTAAAAGGCTTTACGTTAAACGAAACAAGTGGAATTTCGAAGCTGTAAGCAGAATAAGTCATATGAATATAGTGTTCTTCCCCCTTTTTACTGTACAAGAAAGAATAGAAAACGCATTGCAATGACACCATGCAGATAGTGGACAGACTATATGATGGAATTCAAGTTCATGTATTGAAAGGCAGGATACATCATACATGCAGTGAGATTCATTGTTCTTGTATATGCTCTCGTATTATATTGTTTATATAGGCTACCCAATACTGACATCAAAATAGATTGTAGTAGTATGCCTCTAGAAATCATGCAGCAGGTAGAAAATTGACGGGAGATCCATCGCGATTTGGAATAGAATTGAGGAGAACTTTAATCCGTGGGTATTAATCAAACAACACGGGAAAAGGCAGTCATATTCCAGCGCGGTCTTTATTAGCCGACAACAAAATAGATGCCTCTAAAAATCATATAGCCAATCGAACACAACTAATAAAGGCATTCATATTGTACAGCACGGTTATAATGACACACAACACAACCAACGCCAAACAGTGGTCAACGAACGGTCTTTATTAGTATTAGAGCTGTCCAGGCAGAATTGCAGCAATGGTCTTAGGGAGCCGTTGATATCTGACATCACCGTTTACAAATCCGCCTTTTATTTATCCACCTCCGTTACGAGGACCTCCACCTCGGTGTCTGTGTAGTTTCTCTTTTTCGTTCGCTTTGCCACCCTCCAACATTCCACGCACAGGGATTCCCTCATGGTATTTGAAGGGGAGGGCCTGACCATATTTGGTTGGTCGGGGCGGTTTTGGTATGCAAATACGTGAAAGCGTGCACGAGCTGCGGCGCAGGGCCAAGGTGGGATTCATCATGACAGGTGTGCGTAGAGCCTGCTTACGCACGTGTGATGAATGCCGACTTCCCTGTGCGTGCGCTAGTTCTAAATTCCGTGCTTACGTGTGGAAGTAGGTCAAGGTCAAAGTCCACGTTGATGAATGAGGGCCCAGGGGTATAGTTAAAAAGAGTTCTACTAATATATTTCACTTTAAAAACGTGTACAGAAAGATAAATATCCGACTCCTGCTATGGGAATTACACCTTTTCTATATAAAACAAATGTGTTGGTATGTTTTATTGTAACTGTTTGACTGTTTGGTTGTTTTTAGTGCAAGACTGTCAATGACATCTAAGAAGGGTGACCCCTTGAAAGGGTCTGAGGTGCATTTAAGTCCTATTGATCGGTTTTTCCATACCTTTGCAAGGATATGTATGACTGTGCTGCATTCATTTATTTTAAATTTGGTGGACTTTATGGTATTTTATAGCTTATTCATGATTTAATGTGATACTTCTTATTGAATTGTTTAAAGAATATGTGTTTAACCAGAGGGGTCATTAATGTATGTATTGTAGGACCTTACAAATAAATCTGATTTGATCATGATCCCAACAAATGGTAAAATGTTTTCAAGCATTACATTTAACAGACAGTGGTGACATTTCGAAGTTTTAAATGATTCCAATTCACAGAGCTGAACTTAAAATCATTCAAAACAATTATTACATCTAGAGGTATAAAGAAACGCAGATGGGGGTATATTATAAAAAATGTATTAAAGAATATTGCAGATCATGCTGTAACCTTTTTTATCAATAATATAAGCGTGCATAACATCGATAATGTGATTAATATCTAAAGTTTCTAAACACTTATGATTTCAGCTTAAAAGCCGTAACATCCACTATTACAGTGTATAAACATAACAAGTGTGCTCTGTTAAAATTACCATTCATATGATCTAAAATAGTAACTAAGCCGTTTTCAGATAGAAGACTTTCATCCTCTGAGAGTGTCTCTATCATATATTGCCAATTATTTAGCAAGCCTATCTCTCTCACAAGCTTCAACATATTTTCAAAAACACACCATTTTATTTTTTCAGAAATAAACAATCATCTATCAGGGATACACTTTTGCCAATTTCGGCAATGTGGACATGAATTTAACTACATATCCGTAGACTGCGTCAGCGTTGATCTCGGGGCAATCTTCTTGAATATCCTTAATCATTTCTTTCAGACATTCACTATTCTTAACTGTTCGGAACTCATAAAGCAGCCCCTCGCAGATCCCCTGCAGGTGTAACGGTGATGGGATGGATAAGCTCATACGCCCCAAAAGGGCTGATATTGTCGGTATCAGCTGACCACTCCATAGCAATGACAACAATGCCGCTTCATTGATCCCGTAATACAGGGATGCTTCAAACAGACATTCATGGTGCCTCTGACTGGGATGTTGTATGCTACAGCCGTAACAGTGCTCGTTTAGATGTCGAACGATACAAGACTTCAGTATTTCGGCCAAAACGAATTTAATACTACCTATCATTAGATAGTCCATGAACCCAGATCTCTCATCAACCATTACAGGTAGTAATGTAAGCCATCTCGATGGCGAGGGTGATTTCATGGCAGCCTCAACGATTGGTATTTCTTCTGGGTACCCCAACTCCGGTGTGTGTGATCGCCAGGGGCTAAGTAGGGGTGTGTAGATGGCCTCTGCATCGAGGGGGTCGACGATGGTCTCCTGTGATGACAGGTCTGGTGCTTCGGGGGTGGGGGTATCGTATAGACAGGCAGGTATCTGTACCACCGGCGATGTAGTACAGGTTAGAGGAATGTACAGTAGCGGAGAGCTGGGTTCTTCCGACTCCAACCCATATGTGGAGTCAGTGTAGAGATCTTGTGGGGGGAAAGTCATGATTGCTATCTAAAGTACATAGGCACTGTAAGTCTTTTTTAAAGGAGGATTTAGGGTTGACACGCCCAATCCTCCGCCCCTTCGCTGAGGGTCAATCGCACTCCATCTCCTCTGATTCGGTGTATGGGAATAGACGTCTTTTTAAATGATCCAGGTCTGTCCTCACCTTAACCCCTTCGTTAGTAACCAATCCGCAAGTCCGAAGACATTCTAACCAGGCCGGTACCGGTACTGAGAATAGGAAATACTCATGACTTGTATTAAGGAACCTTGAGAAGATGGTTAGATTAGTCTCTACACCAAAAGCCAGAGTACTTTTTATAGATATCCGCCCGTAATACACATACCCGTAGTCTATCGAGCTTATTACCAGGGTGAATATCTGCCCATCCTTAAGCGTTCTACCCACTAATCCATCCATAGCCTCATACGAAGCTTTTTTTAAATGCCAAAATTCACTCTCCGATAGGTCTATCTCAGATCTTCTTACAACACCCTGGAAATTCTCCAAGGGGGTCTTGTAGAAGACAACTCTCTCAAATTTAACATCATAACAGAATCCGAGGACCCCATCCCTGAGGGGCCATATATCTTTATAAAACACGCTACCAAATTTGGATGGTGCAAGTAACTCGGCCTTAAAATGCGCTACTTGGGCTGACGTGCGTATAGTAGATGTAGCTAGACTGCTCGCCATTTTCTTTTTTTTTCTAGGGTCTCTCTAGGAGGGAACTCTCTAAATATATAGGTTTTTATCCTACACATACACCCTCTATAGCGTCATACAGACCCGTCCGCAGCTTCGCCCCCACCCCCTTACAGAAATACATCCATCTAGACATACACACCCACCCTATCTTTTTGACAGTCACAGTCTTTGACAGAAACTTTGAAGTATCAGCTGTTGTTTAAAGTATCAGGATCGTAGCATAGGAAATGGGGAATTTCTTCAGCAGGACTATCAGCTGTATTACGAGTTTTATAAACTATGATATCGCATTGCTTTTAAAACATGCTATAGCTAATAAAGTCAACGATGCCGACTTGTACACTGTAACCGGGAATGTCAATAGCCTGCGCTTAAGGCTTTTTGAAAATATGTTGAAGCTTGTGAGAGAGAAAGGCTTGCTAAATAATTGGCAATATATGATAGAGACACTCTCAGAGGATGAAAGTATTCTATCTGAAAACGGCTTAGTTACTATTTTAGATCATATGAATGGTAATTTTAACAGAGCACACCTGTTATGTTTATACACTGTAATAGTGGATGTTACGGCTTTTAAGCTGACAAATCATAAGTGTTTAGAAACTTTAGATATTAATCACATTATCGATGTTATGCACGCTTATATTATTGATGGTTACAGCATGATCTGCAATATTCTTTAATACATTTTTTATAATATACCCATCTGCGTTTCTTTCTACCTCTAGATGTAATAATTGTTTTGAATGATTTTAAGTTCAGCTCTGTGAATTGGAATCCTTTAAAACTTCGAAATGTCACCACTGTCTGTTAAATGTAATGCTTGAAAACATTTTACCATTTGTTGGGATCATGATCAAATCAGATTTATTTGTAAGGTCCTACAATACATACATTAATGACCCCTCTGGTTAAACACATATTCTTTAAACAATTCAATAAGAAGTATCACATTAAATCATGAATAAGCTATAAAATACCATAAAGTCCACCAAATTTAAAATAAATGAATGCAGCACAGTCATACATATCCTTGCAAAGGTATGGAAAAACCGATCAATAGGACTTAAATGCACCTCAGACCCTTTCAAGGGGTCACCCTTCTTAGATGTCGTTGACAGTCTTGCACTAAAAACAACCAAACAGTCAAACAGTTACAATAAAACATACCAACACATTTGTTTTGTATAGAAAAGGTGCAATTCCCATAGCAGGAGTCGGATATTTATCTTTCTGTACACGTTTTTAAAGTGAAATATATTATTAGAACTCTTTTTAACTATACCCCTGGATTCACTATACAGTGAATCAGTCTAGATATTATACATTATTTTTCATAAACAGCATCTTTATTGTGTGAACGATGCATAACTTTCATGTAGAAATAAGACAAGTCAACAATAGACCAATCAACCAGGCCATCACTGAAACAATATGAATTGTTTTTGCTACACAGTTAATTTCGCACATGCATCTGACACAAACTGAGTACATTTGGATCATTGAATGTGAATGATACATTCCTATCTCTGACTTCACAAGTCTGTTTAGGGTTACTGATAAATGACCCCGTCCTGGATATATTCCTATCTGTGAACACTATAATCACAGTAAAACCTAACATTGTATTATTTTCATGGTTATAATGTATAAAATACATCTTTGTTTTAAGATGTTTCATGCTAAATGGTTCTTAAAGTGAATTTCCTTCAATCATAGGGACAAGGATCAAACAACCTCCGCCAGTAATACTCTGTATTTAGCTTTTTTCTGCAAAATTATTATGAATTATAATATTGTATCAACAACTTTCATACATGTTAGCCATACTATACACTAACTATGTTGGCTGAATTACATTTTTATTTACCTTAGAACCATCATCTTTGTGTTGATTGAATATTTCCTATCGTGTGTAGGATTTAATGCATATCCATAATATTGAGAGCATAAAACTCAGGGGGGCTAAAAAACTAGATGCTGTTCTGTAATTCAGAAATGTGCTATTTGTTTACCTTAGAACAGGTTAAAGAAAATACATTTGGGGCTTGAGCGTACTAAAAATACATCTGTATTGTTTTTACCTTATCATTATGCAAACAGGTAAAAGATAACTATGTTGACATGTCTGTTTTAAGTGTATCGGTCAGTTTCATGGTTTTAGATGTTTATCATTTATGTGTATCCTTGACACTCAACCAATAAACAACCAATCAAAATTCAATAGGATTATGTTATCATGTTTTTACCAAAGTATATGTTTTTCATATAACAAAGATATAAATACAAATACATTGTATTTGTAATACACTGTTTAGAACAATGCTGTTTGCAAATATTATGGCTGAATTACTCGTGTGTACCACAATATAGTTCCAATTCTTTCACGAAAGTTGTTTACCAGGTAGTCAATTGAGATCATAGACCCCTCTTTTAGCTAGATCTGGTCAAAATGACTGATAAAACATAACCAAACACCTAAAAATACACAATAAGCAGATTGATAAAAAATGAAAGACAGGCATACGAGCCTAATCACTGTAATTACAGCCTCAAAGCTGTTTGTCTTACAAAGGAGTGAGGTGTCTTGGGGTGATATATGTCAACCCCTTGACAAAATATCATTATCCTTCTGACTAATGATTCAATCTACAAAAAATCGACCTGTTTCATGATTTTAGATGTCTATTTCAAGTGTATCATTGACCCTCAGCCTATAAACAAAGAATTCAGAATTCAATAGGATTATGTGTTATCACGTAACGAGCAATAACACTATACAACAAACATCAAATGCACTCACAACACACAATTAGATTCAGTGATCATAACATGATTGCTATGGCAAGAAAAGTCAAAGTCCCCAAAGCAGGTCCTAAAATCATACATAAAAGAATCTATAAACATTTCTGTGAGAATTTATTTGTTCAAGACGTGCACAACATAAAGTGGGACAGTGTATTTGAGTGTATTCATACTGAAGAAGCCCTAGGAGAATTTATGAAGTTATTTTCCTCGGTCTGTGACAAGCATGTGCCCATAAAAAAACGTACTGTAAGATCTATCAAAGCACCTTGGCTAGACACTGACCTAAGGAGCAACATGAAAGAAAGAGAGAAAATAATCGCTCTAAATTCATGGAATTCAGAAGATTGGTTAGCATATCGCTCTTTAAGAAATAAAGTGACCAAATTAAATAAACTGAAAAAAAAGCTATACTACCAATCCAGAATTGAAGAAACAAAATATGATGGTAAAAAACTATGGAGTACTCTGAATCAAATCATGGGTAGAGACAAAATGGGTAAAATACCATCATTTATTGAATCAGGGGATGGTTTCATCACTAAGCCCTTGGATATTGCAAATTATTTCAATAACTATTTCACAAATAAAGTAAATACTATAAGATACAACATGCCACCTGTAAAGGGTAACTTATCAGATTCAATTATAAAAAGTCAGATCATGAAGGACAAAGAATGTGAATTTGAATTTTTGGTCACAAATCTTTCAGAAATTGAAAAGCTATTGTCTGAATTGAAATGTGACAAACCCTCTGGTCACGACAATCTGGACAGTAGACTTGTGAAGCTATCAGCTGGAAGTATTGCTGGTCCGATATGTCATATCAATTTGAGTCTTAAGGAAGGAATTTATCCGCAAATATGGAAGGTAGCTAAGGTCACTCCTCTACCAAAAAAAAAGAAAATAATCATTCACTGGACCAAATAGTAGGCCAATCAGTATTTTACCTGTTTTAGGTATACTTATGGAAAGAATTGCATTCAAACAAATTCAAAATTACTTCTCCCTTAATAACATAAATTCTGACTTTCAACATGCTTACAAACCAGGCTATTCAACATGCACAGCACTTACACAATTGGCTGATGATTGGCTAAGACATATTGACTGTAAATTATTAGTTGGTACAGTACTGTTAGATTTTAGCGCAGCTTTTGATCTCATTGATCATGAACTGCTGCTTACAAAACTAGCTGATTATGGTTTCAAACACTCAGCTACTAACTGGATGAAAAGTTATTTATTCATGAGACAACAATGTGTCCTGTTTAATGGAACTTTATCAAGCTTTAAAACGCTACAATGTGGCATTCCTCAAGGAAGTTGCCTTGGACCATTATTATATTCAATATTTGTAAATGATATGCCACAAAGTTTACGAAATGCAAGCAGTTCCATTTATGCAGATGACACTACAATATATGCTTCGGTAAGCAATGCCAAAGACCTCAGCAGTCTTCTTCAATGTGAGTTAATGCAGATTTCTGAATGGGTCACGGTAAATAAGCTGAAACTAAATGCATCCAAAACAAAATGTCTAATTATTTGTTCAAAGCATGCTCAGAGAGAGAATCACAGATTAAATATTTCTTTGCAGGGTGCAGATATTGAGCAAGTTAAGGAGGCCAGATTGCTTGGAGTTATAATAGATGAAACACTCTCTTGGTCAACTCACATTAACAATATGTGACGTGCTCTCACAGAATCAGTCGGATGTCGCAATTGCTAATTTACATAGAATACACCTTTTTCTGTCAAACCGCGGATTTTTTTCACTTTTTTTTCTTTTCTTTTTTAACATTATTCTAATAAAACAACACCTTGGCTTTCATAATATGTATATATTATTTCTCATTTCGACTGGGAAATATGATTTTGAAGCGTAGCAATGAGAGATGGGGGGAATAATAATAATCAGGTCGCAGTTTTAAAGCGTCTCCTCCCGTCTCCTCCCGACTCGTCAATCGCCCTGCCAATCTTCTCTGACACATGACACAGCATGGCAACAAGAATAACTATGAATGATAGGCTTGTTTGTTTGTTTGTGTGTCTCTTGATTGTCCAATCAATGAGTGTTGCTATACAAGTCGCGCGAAGGAGGCGACGCACCTGTCACTTCTGTCAGAGCTCACGGTCAAGTCAACGTTATGCTTATGCTGGCCCAGCCAACACGTTAACGCTGGTATCGATCGGTCTACACTCTACATCTGTATCATCTGTTTTCTTTTTAGATTTGTATTCTATTTTAGTTCATAATGGCATCCCGCGATCCGGACCGGGGTGAAGAAGATGTAATCGCTCGGCTGTTAAACAGTAATGCGGTGCTGTCTGCAGAGTCTGGTGATAGATGGCTCCAGCTTATTAGTGATTATTTTTTTGCACCGGGACCTGATCATATTGATATTAATAAATCAGACTCGGACTCGGACTCATCCAGTGACACTGAGACAACCTCAGATTCAGACTCTGTGGGACCGCTGCAGCTCTCGGTCTCGGATAGTGATGAAGAAGAGACGAGCGAGATGGAGCGAGATGGAGAACCTCTTTTTTTAATAGACCCGACAGCTGGAGTGCTTCAAAGACTACAGGGCGAATACGCAAGTGTTGAGGTTGGATGCGATCTCGAAAAGGCTAGTTTATTTGCTTGTACCTGCAAGCTTAACAAAGGGCAAGCCTGCTGTACGCGGTTTACTCCTGAAGATATGGTGAAAATGCGCGACCAGATTCAAGAGCTGACTGCTGGTAAGAACTTATCCACTTCGAGAGAGAGAGAGAGAGAGAGAGAGAGAGAGAGAGAGAGAGAGAGAGAGAGAGAGAGAGAGAGAGAGAGAGAGAGAGAGAGAGAGAGAGAGAGAGAGTGTCTATCTCTCTCTCTCTCTGTATCTGTGTGTGTCTCTCTATCTATCTCTCTCTCTGGTGTATACCAGCTTGTTGCTGCAGGGTTTGCATAGTTACTAGGTGAAAGAAATAACATGTAAAGATGTCATTCTATTTGCTCCGTGTGTGTGTGTGTGTGTGTGTGTGTGTGTGTGTGTGTGTGTGTGTGTGTGTGTGTGTGTGTGTGCAAGAAACAGAGCGAGTGAGTGAGAGAACTTGATCAACTTCAGAACTGTAGACTGTGATAATGCTGCACATAAATTGTGTGTGTGATGTACATGTATGTTTTTAACTGATGGCAGTGAATAACGGTAATTTTGGTGTCATGTCCCAGGTGAAAAACACATGTTCCTGTTAGGAAAGATTAGCAGCACCATGAACCTCTCCAAAGACACTGCATGTTCCAAAAGGAAAGATCAGAAAGAGAGGAAGCATCAGAGGACCTCTTATTTCATAGATGGCCAACAAATATGCAGAGAAACATTCAAGTTTCTTCATGTGTAAGTATTATTTTTGTATTAAAGACATTGGAACAAATCAATGCATTATTATAATTAGGTTAGGGTTACCCGGTACTGGGTCCACAACTTTAAAAGCATGCTGTAACATTGCCCAACAATACATTTTCTGAAAGCTACAAGTGTTTTGTTTTAGAATATAATCACCAATGATTACTTACTCTTGTGACAATGATAAATAAATGCATTATATTCTATTTACAAAAGTTAAAAACTAGTCCAATGTCATTCATAGATTTCCTTAACGATCATAACAAACTCCCCTCTGCATCCTATACAGTTCATTGCTTTGTGTTTGCACAATAAATAGATTGTTATTTATCACGTTCTTATTTGGCTTAATGTCCATGTTTATGTGTTTCAGAATTTCACAAGACAAGCTCACGGCAACCATCAAATTCTACAAGGAGTATGGTGTGGCTCCCAGGATAAAGAGGGGTGGGGGTCGCTTGGCCAACAAGAAGGTGCTTCTATATGAAGACATCACGAGGATCGTGAGATTCATCAGCAACTTTGCAGATGACTGTGCCATGTCACTCCCAGGACGCATTCCCGGCTTCAAGAGGGCAGACATCCGTGTGCTTCCAACAACGGAGACTAAGTCCTCTGTGTGGCGGAAGTACAAGGTGTCAATGCATGAAACTGGTGTGTATGTCTTAATATTTTCTTTGTCTTAAGATACTTGTTATTATGACTGCAGACATACAAACAGGTGACACATTTTTTTTTTATTATTAAAGGAAACACCAGAAATGTTACATTTAACACACACATAAATTATACATACTCATCTATCAATATTTTATGAATGTATATTTTTTGTGTTGATAAAAATGATTCAAAATGAAAATAAATGCTTTCATTGCATTTGATTGATTAATTAGTGTTATTTGACAATAATAATGATTAATGGCTCATTATAAATTAGGCCCTTGATTTGCTTAAGTGGACTACTGCTACTACAAACCTGTCTTATTTTATCACTGTGTGTTCACTGTTCAGGTTATCGTGCTGCTGGCAACAGCACTTTCCGGAAGATGTGGTGCCAACTTCTGCCATACATTGTTATTGGCAAACCAATGACGGACCTCTGCTGGCAGTGTCAAAAACACAACGTGGCCATATATCGGAGCTCCAACCTGCCCGAATGTGTGAAGTCTGCCAAACTTCAGAAGCAGGAGGAACACCTACGCCTGGTGGGAAAGGAGCGGGACATCTTACGGGGGATGACCGACAGATGCAAGGTGGTGGTAGAGGATCTCTCTGCTAAGCTTGGCCCTAACCCACCATGCAGTAGAGATGTAACTGTACATTACAGTTTTGACTTTGCACAGCAGGTTAGTTTAATTACTGTAATTGAATTATCACCCATTTGTAATTTACAATATTCTTTCATTCAGCTGATACATTTCTTCATTTAATGTTGCAGGTCCACTACCCCAGTGACCCTCTTCAGCCTGGCCCAGTATATTTTCTTGTGCCAAGAAAGTGTGGAGTATTTGGTGTTTGTTGCGAGGGAGTACCCCAGCAGGTAAACTACCTGATCGACGAGGCCCACTGCAGCAGCAAAGGGTCTAATGCAGTGATTAGCTACCTCCACAATTTTTTTGCACACTATGGCCTTGGGGAGAGGCATCTGCAGCTTGGCGCTGCATGGTGGGCCTGCATGACACCATCTCACTGAACTTCCTCTTGGTGGGTCACACCAAGTTTGCCCCTGACTGGTGCTTTGGGCTTTTCAAGCAGAAGTTCCGCCGCACACCTGTCTCCTGCCTTGAAGACATCTGCTGGGCAGTGAGACAAAGCACAGTCAGCGGTGTGAACATCCCGCAGCTGGTTGGGTTGGAGTCTGGGGAGGGTTTGGTGCCATCGTATGACTGGCAAACCTTCCTATCCCCCAGTTACCGCCCACTACCCGGAATCAAGCGGTTTCACCACCTCCGCTTCACACACCAAAAGCCTGGGGTCGTCCTGGCCAAGGAGTTCCAACACTCACCAGAGCAAGAGTTTGAGCTACTGCGCCCTGATGCAATGGTGAGGCAGGAAGATCCATGTCAGCAGGAGAGGCCAGGACTGGATGCCAAAAGGCAATGGTACCTCTTCGACAAGATAAGAGACTATTGCACTGAGGAGACCAAGGACATTACATGTCCCCGACCTTCTGTCCCTCGGTCAGGTGTGTGTGAGTGAGTGAGTGTAGTGTATGCACTTGTAATGGTGTGAAGAATGATGTTCAGCTACAGTATGTTAGTAACACCGTTTTAGTATTGTTAAATTGTGAATAATTTGGGTCAAGCAGCCATTGTAAATAAAAGTCCTTTTATTTAATGTACAAGTGCACCACCTACAGGTATGAAAAAGTCAAGGCTTTTGTGGTGCGATTCATAATACCGGTGCATTATGGTTAACCTACAGCAGAAAGATGTCTTCAGCTGTGAGTAAGATGCTCTGCTCCTCGCTCCGTATAGAAAAACTGTTAATACTATAATTTAAGTGATCACATGGAAAAGTCATCAGTATAATTTTATGACTCACTGTAACTTATGTAGACCACAATTAGTTTGCTGATAATTTGTGTAAATACCTTTATTACTGACTGAGAGGTGACGGAAGTGCACGCTGCTTTTATGCACATGTTGCTAGTTGCTAATGTGCATTTTTCTGTTCTGTAGCTTGATGCAAGCTGGAGCGAGCGAGCGACTATATTGTTTGACCTGCTGGTTGTGTGTGTCCCATTCACAGGTACAGTTATGTGAAATGTTTAGGTTAGTTTAGCTTATAGTTTTGTTAACGTGACTGCTGTTACTTTTTGTAAACTGAGGGTGGCAGCATAACGTCATTGATATCCTTGATGCCATGTTGAAAAATAGCATGGTGTTTGTTGTCTCGGGCCAAGGCGTTGAAAATTACTTGTATGATCTAACGTTAAGTGTGTGTTCTCAGATTTCATCCTATGTACGTGTTTTCCCCATTGAGGGTCCCTGCAGGATATTACTTTGATATCTACTTACATGTCCCAGACATTCTGTCCCTCGGGCCAGGTGTGTGAGTAAAAAAAAAAAAAAAAAATTTAATTAAATAAATGTATTCTAATTAATTAACTGAAAACTTTGAAGGCTTTTTTCTCCACAATAAGGTTTTGCTAACATCCGATATGTAGTAACTAACTATTGTAATAACTTGCTTTATATTTGGAGTAGAAAGGTGATATTGGTATCATTGGAAAGCTAACACTCTCCTCTTTCCATTGGTGTATACATCTCAAAATGTGTTTTCGGGTCAATGTGACTGATTTTGTAAGAGCAAGTCACATATTGTAACAAAAATGAGCAGAAGTATTTCAATTATTAGACGGAATGTCTATTTTTTAACAGACACAGCTACCAAGCAAGTCATACAATCACTAGTTGTGTCACATCTGGACTACTGTCCAGCAATCTGGTCAAATGCATCCAAACAAGACTTAAATAAAATACAGCTTACTCAAAATAGAGCTGCAAGACTTGCATTGCATAGCTCAATTAGAAACAGTGTTGAGAAAATGCACAAGGAACTGTCATGGATGAGAGTCAATGAGAGACTAGTGTGTAGTCTTATTTTGTTTATGAGAAATATTTATACTTTACATAAACCTGTGTGCCTCTTTTTGCAGCTGGTGCTTATTAGTGATGGTCATGGCTATGGCACTAGACAAGCCTTGAGGGGTCGGTTCGCCCTGCCGAGACCCAGAACTGAAGCCTTAAAGAAAACTGTAATGTACAGGGCATTGTCCTACTGGAATAGACTTCCACAATATATGGTTTCAATTACCAGTAAGGTGGGATTCAAGAGGATACTACGAGTGGCTGTAATGCAGAAAGAGATTGATTTTGGTTGGGTCTAATCTGTGTCTAATGAATGGGGTCTTGTGTTGGGTTGGGTGTTGTTTTGGAATGTGTTTGTCTAGTGGTTATGAGGAGTATTATAGTATGAGTGTATGGAATGTTGTGCTGTTTTTGAGCACGTTTTAGTTTTCTCTGAGATGTCTTTGTTGTTTTATTGATATTTGTTGTTTTATTGATATTTGTTATTGTTCTATATTAGAAAATTTGGCATACATATTTGGTTGTATGTCTGATTTTGATTGGTTTAATGTTCTATAATTGTTTGTATATTTTATTGGTGTTTTATTGATATTTGTTTTGTTTTTATGTTGTTTATTGATTATTCTTGTTTAATTTTATATGTTTGGATCCAGACCCCAGGAAGAATAGTCGCTGCTGAGGCAGTGACTAATGGGGATTTGAAATAAAGAAATACATGCACAGCCACACCTTGGGGGACTGTGAGTTCTTTTTCTGCAGAAAGGAGAAGTAAGACGTCGTAAATCTTTTGCCAGTGACAGAAGCTGCATACAGTAGTTTTAGGCTTCCCTATTCGCTATCCATACACCCCTCCTCTATGACAGCTAAGGGGGTGTCACTTTCAGAATCGTGACAGTGTCAGAACCAGACAAACAGAGCAAACAGAGCATGGGGAGAATTCTTTCTACACACACACACACCACTTGCAATAAAGCATTCTCCATGCAACCATTTTCTGAACACACATACACACATACATTTATTCTGAAGATATACACATATTCTTAATTCTGTAACTTAAACTACACACATTTGAAATGTTTATGTCCACATAAATGTATTGTGAAGATATTGTATTTTTCTTAAGACCTTGGAATACTTATTGTGAAACTATATTCTTAAGATACAGAAATACATATTGTGAAATGTTTAATCTGAAAACCTTGGAATACACAAATACATATTGTGAAATGTTTAATCTGAAAACCTTGGAATACACAAATACAATCTGGAAAAAAAAACGTTTGAATCTTTTATTTCTGACAATAAAAAAAACTTATTTTTGAATATTTTATTTTGAAGAACTTTTATTTTGAATTTTTTTTTTTTTTAAATTATTTTGATAAAAACTCTGAAAACTCCTCCCCTTCCGTAACCAGATGTCCCTCCCCTCCTAAAACCGGATGTCCCTCCCCTCGAAACCGGATGTCCCGCCTCCTTGAATCCTCGACCAATCAGAGAAGGGGGCAGGACTTAGGGGTCATAAATCATCTCAAAAGGGGGCGTGGTTACAATCAATCAAACTTTCCTTATAAGGTTTGACAGGTTGTGCCTCTGTATTCTCTCTCTAACAATGTAACGTTACTGGTGACAAAGTGATTTACCTTGGAATACTCCTTTGCCAACTTGCTGTACTTTGCTTGCAGGTCTGCAGCTGGATTACATTTACATTTAGTCATTTAGCTGACGCTTTTATCCAAAGCGACTTACAAGTTCTGTACGACAAGCCATCAGGAAGGGCACAACTCTATCAGCTGAGCAACAATGTTCATCAAAGTGTTGAGTGCTACAGTGTAGGTTAGTTTATTAGGACAAGTGCATGACAGTACGGTTAGTTAGGGTTAGATTTTTTTATTTATTTATTATTATTATTTTTTTATTCAGATAATGGTTGAAGAAGTGCATCTTTAGTCGACGGCGAAAGATTGGACGTGTTTCGGCTATCCTAACTGGGGTGGGTAGTTCATTCCACCATTGTGGGGCAAGGACTGAGAATAGGCGACTTCTCTTTGATGACCCTCCCGGAGCTTGGATAGGAGTAGGTCTGAGGCGGCCAGAAGATGCAGAGCGTAGGGGTCTTGAGGGTGTATAGTTAGAGACCATTGACCGGAGGTAGGCGGGAGCGGTTCCCTTTGCCGCACGGTATGCTAGGTCGAGGGCCTTGAAGCGGATTCGTGCAGCAATGGGGAGCCAGTGCAGGTCCCTAAGAAATGGGGTGACATGGGCCGACTTCGGTAGGTTTGAGATCAGGCGGGCCGCTGCGTTCTGAATGAGTTGAAGAGGCTTAGTGGCAGTAGCCGGGAGGCCAGCGAGCAGTGCGTTACAGTAGTCGAGGCGGGAGATGACTGTTGATTGGACGAGGAGTTGGGTGGCTTCTTTTGTCAGGAAGGGGCGGATCCTTCTGACGTTGCTCAGGAGGAATCGGCAGGTTCTGGTTGTCGCTGCGATGTGAGCAGAGAAGTTCAACTGGTCGTCGAGGACAACACCAAGGTTCTTGGCGGTCGGGGACGCGGTCACAGCTGCATTCTCGACTGTGATGGAAAGGTCGGTCAGGGGGGAGGATTTGGCCGGCAGGTGGAGCAATTCTGTTTTGCTTAGGTTCAGTTTGAGGTGGTTGGTCGTCATCCAGGCGGAGATGTCGGACAGACAGGCCGAGATCCGCTCAGAGACGTGGATATCTGAGGGAGGGAAGGAGAGGAAGAGTTGAGTATCGTTGGCATAACAATGGTAGGAGAAGCCATGAGACGTGATAATGTTACCCAGTGATTTAGTGTAGAGGGAGAAGAGAAGGGGTCCTAAAACCGAGCCCTGGGGGACACCCGTCCGCAGGGGGCGGGTGGCCGACAGGGTCCCTCTCCATGACACTTGGTAGGAGCGGTCATTGAGATGAATAGTCCCAACTTTAGCCAAGGTAACGTTCAGCTAAAACTAGCTTTTCAAATAGCTCCAGCTAACGCTAATAACACAGAGCTCCCGTCAGCCGTCACACTGTTCTGTCGGGACGATGGCATTAAGAAAAGTTATAATTAGTTTGTCTCGTCTTGTTTTAGTCAACAATATCAACATACATGAAGAGAAATTTCGTCCTGGTTTTTGTAAATTACATTTTTGTGTCGTCAGTTGTGGTCAACGATATTTAATAAACTATTTAGTCTCGTTAGCGTCACATGGTATTCAATAACGTGACGTCACGTCTCGTTGTCGTCATGAAAAAAACCTTCGTTGACGAACATCTTTCGTCATCAATTTAGTCAACAAAATTAACACTGTATGAGAGTTAGCCAAAAACAGGGCATAATTTATTTACACGGGGAAAAAAGCAGCACTGTCCCTTTAAGGGCGAATACACTAGAGTCCAGCGCCCTCATTCATCAACGTTGCGTACGCACAGATATGTGCTTAACCCGTGCGTACGACCATTTCTAAGCAAAGTGTGGGATTTATCAATTTGAATGTGAACTTGACTTTGTGCGTATGTCTACGCACAGCCCAGAGCATGCGTAGCTGGCGCCCGTTGGTAGAATATATTATTACAACAAGGAAATAAGCTTCTGTGCATTAGTTTCAACACTGGCGTGTTCTGTATGAACCGTAATTCATTATAGTTCATTGTAAAATAGCAACAGTAGTGTAATTATGGTCAAAACCCTATAAATAGCATTTGGAATAATAGGTCTTTATCTCCGAATGAATGCAGCATGGTTTATATAGCGGTATCGGAATATACGGGGTGTACTGACTGACTGCGCTCCGCGTAGCTCAACTCGTTATTATTTTGCGCACAGACCGCAGAAACACGGGAACGTTTTGATTATATTTAAAAGGCTTTACGTTAAACGAAACAAGTGGAATTTCGAAGCTGTAAGCAGAATACAAGTCATATGAACACCCACGATATAGTGTTCTTCCCCCTTCCTACTGTATAAGAAAGAATAAAAAACGCATTGCAATGAGAACAGAGGGTGTATGTGTATTACAAAACCCTTGCAATAATGTGTCTTAAATGAATGAAAAGCATACATACTCTGGACACAGAGCATATATCGTATGGGTGATATGACTTGTATTATGCTTACAGAATTCCACGTATTTAGTTTTACAATGTCAAAGCCTTTTAATATAAATCAAAACGTTCCCGTATTTCTGCAATCTATGCGCAAAATAATAAGGAGTTGAGGTAGATACACACTCAGAACGTATTACATGCTGGTATGCTGATAGAGTAAACTATTATATGAATATGAATATGATATGATATAAGGTATACACTGGTCCGTCCGTGAGGATAGCGATTAGCCATTAAATGCCATTTGAGAATATAGGCTATTAACACTTTGATCGCCATGGTTAAATTCATAATTTACCACCCCTCGCCATCTCTATTTGTCTATGGAGAAGTTCCCCTTCTTTGCAGGGCTATAACTTTTTAAATTGTATTGCTAAATTGACATTATTATGGCCCATTCAATGTCCTATATCTATTGTTCAGGGTGTAGCAACGTTATACTTTTTCATTCACATATTCATACTAAAATATGGTCTAAAGTATAAGTATGTTTTTATCGTTTTCGGCAACTTTCTTCAGAACTTGATTTATAGCCCCAAATGCATTATATTGATGATCAAATACAGTTTGGTAGCGATCGGTGCCAGATAAAAAAATTCAACTGGAGGTACTTCTAGAAGTTACTACGTATCATCTGATGTTGACCGGATGGGCGGGGGGTCGTTTATAATTCCGTGGGCAACGTTATATCATTCACCTAGTGTGGGTCATATGATCATCAGAGCAGTTTATATGGAACACGTTAGAAAATAACGCTGAAACTCACCGTGGCTTACTCGCGCCGTTGGGGGATGAGCGTGGAACAGAATTTTTTCTATTATGGGATGGAGAAATACCGGATCCATTTCCAGGTTGTATAATAGTATATACGTCCAAATCATGTTGTTTATTGAGTTAGGGTGAGCGATCGATTATCCAGTGTGTCAAGATGGAGTCCCGGGAGCTATAGCGAGTGGTCGGACCGAATTTGGATGAGAACCAGATTCCTGTTTCCGGTTTTCGGTTTGGGCGATCTGCCGATCGGCCACCAGATGGCGCTCTTGAACCGTTAGATAGTTGAGTGGAGCTCAGCAGTATATCTCAGGTCCCCGGAGGAGAAATATGATTTCGATCACAGATTTTTTAAATATTGATATCAAAGACGAGTTACGGCATCTTCGGCAGAATGAGCATGGCGGGGAAAGACGAGTTCCAGCGTTTTCGGCGATTAAAGTGTTAATGCAATGAAAACATATTATTTAATGTTTTCATAAGCGTAAAGATACAACAGCTAGATTAATGATCAAGTTAGTTTACTGTGCAGGTTTCACAGGGCTGTGCATTGTGCTATTATATATGCGCAAGTTTCTGTTGCATAATGTAGGCTATGGCTGCTATTATGTAATTCATATAGGCTACCTAATAGTATATGATTTTTAGAGGCATCTATTTTGTTGTCGGTATTAGGCTAATACCGACAACAAAATAGATGCTGTAGTACTATTTGGGCATAAATGTTCTGATTTAATCAGAAACTAAACCTCTATCTGCTCTGCGTTGTGTAAAACCTTAAACGCCCTTGAAGTACTATAAAAACAAGCTTGCGGCGGCGGCCACCGGTGGTTACGACGGCTTGAGAAAGGGAGGTCTGAGCAGTTTGATATTTGAAGAATCCGTGTTTAATGAAAAGGATTTCAATCAATACAAATCAACGATTTGAAGAGTAAAAGCAATGAAAACTACGAGCTGCAACCACTATGCCGGAGGATTCGTAGGATTCAGTCTAAATATTCAATATCTATGGGCTCGACGTCTGTTCTCGTTCTTCCGTTGTTATCTCTCGTCTGCTCCGGGGCGTCGCCGCTGTCTTCTTTGTCGAGTGGAGGAAGAGTGTAGATTGGCTGTTGTTTGCTGTCTGTCGTTCGTGGGGTTCTATCGCTCTTCCTCAGAGCAAACCATCTTAAAGACTAGGTCTCCGCCCCCAACATTACGTCATGTGGGCGGGTCGTTCTGAGCGTTACCGAGCTCCCTATTGGAAGACCAGTAGTCCTGCCTGTTCATAGGCTACCTTCACCCTCGAATAGCTACAGGCCGGAATTCCTTATTAGGATTGTTTCTAGCAGTTTCTAAAATTTGGGGTGTTCAACAGCTGCCAATACGGTTTCTAAACGGGTGGCTTCTAATCAGTGCTAGTTCCGTCCTGCTTTGTTGTTAGGGGCCCGGTGTAAAACACCTCCGTGTCTCCACCCTCCCCTAAACACAAGGCTTTCCTCTGATCTCTTTGTAATTTGAGACCAAATGTCTGGCTCCTCTTCACAATCAGCATTATCTCTAAATCTTGGTTCCAAGAAGTCTATTTGATCTTGGGGGTTCTAAACAGCCGTCTATTGTAGGAATGTCAGTACAGTATGTGGTAATTCACTCAACTGCTATTCTCATTTGCCCCCTCTCCAGGAGTTCAAATAAGGACAGTTACGTTGAGTCAGCTATGAATGTAATGTTGCAGTTTACCTCCGTCAAATTTGCCATTCTGAGTCCGTGTTGTACAGTACAATTTTAAACAGTTGTTGGAAAACTACTACAATGCCTCTAAAAATCATATTATAGCCAATCGAACACAACTAATAAAGGCATTCATATTACAGCACGGTTATAATGACACACCACCAACGCCAAACAGTGGTCAACGAACGGTCTTTATTAGTATTTTGAGCTGTCCAGGCAGAATTGCATCAATGGTCTTAGGGAGCCGTTGATATCTGACATCACCGTGTACAAGTCAGCCTTTTATTTATCCCATAACACCGGTTGTGTCTTCTTGGTTCGACAGCGCCTCAGTGAACAGTCTCCCGTGAAGTTTCTCAGAGTTCAGAAAGCTTATTTCCGCGTTGAAACGAATGCATGAAACTGATGAGAGCATATGCCGTCCGTCTGCAGTATCAATATTCTACCGCCGGGTGCCAGGTACGCATGCCCTGAGCTGTGCGTAAATATACGCACAAAGTCAAGCACACGTTCAAATTGATAAGTCACACACTTTGCTTAGAAATGATCGTACACACGGGTTACGCACATATTTGTGCGTACGCAACGTTGATAAATGAGGGCCCGTCCAGGAATACTGTGAAATGTTCTGAGTCTGGTCTGTACAAGACTCACCAGAGCACTGCCGACAGGCAACTCAACAATCAAGGGTCCATGAAAAAAGACCGAGTATACAGGAATCCTCCCGGGGAAAATAGGGAGCGACAATGACGTCTCACACCAACAACGAGGAGCCACGGAGAGAGAGAGAAACGCACACGCACAGGAATCCTCCCGGGGAAAATAGGGAGCGACACAACGTCTCACACCAGAGATGCGACAGTAGGTGGTAGTGTACAGATGGCACGACGTCTCACACCGGAGACGCAACAGTAGGTGGTAGTGTACAGATGGCACGACGTCTCACACCGGAGACGCAGCAGTAGATGGAAGCAACAAGACGACCTGGCAATGAGTGGAAGGCAGTCGGAACACTTATACTCTCCCGACGAGCTGATTGCCAACCACCCTCAGTACGCGCAGTGTTCACCCAGCCCTCACAGTACCCCCCCCCCCTCCATAGGAGCCACCTGGCGACCAGCCCGGCCCGTCGGGGTGGGAACGCTGAAAAACAGAGAGCGGGGCAGGGGTCATGATGGAAAGGCGACTGCGCAGGAGTAGGACCTGGGGCTGGGGTCCCCCCGGAAGCTGGATCTGGCGTAGTACGGGTGGGCTAGGCGTAGGAGCCGGACCCGGGCGTAGAAGCTGGGCCAGGCGTCGAAGCCGGACAAGAAGATGAGGCAGGGCTAGCTGCCTGGGCACAAGCTAGCTGAAGGGGCAGTCCTAGCTGTGGGGAAGCTACACATAAGTGGAGGCCGTGCTAGCTGGGGGAGCTACACATTGAGTGGGGCTAGCAGAGGGACAGAGTTAGCTGCCTGGGCATTGCTAGCTGCAGGGCCTATGCTAGCTGTAAGGCTACATTAGTATAGAGGCTGTGCTAGCTGCCGGAGCTAAGCTAGCAGACGTGGCTGGACTAGCTGAGGAGAACAAGCTAGCTGAAGGGGCAGTCCTAGCTGTGGGGAAGCTACACATAAACTGGAGGCCATGCTAGCTGGGGAAGCTACACGTCTAGTGGGGCTAGCAGAGGGACAAAGTTAGCTGCCTGGGCATGGATAGCTACAGGGCCTATGCTAGCTGTAAGGCTACATTTACATAGAGGCTGTGCTAGCTGCCGGGGCTAAACTAGTAGACTGGGGCCATGCTGGTAGTAGAGGCCTGGCAAGCTGCAGGGGCTCTCATACACTGTCTGTGCCGGCTGGGGTTGTCGACGGGGCCAGGTCGTACTGTTACGGTTTGTAAGTGACCCCAATAGCACAACACAAGACAGGTATGAGAGTTAGCCAAAAACAGGGCTTAATTTATTTACACAGGGGGAATAAAGCAGCACTGTCCCTTTAAGGGCAAATATACTAGAGCAGTGGTTCACAAACTACGGGTCGCGACCCAAATTGGGGTTGCGGGTAGGTGACAGTGTAAAAAAAGAAAAAAGAAAAAGAAAAAAAATTACTTGCAAGTAAAAAAAAATGTTTATTATTATTATTTTTTTGTATGTTCTGGCAACCTATCCTGGCTAAATAAATGTTTATTGATAACATAGTGCTGTAATTACATTTTCTAATAAATATGCATGATCAAGTTCAACGTGTGCTTTTATTTTGATATTCCTTAATTCCGCTGTGAAATTCTGCGATGTGGGGTTTTGACCATAATTACACTACTGTTGCTATTTTACAATTAACTATAATGAATTACGGGGGTCATACAGAACACGTCAGTCAAACTAATGAACGCAAGCTAATTTCCGCATTGAAACTTAACATCCGGCTTCGACATGGACGGTCGCATTTCAAAGAGCTCCCGGCAAAACAAACGCTACTACAGATCGACAAGGTATTTTGCGAATTTTTTACTTTCCCTCCTGTAGATTATGGACTTGTACATTAACTCACCACTGAATCAACTCCAGACAGAAGTGGAAAGTAAAGAATGCGCAAATAAACAGTCTCAGGCGGCTAAGTGGTGCAGTGGGCAAGGCGCTCGCCACTAACGAAGGAGATGCTGGGTTCGAGCCCAGCTCTCTGCGTTGCTACCAGCTTGGCTGGTCGTTCATACTAACACAATTGGCAGTGTTAGGGGTGGGAAAGCTGGTGGGTGGGGATCGGACGTTGTGGACAGCGACTCCTACAGGTCGGTTGGTGCGCCTGTACAGCAGAATCAGGAAGTAACAGGGGCAGCGTGAGCCTCCCACACGTTACTCCTCGCCACTGAGAGATCGCGCTGTACAGGTGAAAAGATGCGACGGCTTCCTCCTCGTGTACCGGAGGGGACACGTGATGCAAGGCTTCGTCCTCACTGCAGCCGACCAGTGGGAGGCATAGTCTAGCAACGTTCGAGACAGGGGAGGGGAGAATTGAAGGGAGAATTGGCGAGGCGAAATTCGGATGGGAGAAAAAATTAAAAAATAAGGGAAAAAGTGGATAAGTGGATTATGCTCGGAGCATTCCAGTGATTGGAATAGCAGCAGTTCACAGAGTTTTAACATCGAACCCGGACCGCAAGAAACTACCCCCGACAGGCAAGTTTGATAGAAAATCAATGTTTCTATTATACTTGCTCCTGTCGGGTGACATTCACCAAAACCCGGGACCGGTTTTAACACGCCGACAGGCGAAGAATCAGCGGCTCCTCACACAGTCACCGACGACGGCCGTCGAGGACATCAACAACATCAACGCAGCCACAACCGCAGCCATCGGTTGCACCAACCGACCAGCAAGCGGCAACATCCCCACACCGAAGCCCCCGCAGATGAGACGAGAGGCCGAGGCGAGAGGGAGAGAACCGGAGCTCACAACAGTGGAGCCCAAATCGACGCGAGACGTCGACATATACACCAAGGACTCGCCTGCTAGCCTAGCCAGCCCAGCCACTGTGTGAATGCACGCGTGTGACCTGTATATGGGCAAATGTATATGCATGCGTGCGTATACATGTAGTCTACATATTATGTTCCTGTCATACACTTACAGAAAGGCTCACTCTGCAATACAGACAGTGAATAAAAAGGTGCACACTGCTATCAAGATAGTGAATAAAAAGGCTCACACTGCTATCAAGATAGTGAATAAAAAGGCTCACACTGCTATCCAGATAGTGAATAAAAAGGCGCACACTGCTATCCAGATAGTGAATAAAAAGGCGCACACTGCTATCAAGGTAGTGAATAAAAAGGCTCACACTGCTATCCAGATAGTGAATAAAAAGGATCACACTGCTATCAAGGTAGTGAATAAAAAGGCTCACACTGCTATCCAGATAGTGAATAAAAAGGTGCACACTGCTATCCAGATAGTGAATAAAAAGGCGCACACTGCTATCCAGATAGTGAATAAAAAGGCGCAAAGTGCGCCTTTTTATTCACTGTCTGTATTGCAGAGTGAGCCTTTCTGTAAATGTATGACAGGAACATAATATGTAGACTACATGTATACGCGCGCATGCATATACATTTGCCCATATACAGGCCGCACGCACACACACACACACACACACACACACACACACACACACACACACACACACACACACACACACACACACACACACACACACACACACACACACACACACACACACACACACACACACACACACACACACACACACACACACACACACACACACACACACACACAGCCAGTAACCTTCACTAGCAGTTAACAGAGTTGGCAATGGCAGGAGGGGGTTTTGGGGAGGGATTTTGTGGGGTTCAGCACTAAGGCTGCGGTTACACTAATGGCCAGTTTTCGTTTCGTTGTCAGGGTCAGTTTCGCTTTTCAGAATGCAACGTAATGGCAGGCAAGTTAGACATGTCTTAGACAAGTTTTTGCCTCCTGAGCACAGTGATGTATATACATGTAGTACAATGCCAAAGCAGTAGGTGGCGATGTAATTCAAACATGAAGGCAATTTTCAACCAATCAGAAAAGTTGAATGTGCCAATACACTTCCTGCAAAAAATCAACAATCTACCATCTTTAAATGCCTCGGGTGAGCCATTTAGCCAACGTAGCATTTATTTTTCAGCAAAGAAAGTGCAATAAAAGTCCAATAAACAAAACGGATACATTCACTGTGTGTTCTGTCTCATTTGTTGATGAAACAAAACTAACATCAACACAATTGACCACCAAGAGCGGAGTTTAGTCTCACAAAAAGATCGTCGCTGATTTTATTAGCTTACGTGCTAACGTGATTGGAATATGCCAGTATAACAGTATAGCATTGTGGCTAGCAGCGAAGTTTGTTAGCTTACGTGCTAACGTGATTGGGATATGCCAGTATAACAGTATAGAATTGTGGCTAGCAGCTTGGTAACGTTAATGCTAGCAGAATGAATGGATGTAAACTTTATTTAACAGATTTCAGAATGGGTACAATACAATACGGCTCAATACAAACAATTGTTAAGGGAATGCAGACTGTTGTAGCTTGGACTGGGCTCCTTATAACAATAACTTGACAACACATGGTAGCCGCAGCTCCTTGGGACAGCTCTGCTGTAAACACTGGAAATAACCGTGCAGGTCTCTACTGCGCATGGGCGCTGAGCAACAACAGCTCCGTATCCGGCTCGCGCAGATTACATGGCACCATTGTCTGCGAGTTTTGGCGAGTATCCAGAACGGAAACACAATTTCAGCGTTTCACACAATTTCATCCTGCCAAAAACGGCGTTTCTTTTTAACTTGGACCGCAAACGTAATCATTCAGCAACATAAACGTTGCTGTAAACCTCAGGAGATAATATGACAGATAGAGAGGGGGTAGATAGAGAGACATAGAGAGAGGTAGAGAGAGAAACAGAGATAGAAAGAGAGAGAGATTGACACAGAGAGATTGACACAGAGAGTGTCGTAGAAAATATCATTATGTCATTATAGATCTGTGTTGAGATATCATTTTATCTTTGTACAGCTTGAATGGTTCAATATGGCCAGCTAGTATAATGTGTGTGTTTCTCTTTAAAAGGTCAGAAAGTACCAAGGTTATCTTCCCAGCCAGCCAAAGCAAGGTTGTGCTATTACTTCCCGTAACTGGGAACCATTTTTATTTACTTTCATCATCATATCTGATGTATAATGTTACGTCTTGCAAGTGTGTATTAATGTACGTTCTGCCCAGACCTCTTAGTAACTTTGCTGGTCAGACTCTTATGTGCGAACATGAAGTCTCTGATTGTAAACTGAACTTTCATTTGTGGCCACAGATGAAATAAACTATGTTTTCTATTTTTAATAACGACTCAGAATGATTTATACAAACGGCTCATCTTTTGTCCTTTAACATTTTCCATAACAAGAGGTAGAGAGAAAGTGAGTAAGAGCGAGTGATAGAAAGATAGATCTATCTAGACCTGGGAAAAGGTGTTCCGGGGCTTCCGGTCCCGCCCCACAGCGCATGGCTGGCTGATTTTCCTGTGCTCAGCAACCGGACAACATTATCCTTGATTACTTATTATTTTTTATACCATTTAATTTTCCAGAAGTCGGAATTATGTCTAAACAGACACAGAGCAAGTTGGGAACCTTGGACGAAGTAGATAGAGATCTCATCAGGTCGATATTCCGAGAGGAGACGGACGCTATCTTGGCTAAGCTAGCGGGCAGGGTTGATATGTTGCAAGAGGAGGTGGCTGTAATAGGCACACGTTTAACCATGGCGGAGGAGGGTATGTCCGCGGTCGTACAGGCTGCTGAGACCAACGTCGCAGGGATATTAATCTTGGAGGACAGGCTGCGTGATTGTGAATTGAAGGCGGCAGACCTGGAGGACCGCGGAAGGAGATGCAATGTGAGAATCTACGGTCTGCCTGACGAGACGGAGGATGACGACCCGATTGGGTATCTTGAAGAAATGATCCCAAACTGGTTCCCTAAGCTAGCTCGGCCTGAAATTGAAAGAGCACACAGGATTTATAGGCCCGCTACCCAGATGAAGGGCGGACGTGCAAACCCCCGCACATTTATTTTCTGCTGCCTGAGATTCCAGACGAGGCAGCACATACTAAGGGAGGCCAGGCAGAAACCTCCGGTGGTAAATGGACGTACATTATGATTCGCCGAGGGGCGGCTAGGTGGTGTAGTGGGCAAGGCACTTGCCACCAATGTGGAGACGCTGGGTTCGCGTGTTCGAATCCAGCTCTCCACATTGTTTTCAGTTTAGCTGGTCGTCCGCAGTAATACACATTGGCCGTATTACGGGGAGGGAAACTGAAGGGTGGGGATTGGGCGTTGTGGACCGCGTCTCCTACAGGTCGGTTGGTGCGCCTGCGCAGTAGAATCAGGAAGTGTCTGGGGCAGCGTGAGCCTCCCACGCGTTACTCCTCGCCACTGAGAGATCGAGCTGCGCAGGTGAAAAGATGCGACTGCTGTTACCTCAAGTACCGGAGGGGACTTGTGCTATGTATGACTTAGTCCACATTGCAGCCGGCTTGTGGGAGGCAAGAAACAGCGTTCATGACAGGGGAGGGTTGAATTGGATGATACGAAATTGGGATGGGAGAAAATATAGAAAATGGGAGAAAAAGTGGATCAAAAAAAACATTATGATTCGCCGCTGACTTTAGAAACCATACGGATAAGCGGCGTAGAGCGTTCGCAGGAGCTATGGACCTGGCACGGGAGCGAGCTATGGAGGTGTTTCTGCTATTCCCAGCAACGTTAAAGGTAAAGACGGGACGGGGAGAGGTATCGTGCAACCGGCTGTTCAAATCACCATCCGAGGCGGAGGAATATATCCGAAGAAGCAGCAAGGTCGTTCCGACGGGGGGGAGCGGACAGGCCGCGGTGGAGCATGCGCCGAGCGACGGGCAGTGAGAGGCTGGAGCGGGTACCTGAGGCGGTCTCGCACTCGTATTTTACTGAACCTTATGTAATGTTAAACTTAAAGAGAAGACGGAGGTCTCTGTGTGCCCAGTTGAGGTCTGGCACCCTGCCATTGGCTGTGGAAGTGGGTAGATTCCAGGGTAAACCTGAGGAGGAGCGGCTGTGTGTTCTGTGTGATCTGGGAGTGGTGGAGGATGAATATCATTTTGTTTTTTATTGCCCTTTGTACACCACTTTGAGGAGGGCTTTATTTGAAAAAATTCAAATTGCAAACCCAGATTTGTTTTGGCAGTCTGAGAGCTGTATGTTGAGTTGTTTTTTTGTGGAGGACATCTTCGGTTTTGCAAGATTTTTGGAGAAGGCATGGCACCTGAGACAAAACACACTGTATCCTATATAATTGTATTTGAATTCACCTTGTTTTTCTGTTTTTCTGTTTATTTACATTGAGTACAGCTTGTGTTATATTACGTTTTATTGTATTTTCTTGTATTTTTCTTTTTTTATGGCCATCTTGGTCTATGTCATTTGTTAAGTAATTGGTAAAGTATATTATTATATACTTATTGTTATGTGTCTTGTAAGCCCATATGGGCTGGGCATACATCTGTATGTAAGACACGAAAATAAAAAATATCAAATCAAATCAAATCAAATCTTCTAGACAGGGGTGTCCTCTTAGCCCAGGACTCTTTGCTTTATCGCTCAAACCTTTAGCTCACTACATAAGACAATCCCGGGTTATATCCCCTGTGTCGATTAAGGGCACACATCACCATATCAGCTTATACGCGGATGATGTACTCCTATTTATGCAGAACCCAGCCGTCTCTCTGCCCTACCTCCTCCAAGTAATAGATGATTTCGGCAGCCTATCTGGATTTAAGATCAACTGGCCAAAATCAGCCTTTCTTCCACTCAACGAGGCTGCGAAGGCAACCCTCCTTCCAGCAAATATTCTCATGGTAGAGCACTTTAAATGCCTGGGGATTGAAATATTCCCAACTGTCAACCAGACAGTAAAGTATAACTACTCCAGCTTGGGTGACAGGATTACGAAGGATTTTGACAGGTGGTCCAAAATTAAGATGAATGTCTTACCTAGAATTAATTTTATCAGCTCCATGCTCCCGTTGTCCCCTCCTGTTGGTTACTGGCAAAAACTGCACTCTGCTGCATATAAATTCGTCTGGAATAACAAACGCCCACGCTTAAAGAGATCCACTGTACAGAGGAGTAAGCTCGACGGGGGTTTAGCATTTCCAGACTTTAAGTATTATTTCCAAGCTTACTCTCTAAGACCTCTTATCACTTGGTTTGACGCTCAAGCGGCTGTTTCCTGGCACCCATTGGAGGAGGAGAAGGTATCCCCACACAGACTTCAAGATATTGTGTATACCAACATCTCAATTAAGCAATGCAAATTACGATTTGGACCTCTGATCACACATGTGATCCAGATTTGGCGTGACACCCAGAAAGCATGCACTAACCGTCATAAGTGGCACACGTACTCCCCACTATTCAATAACAATTAGCTCCTTATTGGACAACGACCCATTAGATTCCCCAGATGGGAGGGGAAAGGGATCCATTTATTGAGGGATATGTTCAATGACTCTGGTATCCGGTCCTTTCAGGACCTATCCAACGAATTTGATCTCCCCGGTAACACCTTTTTCTTTTATTTACAAATGAGGGCAGCACTAAAGGCTCACTGAGTTCCATGGGACGCTCCACTAGAACGTCATCGGTTTCAGAAATTCTTCTATGACAGAGAGACATCGAGAGGCTTCGTCTCTGACTTTTATCGGCACCTACTTAACTCCTCATACAACCCTAAAAAACCTACCCTTAGATACGATTTGGAGAAAGGATATCCCTGAGTTGGATATAGATTTTGACTGGGATGCGGTATGGGAAAATATTAGGCTACGCAACCCAGATCACCAACAGATTCATAAATATTTTGTTCATAGGACTTATTTGACCCCCAGGCGATTGAACCTGATGGGTCTCAGGCCTGACTCTCGATGTACCTTGTGTCCAGCCGGTGCCATTGGAACATACATGCATATGTATTGGGAATGCTCTCCTGTTGAGAGCTTTTGGGAAAATGTCACCACTCAGCTGTCAGAGATTTTCTCTCTAACTATACCGGCCTTGCCTTCAGTTTTTTTGTTAAATGATGTTTCTCAACTGCCGACCTCTGCACAAGTAAAGAGACTCATTTTGGCTGGTCTGATGGCTGCCAAAAAGCTGATTGCCTCACGCTGGATACAACCAGATAATTATGTCCGAAGGTATGGATTCTCACCTATCTTGATGTTATTTATTTGGAGATTTCCACTGCACGTGTCATAGGTGTTAATGAGGCCAATATCGCGGTATGGTGGGCAGTGGTGGAAAAACTAAAAGAACGCATATGATTCTGGAAGATGAGCACTGAATAAGGTGTTATATTGATGTCTCACGTTGGGGTCCTGGGGCAAAAGGGAGGGGGGGGGGGAGAACGAGCGAATATTCATGTGTGTTGATGGTTATGGTGTTTTTTGTATTTTTGTTTTATTTATTATTTTTCATTCAATGTTGATTCTATGTATATTTTCGGACCCCCTTCTGATCTGGGTCTGGTGATCGTGGGCTCTGGCTGGGGGTGGCCACAGTTCGGAGTCTCTGCGGGTCGAGGCGCTAAAGAGGCATGGTGCTTTGGCTCGCGGGGGGGCCGGGCTGGGGGTCCTCCGGGATGGGGCTTGCGGTTGCCAGGCCTGGAGGTGGAGGGGATTCGGTGAGCAATTTTTATAGTATATATTTTATTTTATTTTATTATACTTTTATTTGGTGTCAACCTTATTGTCTAATCAGTGTTGTGTTAGTTTATGTTCTTGGATGTCTTTTATGTATTATTGTTATTATTGTGTTATGAGTTGTGTTGTTTCATGTTTGAAAATTGAAAATAAAAATATTTGGTCAAAAAAAAAGAAAGGTGTTCCGGTCATTCCGTGTTCATCCGAGTCTGAGGGGCTGTCTACACGAGCGCTGGGTTTAATGTAACCATGATTGTATGTGCGCAGTTGCACTGTTCACCCACACACAACCGGGGTTTTGCTACACTGCAACCGCGGTAACGTGTATCTCTTTCTATTTGACTATTGCTAATCGATCGTTCTTTTCTATGGTATAGTGGAGTTCCCTTTACTCTGCGCTGCAAAACACGTTTTCTCATTCATTTGATTGGTCCGTTTGAAATAAGTCGGAGTCGAGACAGGCGCTTCTTCAAGTTGAAAACAGAACGCAATCTGTTTTAATGGTAAACACATATTAATCAAAGTTTAACAGCAGGAATTACTACTAGTCTAAGTCATCATCGTCTTCAGGTAGGTTTGGTTCCCGTCTCATTCTATTCGTCTCTGCTCTCGAACCGTGTGGTAAAAGCTTCTCCCAGGATCGTCTTCCCAGCGTCTGTGTCTCCTCCATTCAGCTCCACCTGCTTTTAAGAACTGAAGCCACCTCCCTGGTCTCGCCCCGTCAAGTGACGTCGGCCCAGGAACATGGCTTCTCTGATTGGCTGAATTACTTTAGATGGTATCCATTTTGTGGTATACGTCATCCTGAATCTGAGAAATCACCTTTTAAGGTGATATGTGAGTTGTTTAGGCCAAGATTTGCTGTAACGGGAGGCAGGCACTATTTTCACCATTTCCTCCATCCGCGGTTTACATCAAATCACTTTTCTTATTGATTGCATTGTTTTATAAGGATTTACATGTATAGATTACTTCCTGATTATTAGACTATATTATTTCCATTGTTTTCTCCAGAAGTCTAGAGTTGATCCATCCTATTTTGAACAGGGGACGTTTACATTTCCTTAGTTTAACGTTAAGGTACTTTTGCTTTGATTTTATTAACTTAAAAACTAGTAATTATGTCCTAACTTAATTAGACTATTAAGTTAGTATTTTCCCCGACGTTGTAGTAAGTATGATACCTGAATTCTCCTAGTCTTGGTTCTATAAGTAACCAAAGAGTATTATTTATTCCATTTTTAACTTTTACTTTACCAATTATGTCGCTAGGTATATATAAACCATGTTTGCCAAGTTCTAATTCTACCCTAACCTATTTGTATTGCTTAAGTCAACTTAACAATGACTGACAATCCTACTTAGTTTCATCATTACGGGTCTGAACTGGGCTAACTATTATTGCTATTTCCTGAATAGTTCTAAATGTTTAATTTTATTATAACAACGTTTTTAAACCAACCCTAGTTTACCTCTGTCTCATAGCAGACAGAAGAGCTAAGCATCTCTTCTGTCCCCAACCTCACCGTCTCTACTGCACATTTCCTTCAGGCTACCTTTTAACTTTATTGTATAGGGGATTAAATCACTTAGCCATGTCTATTATTTATCTTATTTAGTCTCAAACTTCCCCATATTTTATACTCCTCCCATCTAGCTTACTTTTAATACTTAATACTTTATATTCCAGTGTATTTGATCTAGATCTAAGCCTTTAATTACCAAGTAGTTTTCTATTGGTGTGAGTCTGACCAAATGCTCTTCTGGCCAGCTGCAGCATAAGGATTAAAATACCTGATTACACTCACCTCTCACATTGCTCTAGTGAGTGAGCTGTCGGTGTCTAGATAGAATCAACAGGAACTTTGACCTTTCAACTCTATTTCTAGCCTTCAAGCACTAGTTTATTAGTCTAAAGTTATTTACCGTGGCCCTTACTCAGTCCCTATGTCCGTTCTGTTTGGGGGGATGTTGAGTTTCACCCTGCCATCTGTTTACCTACTGACCTCAAGGCCTGACCATCTAGATAGATAGCCTGGTGGCTTTCCTATTTGAAGATAGGTGACAGCGGAAGGCCATTTGCAGTTAACTGAAGTTTTCTATTGATTGGCCTCTTTGTTGAATTTGCGCTAATCGCTATCTCCTCTGGTGCCTCCGGTACATCTGTCGGTACGCCTTCAAAGTCCACAGAGGAAAAAAACATTATTCAATTCCAATTCATGATCTCCTCTGTCTGGCTCCTGTAAGAATCCTTCATTTCCCACAGAGGGACAATTGTTTTGCCCCCTGTCTGGTTCACCATAATCATCCTCGTTTTCCCCTTCGCCTTGCATTTCCTCCTGTTCTTGATCAATGAACAGGGGTTCAGATTCCAATTCTTGCCCATCCTGCAGGGCTTTTACGCAATGCGAAAGATGAAACCACATCGGTGATCCTTTAACCTGTAGAGCCTTTTCCGTAGCTCGTACGACCTCATACAGTCCTTCTTGCCGCGCTCCGTACCACTTACATCTGAACACTTTTAGATAAACGTAATCTCCTGGTATTATCTGAGGTGCACTCCGCCTATTCTCCTCCTCTTCTGTTTCCTGTTTACTGGAAATATAATCGAAAATCGCCCCGTGGAGCTTTGTCATGTACTTTACGTACTCACGCATCTCATGGTCCAGGATGTCCAAACTCGGACCTTTGCCTGTTGCGAGCAAGCCTGGCACAACCATACATCGGCCAAACAACATTTTGTGCGGTGTTAAACGCAGGCTTCGAATTTCGCTTGAACGACACGCCATTAATGCTAACGGTAGAGCACTTAACCAATTTAGACCTGTGTGTTGACAGATTTTAACCAATTTGTTCTTCAGAACCCCGTTCATGCGTTCTATAGCCCCCTGGCTCTGAGGGTGGTAAACGGAACAGAAACGCTGTTTTACCCCCAGTTGTTGGAGTACTAAACGTACAGTCTTGTCCACAAATTCTTTTCCATTATCATTGGAAATCTTGTCAGGAATTCCAAACCGGCTTATTACGTCACGGCATAAGAACTTAGCTACCGAGGCAGCATCCTTGTGCTTGGTCGCGCACGCCTCCACCCACCTCGAAAAACGACACACGACGACGAGAATATACCGCTTCTGGCTAATCGGTTTTATCATGTCTACATAGTCAATCACAAGTTCTCTCATGGGGCCATTTGGTGTGGGGATGTGTCCCGGAGACACAACAATTCCTCTACGTGCATTATTCTTGCTGTAGTATGTTTGGCGCCCAAAAACCATACTGTAACTAAGGGGTACAATTCCCTGACTGTATTGATAAGTATGGTATCATTAAACCACTACTGCGTTATGTACATTACTACTGGCCATACAGTACACATGTATATGTGATTAACACCCACACAATAACACGGCTTAACAAGGAAAGTACTGTTTGTAATATTTATTAGAAGAGCACCAAGATTATCTTACATTTATTAAGAATGAGAGTTGCGCTTGTAAGGCGAAGAATGTGCATGAATAGGTCAAGAGCGTAAGTCCATGAGCATATTACGAAGGGGATAATTAATACCACCTGTAGCATAAGAATTATATAAGGTACACTCGTAGGTCAGCTGGAGATACTAGGGGGGGGGGGGGGTTCCCTCCGGTTGTAAGCCAGCAAGGGAGAGGAATGTTCGGGAGCAAAAGTCTGGATCAACGAGGAATCAATAAGCTCCAGCTACGGGAGGCGGTACATATACTCCCCTTGATCGGCAGACAAAAAGCAGCAGCTATAATCCAAGTATGCGGGACAGCATGGATAAAGGCCAGCCAGCCTCTTCCTAGAGACGGGCTCGAGTGATGCTACTCACGGGTAAATCCCACACAGCAGCGGGGTAGACGGTTCTCTGCTCCAGCAGCCACGGTACCAAAGCAATAATAATCCAGCCGGAAAAGGCTCTGCATTCACCGGTGTAGATTCTCCTGTGCACGGTACTTCACATTTAACTAGGTCGAACTTGACGTTATTTCACTAAGCTCTGACACTTTTACTATACTATTCGCACGCGGTTCTAAGTGCTCTATTTATACGCAAGGTTGCTCACTTCACTTGGTCGTTGACTCGTGATGAAGGCTTCAACTTGTTGGGTTAACTCGTTTGAGGGTAACTAACTGCTGTATCCACCTGCAACGTATTTATACGTAAGGTGAATAATCTAGTGCCAACCTCAGTTCTGTCTCGTATTACTGCGCAAATCTGGGCATGTTGAGACATGTCTTAGCGGTGACTTTGAACTAGACATTGGGGGGTATGGCCGTGGCGCCTAGGGGGTCGCTGTCCAATAGGAGAACGAATATTATGGTCTCGCTTGTACCTAGGTAAAGGGATATTCCGTGTATATGTACAAAGAATATACAAGGGATATCAAACGATATACAAATGTTATACATGGGATCTCAAGCAATAAATATATATATTCGGTTTAATCTGACCCTTTGTAACACATACTCTTCTATTTTTCTACTCACCTCTCTCCGGTGTGCATGGCAGAAATCATGCGCCGTTTGGATCAGCAGTCCGACCAGGCCCGTCGGTGCAACCACAAGTCCTTCATGGTTCCGCCACAAACCTGTCCCATCCCTACTAGCCCCTCTTGCTGACCAGAGATTTCTCTCCACCTGACCAGCCTCTTCCTGAAAGTTCAAAACATCTTTGTAAGTAATCTTATCTTCCAGCTCAACCTCGTGTGTGATAACCAATACCTTACCTGCTCTGTCCGCACCTGTCACTCGCTTGGCAGCGTCATCTGCCATGTTGTTACCTCTGGTCACCTTAGACTCATCAGACTGATGGGCAGCACATTTGATGATCGCAATTAGTTTGGGTTTCATTATTGCTCCTAACAAATTGGTTATCTGACTACAGTGACGTATGGCGGTACCATCTGCTCTCTTAAAACCTCGCCCTTTCCACACCGCGCCGTAGAGAAAAGCTATGTTCTGCGCATAACTACTATCACTATAGATATTAACAATCTTGCCTCCTGTCATTTTGCATGCTTCAGTCAGAGCGACTAATTCTGCCAACTGAGCTGAGCAGGGTTGTGTCAAGGCTTCGGCCTTCTCTATGACAAACCCATCACCTTGTGATTTTACTACTGAGTAACCTGCTTTTAGGTCCTCTCCAACTCGATAACATGAGCCGTCTGTCCATAGTTCCAAATCAGGACTACTAAACGGAAAAGCCTGCAAGTCAGCTCTAAGTCTGGAGTACCTCTCGGCTTCAGCCACGCAGTCGTGAGGGTCTCCATCCTCAGGCTTAGGAAGGGTCTGCGCTGGGTTCACCGTGGAACACCTAGTCAAAGTAACATCTTCCTGTTCCAAAATCCTGTAATAATTTTTAAGACGGGGTATCGTTAGTGCAGATTTACCAGATTCCAACAAATCTTTTACTGCATGTGCTACCATAATATTTACTGGATACCCCATCATGATACTTGCAGCTTTTTCATACATCAAGAAGACCCCGGTGCAATCTCGGTAGCACGGAGGCATTCCCATTTCCACCTCTGAGTAGGCGACGGAGTAGTATCCTATTGGCTGCGGATGGATCCCCAGTTCCCACCCCGGTGTTTTGGGTCAGCACCGCGCATGCATATCTCTGATCTGAAGAGGAAGAGACATAGAGTATGAATTGCTTGGTATAATCAGGCAAAGCCAGGGCAGGGGCAGCTAACATACGGGTCTTTATGGTTTCAAATGCCCGCAGGCCCTCCTCAGTCCATGTTAATTTAGCACTCAACTTATCGTTTCCGCACACTTTTATCATGGCTCTTAAGGGCCCTACTAGCTCTGTGTAGTTCTCCACCCAAGTGGAACTATACCCCACGATCCCCAGAAAAGCCATCATCTGACGTACAGTCACTGGTTTGGGAGCTTTCTTAATAGTCACCAAATGTTCTTCTGAAATAGCCCGATGGCCCTGTGAAATTAATTGACCTAGATAGGTCACCTTAGGTTGACAATATTGCAATTTTTTCAAAGACACCTTGTGGCCTTTCTCTGCTAATAGCTGCAATTAACAGATTCCTTATGACATGTTGTCTGATCATCGGCACACAAAATAATGTCATTCATATACTGAATGACTCTGGACTTCAATATCTGGTCTAGCCCGTCTAGATCTTCTCTTAAGATTTTGTTAAATATGTGTGGAGAATGCTTTAATCCCTGAGGGATCCTAGTGTACTCATAATGCTCACTTTATTTTTTTATTTTTTTTAACTTTTTTTTTTTGCGTTTATCGCTTTTCTGGTCAAGCATGACCGACAGAAACATGTTGAAAATGGGATGTAGAGCAGGGGAAGACATTCTGAGAAATGACAGCGGGTCCGGGAATCGAACTCGTGTCCCCCAGATCCGTGACGAGCACGGTTTTCCCCGACGCAGAAATAGCGCCGAGATATGCGGTGAGCTACGGGAGCTCCCCTATAATGCTCACTTTTATAGGTAAAACCAATTTTTTTTGGCACTCCTTGCTCAAGGGTACACTAAAATAAGCACTACACAAATCTATAACCGTAAAATACTCAGCCTGCGGTGGGATGAATGTCAGTATCGTGTGGGGATCTGGGACATCAGCGGGATAGTCAATTAAAACCTTATTGACCGCCCTCAAGTCGTGTACCAACCGGTACGAGGTGTCAGGTTTCTCCACTGGAAGCAACAGCGTGTTTCTCCTGGGGTTATTCGTTTTCTGTAGTACTCCTGCTTTCAGAAGTCCTCTGATCTGTGGCTCGATTCCAGCCACTGCTTTTTCCTTCAGTGGGTACTGACTTTTCCAGGGCAGGGTTGCTCCTGGTCTAAGCTCCACCCTCACTGGTTGAGCAGATTTGATTAGTCCGATGTCAGTGCTATGTTTCGACCACAGCACTTCTGGCACGGCCTCCATCATCTCCTCCTGGAGGCTCAATTTCTTTGGGATTTCTTCCACTGTCTCCTGTGACAGCTGCACCGTTTGGGGGCGTCCCATCCCTGTGCCTTGAACCATTATCTTGACAAACCACTTGTCCGGGCTTATCCATATGAATCGGTTTTCCTTCGTCTGTTCGAAATCCATTTCTTCTGCCTCTTTCATCATCCCTCCGATGTGTTGTTGATCGCACAAGTCTGTCACCTTTAGCGTCACGTAGGGAACGCTGCCTGCGATCTCCTGTTCCTTTTGCAGATAGGTGCTCCTTGCGAGCCGTATTGCTGCTCCTTGGGGTCCCATTATAATGCTGGTGGCGTTGAGCTGTACCTCCTCTGGTTGATTTCTCAGCCACTCCTTGGCTTGTGTCTTATCCGCATCTCTATAGTACTGTAGAGTGCAATGGTATGGTGTCTCTGGGTTCTTTGCTTCTGGCATGTTGGCTGTGATGAATGCCTCCCATTCCAACGCTGGCCCAAGCAATTCCTGGCTTAGGTCTCCCAACCAGTATACTTCCGGTGGTCGGGTGTCTGTCCTTTGCATCATCTGATAGTAGTGATCTTCTGGGACATCGATCACACAACCATCAGGCGTGCATAAAATGTTCATCCCCAGCATACCAAGGCCATCCCTGCCCAGTAAGCTGATGGGTGCGGTGTCTGAGACCAATATGGAAACCGTTGCTTCTTTGCCTCTGTATTTCAGGGTGACAGGTTCTGTCACTGGGATCAGCTGTTTGATTCCCTCAAATCCAATTTGCCGTACATATCACCCGGACATGGGTAGGTGTGTGGCATCCTTAAGTTGGACTACAGTGAACGCCGCGCCGGTGTCTGCCATCATTCTGACAGATTGATCATTTACCGTTACGTACACTATGGGCTCCTCCCTTACGTTTGACAATGACAGCTGACACCCCCCCATTGAATTATCTGGGCCCCGTCAGAACGTCTGCTCCGGCCCCCTGGATGGATTTACTGGGCCCATGTTCTGTTGTTGATTCTGATTTTGGGTCTGGCCTTGATTCTGATTCTGGGTCTGGCCTTGCGTCCGATTCTGGGTCTGGTCTTGCGTCGAATTCTGGGTCTGGCCTCGAGCCGGCCCGTAATACTGATCCTGGAGTTGGCCGTATCCTCCTCGGCCACCTCCTCTGTTATTTTCTCGACCCCTGTTGTTGGCTCTTTGGACTCGCCACCCTCTGTCACAGGTCCTGGCCAGATGTCCTATTTCTCCACAAATTCCAGCATTCTGTCGAAGACGGGAATCCAGTCGGTCCTCCTCTTTGGCCTCCATTCTGTCCTCGGGGCTGCCAGTTCGGCCCCCTCTGGTACTGTTGTTGTACTGGTGCCGGCCCTCCCTGTGTTACGGGCTGTGCTGGTTCCTGGTTGTTCAGTTGTCCACCAGTCCCCATCTCAGCTTTGGGCTGTGCGGCTTGTACCATAGCCTGTAGGTATTCCACTACCTTGGTTGCCTCGACAGGTTGTTGGTACAAGAGCTTTCGCTGGCTAGCCGTTTCTTTTTCCTTGGCCTGTTGCTCCTTCTTCCTGTACAGCTCAACTTGATGGCTCACGTTTTCCATGTACTGGTTTAGAGGAAGACTTCCCAGACATACCACCTCATTCAGTTTTTGTCTCACCTCACTGGAGAGGCCTCGCTGAATCTTTTCTCTGAGCATCGCCTCCCCCATCGGATTGGCTGCTGGGTCTTGGCCAGTCATGTCTCTCCAGGTGGTGTAGGCCTTCGCCACATACTCCCTGGGGTGGGTATCAGGCCCCAAGGCACCAATGTAGATCTTGTCTGGGTGTATCATGGTTGGATAGGTTTCCCGCAGGGCTTGCCACAGTACTCCCCTGTGGGCGGCGAATAGGTCCTGGTCATGTGCTCCTGAAACTACGTACCTCATCATACCAGCCTTGTGTAGTAGTTCTTCCATGGCCGAGACTCCTACTTTGTGAGAGAACAACCGCTTGACATCGCCGATAGCCAGCTGTTGGCCTACCATCAGTTCCTCCAGTTTGGCAATCCACGGAAATGCCCCATTCTGGAGGGATGGCAATTTCTCCGATATTTGGGTCATATCTGAAGCATTCCAGGGCTTATATTCCAACCCCTGTTGTTTTATTATTACTGGGGCCATGTTGAACGTTTGCCCTTTTGTAGTTGATCTCGTCACTCTTCTCGATTCGGTGGCTTCCAACTCTTTGATGTTTCTCATTATTTTGTCACTTTCTTCTTCCAAAGCTTCTCGCATGGTTTCGGCCTGTCTCCAGGTGTGGGTGACCGCTTTGTAGCCCTCGGAAACAGAGTCTTTGTCCTCGTTGTAGACCTGTATCCGTTCTTCCATCTAGCTTTTTTCCTTGACTATTCCCCGGTGCTTTACTTTTAAGTCCTCCAGGGGGTCTCTCAGTCTCATCATCTCGCTGCTTTCTTTGGCGGCTGATGGGGAAGAGTAGTTTGGAGCAGATGGTCTACTTTTTGGTGTCCTCACGGAGGCTCCCCTCTGTTCCTCCTCTTGCTCTCGCTCCTTGTCCTTTTTCTCCCACTGGTCCATTGCGGCGCCCACCGCTGAGTCTTCCTCTAATTCCTCCTCTTCTCTGACGGCTGAGGGGGGGGGGGACTTCTCGTTGGCTCTCTCTGGTGGTAGTATTCCCTATCGCTAAGGTCGCTGGCGGCAAAGGGGGGGGACCTCTCGTTGGCTCTCTCTGGCGGTAGTATTCCCTATCGCTAAGGTCGCCACCGTATATATATTTTTTTAATTCCAGTCCTTTTTCCCGAGTCCTCCTTTCGCCCCCTGTGCGTCCCTGTCCTTCAGCCCAGCGAATAGCCTTCTGTGCGGCAGAGAGCGGTACAGTCTGCCTTTGTCGGTGTTGTTGTTCCATATATATCTTCGCCGCTCTGGTAGCAGGAGGAGTTCGGGGGGCGAGTTGTTCGCTCCCTCCTTTCAATCTCCTCTTGCTCGTCTGCTCCAGGCGTTAGGGTGATTCTTGTCACTGCACGTCCCGACTCTGTCTCACGGCCCCTGTCGTTAGTTATATTATAAAGGCTGTTCATTTCTATCACAGGCAGGATAGGGTATATTGGTTCCCTATTCCTGCTATCATATGGTGGGGGTGCTATAGCTACCTCAGTTCTTACCTGTTCTGCTCTCGGTTGGAGTCCTTGGGTGAGCGGGGCTATCTCAGCTGCGCTTTGGGAGGTGACAATTGTCATGTTAGGGGCCAGGGGAGTGGTCGTGATTGGGGCTACCTCCTCTATCGGCTTGGCCTCCTCACTGACAGTAGAACTGCCCTTTTCTTCACTCTTCCTTCTCTCAGCTTCCCGAGAGAAGAGTTCTAAAGTGGTTATCTCTTGCATGCGTTTTTCCCCTCTCTACCTCCCCTTTCTCCCCTTTTCCTCCTCCGTTTTATAAGTCCTTATTAGAGCATGCAAATCTGCTATTATAGCTAAATCAAAAGAGCCTTCAATAGGCCAACGTTTTGCGATGTGTGGCCATCTTTTGTTCCATTTCTTTGATAATCTAGTAATTTTTGCCAAATAATAAGGATTGTCCTGTGTGAAAGGATTATTTTTAGCAATAATTTGTACTGGATTATCCTCCATCCAACCAATTAGGGTAGTCATCTCTTTATTTGCCACGGTTTCCATTTTCTTATATGAGTTTCTATTTCTCATTCACCAGAGTTTTAATTCCTATTTTGTTTTCTAGTCTAAAAAATCAGTTTTATCTATTTTTTTTTTCAAATGGCAGCAGGCAAGGAAGTGTTTTTTGTATTCCCTGTCTAAATGTAGGTGTCTATTTTTTTGTGACTATCTCCTGCTCGCACAGCCACTAACGGCACTTGTACACCCTGTCTATTCTTTTCTTTCCCTCTCACTGGTGATCTGTAGTCTTACCTGACTTGTGGTGCCCTTGTCGCCTGGCAGAACTGCTGAAAGACAGAGCACAAAATACAACAGTTCTCTTTCATTTCCAACTGAAATCTCACTTTACTCAGTATATATTTTTCAGTATGAATATATCTTTTATCTAAAATTCATACCACATCAAATTTTTGAGAGATCTTGTACCAACAGTATGAATAATCTTTTACTTAATTCATACACTTTTCAAACAATGAGAGATATTGTGATTGACATTGGTGTTTGCGTTTTAGGTGTCTACTCCCTTATTGCCGCTTCTTGGTCAACACACTGGCTTTCCTCCTTTGTCGAATCTCGGCTCTCCAATGTTCCCCGTGGTTTCACTCCAATTCTGTTCACCTCGAAAATCACAAACATCTAGATTAGAGTCTCAAACCTGATTACACATCTCACTCATTCTTTTGTTTCCATATTTCAATACTATTCCACCCAGTGGACACATGCCGAACTCAGATACGTGTCCACTAACACCCTTCAAAAGCATACCTGGACATCGCTCCCTGCATGCCGCGAGGCCCCACCCTCTGTTTTCTGACCCTCTGTTTTCTGAAGCTCATCATCTAGCCTATTAACCCCAGGAAATCCAACGCCCTGCCGAACGATCATGCATAACCGTCCAGACTCAGCACCAGACCCCAGGGACCTAATAACTCCCAACACATCCACCTCTTGTGTACCTACTATGGAAACAAAATTCATTTATACATAACAAACATTACTTTACAATATCCCCAGGCACATCCCCTATTATCATACCCCTACGTACACCCCAAACCCACCACCCATTGACCCAAAATGTCCACCATTTCAGATAACAGAAGGTAGCCAGGGCGTACTCCTGGTATCCTGGCACCAACGGAACGCCCACCTCTGCTCGGCTCCCCGTATCATCCACCTCTATTGCCATCATCATCGCCATAGCAGGTGCAGCCGAGCAGAGTGACTTCTCTACCGCCGGGCCGGCTGCGCAGAGAGTCCTAAACAGATACCCAAAGCATGCTTTGATCACCGACACACACACGACTAATATTACAAATACCACCACTGCATAGAGTAGGTACTTAACTATCACCCAACCTATATACCCTAGCTGCTCTTGGCCCCAATCTGCCCATGATTCCCCCTGAGATTCATGCAGATCCCTTGTAATGTTCTTCAAATGCTCAATTATGTCCGGCATGCCCATTTCATCATTCGCAGGCACATACGTACAGTACAAAAATACAGTATAACCCCCGCCGTACATAACAACCAACCCGTTACCAGAGTGCACATCAATAAAGCGCACTTCGCATGTCTAGACAAACCAGAGCACATCCTCGGACCGGCCTGCCCTCCTATGCGTTATTCTGCCTTCTCCTCCTTCAGCCGCGCGTTTCCTATACTTCCTGTAACCCCCACAAATAACAAATAACAACACGCCTTTTAACAACACGTCCACCCACAAACAACACACACAACGTCTCAACCCACCATTAGCCAAACCCCCAATGAGGGGGTGTAGCCGGGCAGGGAAAAGGCCTGGACACGCAGGGAAAGGAAACGGAAAATCCTCCCCCGTGAAACTCGGGATGTAAGTTCTCACCTACTAACCCAGGGGCGCTGGAAGAAGGAAGGGCGTAGGAGAGTAGTCTAAGGAGCAAGGGAGGAGTGACTAGGGAGGGAGAAGGGAAAGGAGGAAGGGAACGGAGGAAGGGAAGGGACCTAGAGGGAAGGGTAGGATGGACGGGATCCAGAGGGAGGGGTGGGGTGTAGGAAAGAAATTCTGCAAGGATGAGGGGGGGGAAACTGGAACCAAAAAAAAATACCATGCACACAAAAAACATAACTCATTTCTAGAGGGAGGTAGGTGGCGCCACTTAGCCTTCCGACTTCGGTGGAGACTTACAGCCATATGTTTCATGGTTCTTTACCAGGGTCTCAAAGGCGGCCTCCGCCCCCTTTTGGCTGAAAGTCTCCCCACCAGCCTCTTCCACCTTTCTGCTAATGCGACCCCGTCCTTTCACGAGGCTTGCGGCAAACTGCCTCATAACGGCCTCCATGGTATAGGCGCTAGACCAACCACGCAGTGTCAACAGCTCCATGCATATGGCCCCACCCTCCATCACGTAACCATTCTCCAACCGTGAGTACCCGCATGAAAGGCGGAGAGAATGGGAAATTGTTAGGGAAAGAGACATTCAGCAATATGAACTCCGTCTCTGTTTCTTTCATGTCTTGCCACAATGGAGAGTCTACATCTACCTGGTATAACCGAACATTCCAGTCAAAGAGGTTGTCCTCGACCAGCTCCACCGTGACGAAACCGCCGCCTAGTCGCCGGATCTCTTGGAGCTCCCGCATAAGTCTCCGCGTTCGGACTTGGGCACAGTGAGGTGCCGGTGGCGGTGTAGAAGGTGCACTGGCTCCTCTCACCCTGGCGATTGCCCTCGCGATCAAGCCTCGTGCTGCATTTTGCTGTCCCTCCTTCGCGCCTTTCACCATCTTTTACTGGTCAAATTAGTCATGCATTAGACAATTTTGGCGATTCGATTACCTATTTTTCACTTAATGACACTACAGTATGTAATTCATATATCTATTATTATTATTATTTGTTAGTCTTCTAGCCAATCCTAATGCACATGACCACAGTATGGTGCGCTCAGAGAGGGAGAGAATGAGAGAGAGCGAGCAAGGGCAGAGAGAGAGAGGGAACCTTTAAGGAAAAAGTGGGGGGGGGAGATTCAAGGAAGGAGGGGGGGTACACTATGGACAAGGAGAGAAGGAGGGAGGGAAGTGATGGAAGGAAAGAGAGAGTGAGAGCCGCCTCTTGCTTTAGCGTATCTCCAATCACCTTCAGTCTAATGAGCAACCCAACAAGGAAGAAGGAAAGGAGAAGGAGGAAGAACGAGAGGGTAGAAGGGGAGAGAGGGGGAGGAATGGGAGGACGGGAGGGATGGAGGGAGGAAGGGAGGGATGGATGGAGGGAGGAAAGGAGGGATGGAGGGAGGGGGGGAGGGAGGGAGGGATGGACGGAGGGAACGAGAGGGAGGAAGGGAAGGAGAAAGAGAGAGAAAGGGAGGAAGAGAGGGAGGGAGAGAAGTGAGGGAGGGAGAGAGAGAGAGGGAGGAAGAGAGAGAGTGGAAGAAAGGGAGGGAGAGAGAGAGTGGGAGAGAGAGAAAGGATGAGAGGGAGGAGGAGAGTGAGTGGAAAAGAGAGAGAGAGAAAGAGAGGGAGGGAGAGTGTGAGTGGAAGAGAGAGAGAGAGAAAGAGAGGGAGGGAGAGTGTGAGTGGAAGAGAGAGAGAGAGAAAGAGAGGGAGGGAGAGTGTGAGTGGAAGAGAGAGAGAGAGAGAAAGAAGAGAGGGAGGGAGAGTGTGAGTGGAAGAGAGAGAGAGAGAAAGAGAGGGAGGGAGAGTGTGAGTGGAAGAGAGAGAGAGAGAAAGAGAGGGAGGGAGAGTGTGAGTGGAAGAGAGAGAGAGAGAAAGAGAGGGAGGGAGAGTGTGAGTGGAAGAGAGAGAGAGAGAAAGAAGAGAGGGAGGGAGAGTGTGAGTGGAAGAGAGAGAGAGAAATAAAGTGCGAGGGATAAAGGGAGGAAAGGAAAATAAAAAAAGAGAGAGAGGGAGGGAGCAAGAGAGGCAACATCGCCCTCTACTGTATTTTTCGAACATCACATCTATTGTACTTCAATACCCACAATGTCCTGTTGAAGGAGGCGTCTTCACCTTCCTACAACAAGTGCGTCATCACGCAGCAAACCACCACACAACGTCAAACCGACGTGCTTACTCAATAAGAAACCACAACTCCCAGAATCCTTTTATACCGGACGTTGCTCTCCGCGTCTCCCTAAGGTCTCGTAGTCAGCCACACAGTAGTAGCCTCACGTGAGATTTCGTCACGGGAGTTACATCATGTTTACAAACATGCGAGGTCTCGTTCCCAGCCACCAAGAATAGCATCACGCGAGACTTCGTCACGGGAATTACATCATGTTTACAAACATGCGAGGTCTCGTTCCCAGCCACCAAGAGTAGCATCACGCGAGACCTCGTTACGGGAATTACATTCTGTTTACAAAAATAACCAATTTTCTCCTTTCATTCCTAACCATTAATCCATTCAAAAAACACACGTTATATCACATCACCACAGTTACTTTCAACTCATTCATTCAGCAACAGTGTTCACAGTGCTTTACTCAATGTGCTGTACATGCTCTTCTCCCCTCTAGTCGGCGCCGTCGTCCTCTCCACCGGCGCAATATCCCCACAACGTATAAGTGCATTCTTTAATCTAAACATTGCCCGCACCATACAAGTAATGTTCTAACCATAAGTGCAGTTTAGCTATCCAGCTTTAGCAAGTGCCTATTATTTATTCACAACCCAGGTGTTTGAAACATCGCCCCAACCTTTCAGAAAAATATGTTCCATTCCTGCATAGAGCTTGCGCGCAGACAGTAATCCGTAGGCGCCATAGCTGGCTTGAATCGAAGTTTGTGCCACACATTGTGCTCCCAGTGTAACCACAAACTCCCATCTCCCACGTTATTCCTCATCAACAAGCCCAATTTTCTCTGATTTGATCAAAGGCAAATCAGAGCCGGAATGTTTCGATGTACTCGTACATATTCGCTTTCGCAACGCCTTACAAAAATCAATATGTCACGCGCATCGATTTAAAGCAATTTCTCCTTTTGATGGACTTGCACGCGTTCCCTTAAACCCGGCGGCGCACAATCTGACCCAGATATAGACTTTCTTAACCTCTCTTACTGACAGCCATATTATTGCTTAACGGAGGGTTTGTAAAACTAATATGGCACCCTCTTTCCTTCACCAGCGGCCTCAGAGCGCGGGGCTCTGCCGACGAATGAATAAAGCCCCATACGAACCATTCTATCAAACAAAACATTTCCGCCAGTCCTGCACCATACCCTTTATGCTACCCTGATCGGGCATTAGTCGAGTGGTTCCCCTATCCACATCGTTTACCGGTCCTGTTGAACACAGGGCCGATCTCGATGCAGACTCGCTTCTACCCATTTCTCTACACTGCATCTCCCAATTGTGCGCCCCACAAATATCTTCCCCTTTAGTGCATCACGTTCAAACAGTAGTCGCGCGGTCGAGGCCAGACCCAACTGTGTGAATCTTGGTCCCTGATCTCTGCCGCAGTCGATACCATCCTTCTGTAAAACACAATCATTCCTTTATCCCCAACCCTATTCGGAAGCTGCTCGATCCCAACCAAGTCTAGACACCCCATCTCCCCGTTGAACTCACCGTCAAATCCGCTGTTGTTTCCCGGCTGAATGTTGAAGAAAACCGTCGCCGTTTGTAGATGAGAGTTTGAGGTCCAGTAGCAGTGCCATGGTCTTGGTTCGGTTCGAATATACACCCCGGAAATCACGGTACCATTTAATGTGTATCTCTTTCTATTTGACTATTGCTAATCGATCGTTCTTTTCTATGGTATAGTGGAGTTCCCTTTACTCTGCGCTGCAAAACACGTTTTCTCATTCATTTGATTGGTCCGTTTGAAATAAGTCAGAGTCGAGACAGGCGCTTCTTCAAGTTGAAAACAGAACGCAATCTGTTTTAATTGTAAACACAGATTAATCAAAGTTTAACAGCAGGAATTACTACTAGTCTAAGTCATCATCGTCTTCAGGTAGGTTTGGTTCCCGTCTCATTCTATTCATCTCTGCTCTCGAACCGTGTGGTAAAAGCTTCTCCCAGGATCGTCTTCCCAGTGTCTGTGTCTCCTCCATTCAGCTCCACCTGCTTTTAAGAACTGAAGCCACCTCCCTGGTCTCGCCCCGTCAAGTGACGTCGGCCCAGGAACATGCCTTCTCTGATTGGCTGAATTACTTTAGATGGTATCCATTTTGTGGTATACGTCATCCTGAATAAGAGAAATCACCTTTTAAGGTGATATGTGAGTTGTTTAGGCCAAGATTTGCTGTAACGGGAGGCAGGCACTATTTTCACCATTTCCTCCATCCGCGGTTTACATCAAATCACTGTTCTTATTGATTGCATTGTTTTATAAGGATTTACATGTATAGATTACTTCCTGATTATTAGACTATATTATTTCCATTGTTTTCTCCAGAAGTCTAGAGTTGATCCATCCTATTTTGAACAGGGGACGTTTACATTTCCTTAGTTTAACGTTAAGGTACTTTTGCTTTGGTTTTATTAACTTAAAAACTAGTAATTATGTCCTAACTTAATTAGACTATTAAGTTAGTCTTTTCCCCGACTTTGTAGTAAGTATGATACCTGAATTCTCCTAGTCTTGGTTCTATAAGTAACCAAAGAGTATTATTTATTCCGTTTTTAAACCAACCCTAGTTTACCTCTGTCTCATAGCAGACAGCAGAGAGCTAAGCATCTCTTCTGTCCCCAACCTCACCGTCTCTACTGCACATTTCCTTCAGGCTACCTTTTAACTTTATTGTATAGGGGATTAAATCACTTAGCCATGTCTATTATTTATCTTATTTAGTCTCAAACTTCTCCATATCTCATACTCAGGGCCGCCTGGGAGAAATGCGAGGCCCTGTGCGAGATTTAAACGCGAGCCCCCCCCCCCCCTAAAAGGTTAAAAAAAATATATTAATATAATTTTGTCTTTTTTTTTTTCATACAGTCAACATATTCTTAAATAATAGCGCGGCTGGGCATGATACAGTCAACATATAGCAAGAGAGAGAGCGAGAGAGAGCTCCCGTTATACAGTCAATATACAGTGTTATCGCTGCACAGACCCGGCAATGCCCCTGACCCTCCACCAGAGCAAGGCCAGAGAGAGAGAGAGAGAGAGAGAGAGAGAGAGAGAGAGAGAGAGAGAGAGAGAGAGAGAGAGAGAGAGAGAAAGAGAGAGAGAGAGAGAGAGAGAGAGAGAGAGAGAGAGAGAGAGAGAGAGAGAGAGAGAGAGAGAGAAGAGAGAGAGAGAGAGAGAGAGAGAGAGAGAGAGAGAGAGAGAGAGAGAGAGAGAGAGAGAGAGAGAGACACACATTGGAAAGAAACAACCCAAAACCAGAGCAAATTTAAATGCTATTTGGCCCTAAACAGAGAGTACACAGTGGCAGAATACCTGAGCACTGTGACTGACCCAATACTAAGAAGATCCTTGACTAGGTACAGACTCAGCGAGCACAGCCTAGCCATCGAGAAAGGCCGCCATAGGCAGACCTGGCTCCCAAGCGAAGACAGACTATGCACCCACTGCACACAAGATGAGGTGGAAACCGAGCTCAACTTCTTAACAACCTGCCCACTATACCAAGACATATAGTGAAAATGGGGGACCCTGATGTAAACAAGACGAAAGTCTTTCTCTGGTCTGCCTCCCCTTAAATTGTGTTTATTGAGCCGTACTGTATTGTACCCATTCTGCAATCTGTTAATACAATTTTCAATCAATCAATCAATCAATCAATCAATCTGTTATGCTTAACATGCAGTACTATTAACTTTACTTAATTTCTAAGATTAGATAATTTAGTTATTTTTAAATGTCTGATCTAAAGATAAACAAAGGGTTTTAAAAGTGTTATATTTATCTTCTCTTATAGTACCAGAAAGAAGCTGAGGAGAATCGACCAGCAACAAAAGAAAAATTTAGTTAAAAGAAAAAAAAAATATATATATATATATTTATCTTTATTTAAATGTTTTTACATTTTAAGATTTAACATTTTTCCCTGTGGTATTGAAAATGGTATCGAATATCGATACTTTTCAAGGTATCGTATCGAAGTTCGAAATTCCAGTATCGTGACAACACTGTGTTGTCAGTTGCAATGTGACAGCTCTGTTTACACATCATTCCTATTCCCTATTAATTGTACAATACAATAAAAATTTTAAACTAATTTTTTCTCATGCCCATTGAATTGAGTGTCAGTTTCCGGTATTAACCCTAAACCCCTCTGTTTGGTTGAAATGGCCTTCATGTCTGAACAACATCGCCACCTACTGCTTTGGCAATGTACTACATGTATATGACGTCACTCTGTGCAGAGTTTAAACCAGTCGTGTGGACAGAGTTTAATTTTTTTTAATAATTAAAAAAGAAAACGGTGTCATTAATACCTGTGATCGTGTGGACTGGGCCTAAGGTAAGGCCAACCACGGATTGCCGTGGTCTATATTGCCACAGTCTATATTAACCAAGTCTATTTGACTAAGAACATTCATTGATCCATTATATTCTTCCACACCTAGATGTCGCTGTTCGACATTACAGATTCTACCTTTAATTAATTCCAGATGTATTTAGTTGTTGTTGTCTTTTTCCTTGTTTCCTCAGAATTCTCTTTTAGAATGTTCAGTCCTCAACATTCCAATGAGTGTGAGTGTGATCTACTTCAAAGGGTTTGATTCCCCCCTCTCACTTTACCTCCTCCTCCCACTGCCCTAATGTCAGCATGCTAGCATAAACACATGGATATCCCAATTAGCATCTTTATATTTAGTGTAGAGTTAGCAAGCCAAGAAAGCGTGACCTCTCAACATGTCAACTCACTGCATAATTAGGCATGTGAGTGAGTGTGTGTGTGTGTGTGTGTGTGTGTGTGTGTGTGTGTGTGTGTGTGTGTGTGTGTGTGTGTGTGTGTGTGTGTGTGTGTGTGTGTGTGTGTGTGTGTGTGTGTGTGTGTGTGTGTGTGTGTGTGTGTGTGTGTGTGTGTGTGTGTGTGTGTGTGTGTGCGTGCGTGTGGCCTGTATATGGGCAAATGTATATGCATGCGCGCGTATACATGTAGTCTACATATTATGTTCCTATCATACATTTACAGAAAGGCTCACTCTGCAATACAGACAGTGAATAAAAAGGCGCACACTGCTATCAAGATAGTGAATAAAAAGGCTCACACTGCTATCAAGATAGTGAATAAAAAGCCTCACACTGCTATCAAGATAGTGAATAAAAAGGCTCACACTGCTATCAAGATAGTGAATAAAAAGGCTCACACTGCTATCCAGATAGTGAATAAAAAGGTGCACACTGCTATCAAGATTGTGAATAAAAAGGTTCACACTGCTATCAAGATAGTGAATAAAAAGGCTCACACTGCTATCAAGATAGTGAATAAAAAGGCTCACACTGCTATCAAGATAGTGAATAAAAAGGCTCACACTGCTATCAAGATAGTGAATAAAAAGCATCACACTGCTATCAAGATAGTGAATAAAAAGGCTCACACTGCTATCAAGATAGTGAATAAAAAGGCTCACACTGCTATCCAGATAGTGAATAAAAAGGTGCACACTGCTATCAAGATAGTGAATAAAAAGGTTCACACTGCTATCAAGATAGTGAATAAAAAGGCTCACACTGCTATCAAGATAGTGAATAAAAAGGCTCACACTGCTATCAAGATAGTGAATAAAAAGGCTCACACTGCTATCCAGATAGTGAATAAAAAGGTGCACACTGCTATCCAGATAGTGAATAAAAAGGTGCACACTGCTATCAAGATAGTGAATAAAAAGGTTCACACTGCTATCCAGATAGTGAATAAAAAGGCTCACACTGCTATCCAGATAGTGAATAAAAAGGCTCACACTGCTATCAAGATAGTGAATAGAAAGGCTCACACTGCTATCAAGATAGTGAATAGAAAGGCTCACACTGCTATCCAGATAGTGAATAAAAAGGCTCACACTGCTATCAGATAGTGAATAAAAAGCGACCGAAATTATGAATTCACGAATTATTAATTACGCTGCAGCCACTCTCTGGGAGCAAGGTGGCATTAGGAAGCAGCTGACAGCCTGCCAGTAGAGGGAGAGGGAGAAGGAGGGAGGCCACACTCAAGAGGAAGAGGAGCAGAGAAGTGTGAACCCCAGCTGTGTTGTACTTCTTCTGTGAGGTTCCAGAGGGTGTCTTTACACGTCACAGCTGACATTCTAAATGATTCATTCTGGATGTTTTTTATGAATAACTTTTCACCCACTAGAGACGATACTCATGACAGTACTTTCGATACAGACACGACAAGTGACAGTCGAGAGAGACTGGGGATTAGCAGTGATCATTACCAGTCATGCAGACTTTTCTGATATATGCACAGATCACAGCATGTCTATTTTATTCACCAAAGGCATTACTGTTAAATCTGTATTGGCAGCGTCACTCTACCTCCTCTGACATACACACGCACGTGCACACTGTAACACACACACACACAGACAGACAGACGGACGGACGGACGGACGGACGGACGGACACACACACACACACACACACACACACACACACACACACACACAGACACAGACACAGACACAGACACAGACACAGACACAGACACACACACACACACACACACAGACACAGACACACACACACACACACACACACACACACACACACACACACACACACACACACACACACACACACACACACACACACACACACTGGAAACACTGGAAATAACCGTGCGGGTCTCTACTGCACATGGGTGTTGAGCAACAACAGCTCCGTATCCGGCTCGCGCAGATTACATGGCACCATTGTCTGCGAGTTTTGGCGAGTATCCAAAACGGAAACACAATTTCAGCGTTGCCAGTAGGACACTGCGTTATCCTGCCAAAACGGCATTTGTTTTTAACTTGGACCACAAACGTAATCATTCAGCAACAAAAACGTTGCTGTATTCACCAGTGTAACCATGGCCTAAGCTTTGATGTGAACCTCAGGAGATAATATGACAGATAGAGAGGGAGTAGATAGAGAGACATAGAGAGAGGTAGAGAGAGCGACAGAGATAGAGAGAGAGAGAGATTGACACAGAGAGATTGACACAGAGAGTGTCGTAGAAAATATCATCATGTCATTATAGATCTGTGTTGAGATATCATTTTATCTTTGTACAGCTTGACTGGTTCAATATGGCCAGCTAGTATAATGTGTGTGTCTCTTTAAAAGGTCAGAAAGTACCAAGGTTATCTTCCCAGCCAGCCAAAGCAAGGTTGTGCTATTACTTCCCGTAACTGGGAACCATTTTTATTTAGTTTCATCATCATATCTGATGTATAATGTTACGTCTTGCAAGTGTGTATTAATGTACGTTCTGCCCAGACCTCTTAGTCACTTTGCTGGTCAGACTCTTATGTGCGAACATGAAGTCTCTGATTGTAAACTGAACTTTCATTTGTGGCCACAGATGAAATAAACTATGTTTTCTATTTTTTAATAACGACTCAGAATGATTTATACAAACGGCTCATCTTTTGTCCTTCAACATTTTCCATAACAAGAGGTAGAGAGAAAGTGAGCAAGAGGGAGTGATAGAAAGATAGATCTATCTAGACCTGAGAAAAGGTGTTCCGGTCATTCCGTGTTCATCCGAGTCTGAGGGGCTGTCTACACGAGCGCTGGGTTTAATGTAACCGTGATTGTATGTGCGCAGTTGCACTGTTCGCCCACACACAACCGTGGTTTTGCTACACTGCAACCGCGGTCTTTGAAAACTGGAGTCCAGGGTGAAGTTTTGCGCACATCCCGGTTTCAGTGGGTGCGTGTGGGCATAGCAACCGAGGTTATTCCCAGTGTTTACAGCAGAGCTGTCCCAAGTAGCGTTATATGAAAATTATTGTAACAAACTTTTGTTCGAAACGTATCGTCTGTGTTGAAGAGTGTTGTGATCGACTGACGCTCAGAGTAAACCTGTAGCTGCGGCTACCAACTAACTCATGTGTGTTGTCAAGTTATTGTTATAAGGAACCCAGTCCAGACTGCATCCCCTTAACAATTGTTTGTATTGAGCAGTATTGTATTGTACCCATTCTGCAATGTGTTAAATAACGTTTGCGTCCATTCATTCTACTAGCGTTAACGTTACCACATTATTACGTTAGCATGTAAGCTAACAAAATTGCCGATGCTAGCCTCGATGCTAACTATACATGGATAATGCCATTCACATTAGCATGTAGCTAACAACACCGGAGATCTTTTTGTGAGACTAAACTATCCACTCTTGGTGGTAAATTGTGTTGATGTTGGTTTTGTTTCATCAACAAATGAGAGGCAGAACACACAGTGAATGTATCCGTTTTTGTTTATTGCACTTTTATTGCTGAAAAATAAATGCTACGTTGGCTAAATGACTGTGAGCAAGGAGGGATGTTTGTGTCAGGTCAGTTTCCGGTATTAACCTAAAACCCCTCTGGTTGGTTGAAATGGCCTTCATGTCTGCACTGTAAACCCGAATAAGTTTCCAGAACTTAAAAAAATTGAGGCCATACCATGCCTCAATTTTTTTAAGTTGATAAACTCAAATGTTTTCAGTTGGCTAAGACTTACAATTCTCAGTTAAGGCAACTCAAATATGGTCTGTTACTGTGACTTAAGGTTCTCAGTTAAGTCAAATCAAATATGGTCAGTTACTCTGACTTACAGTTCTCAAGTGGAGTCAACTCAAATATGTTCAGTTACTGTGACTTACAGTTCTCAGTTAAGGCAATTCAAATATATTCAGTTACTGTGACTTAAGGTTCTCAAGTGGTGTCAACTCAAATATGTTCAGTTACTGTGACTTACAGTTCTCAGTTAAGGCAATTCAAATATATTCAGTTACTGTGACTTAAGGTTCTCAAGTGGTGTCAACTCAAATATGTTCAGTTACTGTGACTTACAGTTCTCAGTTAAGGCAATTCAAATATATTCAGTTACTGTGACTTAAGGTTCTCAAGTGGTGTCAACTCAAATATGTTCAGTTACTGTGACTTACAGTTCTCAGTTAAGGCAGTTCAAATATGTTCAGTTACTGTGACTTAAGGTTCTCAAGTGGTGTCAACTCAAATATGTTCAGTTACTGTGACTTACAGTTCTCAGTTAAGGCAATGCAAATATATTCAGTTACTGTGACTTAAGGTTCTCAAGTGGTGTCAACTCAAATATGTTCAGTTACTGTGACTTACAGTTCTCAGTTAAGGCAGTTCAAATATGTTCAGTTACTGTGACTTAAGGTTCTCAAGTGGTGTCAACTCAAATATGTTCAGTTACTGTGACTTACAGTTCTCAGTTAAGGCAGTTCAAATATGTTCAGTTACAGTGACTTAAGGTTCTCAAGTGGAGGCAACTCAAATATGTTCAGTTACTGTGACTTAAGGTTCAACCTTAAATCCATGTGATTAAGTTAACAGAACTCAACGACATTGAGGCCATCCCATGCCTCATTTCTTTTAAGTTAATCAACTCAAATTTTTAAGTTAATCAACTCAAATATTTGCAGTTACTATAACTTAAGGTTCAGTTTTAAAATCTATGTGAAAAAGTTAACAGAAAAATAACTACACAAGCACATTATATCAACTTCAAACAACTATTTTATTTTTTTCTATTCAAAGAGTATAAAAGAGTATACATATATAATCTGTATGTTAGCAATGTACAATAACACTGTAAACACTGTACACTGTTTTTGGACTATATATGTTACCAATACCGACCAGGTATTAGTGCCTTGCAAAGTGCAGATATGAAGTTTTCCCCTTTTTTTGTATGCATTTAGGAGGTTTTGTTCTTCATCGAAACTATTTATCTTACAAAAACATTGTGTTACAACTTCAAACTCTTTATATTTATTTCTATTCAAAGAGTATACATCTATTTATCTTACAAAAACATTGTGTTGCCCTCTCCAACATTATGGCAATGTTAAAATTAAAAATATATATATATAGAAAATATATATAGAAAATAAATACATGCATGTTATAACATGTACATACAATGTAATGTATATTACACATTTAATCCCTCTGGTCACAATAGTGTAATAATGTTTGTTATAAGGCTCTGAAAATGTTACTGAATGATGTATCAATGTATTTCCAGCAAATATTGAAATAATAAAGGGTCTCAATATGTGCAGTGCACATGACCAGAGCCGTTTACATCCTGGCTGAATTACTCAAATTTGTATAGTGTGGTCATAGAATGAGCAAACATGTTGACGGCAACTATTGTGACCGTTGGGATAACACAGTGTATCTATGTACAGTACAGAATAAAATGTATAGATTATCTGAAAATTGTCAATCCGCTTGGCACATGTAAAATTCACAAACGTTGTGCTGTATATTGGGTCCTGCCAATGTGGAACCAAAATACCAATCCACATTACATGCTATACAGCTGGCAATACTGTTAATAGTGCACATACCTACATATGGAAATGCAGCTGCATGTATTTGCTCCATGATGTATCATGGAACAAGATGGTGTTTTCATTGAAAGAGTTAGTCAGAATGTCAGAGGCACCATCCGTCATTTAGAGCAGGCTATGTTTGCAGAATGATAACTAGAACACTACAGTACTCTGTACTAAGAACACTATACAGTACACTAACTATACTGCCCTGTCAAGGCAGACCACAGTAACTTCCAAACAGTGAAACTGAGAAAAATGGCTTTAAAGTTTTTTGACTTGCCATCCAAAATGTGTTATAGGTAGATAGATGATAGTACCCAGATTTAACATGTATTAATGAAGTAATCTTTAGGCATACAAAAATATGACGTAGTTATTTTAATTAACCCCAAAAAAGCAGATACTGCACTCTGCTGCACGATTTCCTTAAATAATTATACAGGTAATGTACAGGCAAAGTGCAGTAACTTCAAATGCAATGTTGTTTTCCCTCCAGCTTTCATAACTTCACCTAGCCATTTTATTTGGATCATCATCATTCCAATATATTCAGGTATTAAATTTCATTTTCAAAATGGCTAGGTTAAGTTATGAAAGCTGGAGGGAAAACAACATTGTATTTGAAGTTACTGCACTTTGCCTGTACATTACCTGTATAATTATTTAAGGAAATCGTGCAGCAGAGTGCAATATCTGCTTTTTTGGGGTTAATTAAAATAATTGTGTCATATTTTTGTATGCCTAAAGATTACTTCATTAATACATGTTAAATCTGGGTACTATCATCTATTTACCTATAACACATTTTGGATGGCAAGTCAAAACACTTTAAAGCCATTTTTCACTGTTTGGAAGTTACTGCGGTCTGCCTGGGTTTTGAGTGTGATTTTGTAGTTACTGCAGTTTTTAAAACCCCATATCTCCAAAACTGAGCGACATTAACATCTGAAACTTGGTCACAAGATAAAACATTTATTGACAAGGTCAATTTCACTCATAACTAAATTTTAACTTTTTTCAAGTTACTGCGGTTAGCCCTTGACAGGGCAGTATACTACTGCCTACAAGGTCTCAAGGATACAGTCCCACTCTCAGCATACAAGATCGATGGTCTGCTGCTGCTGACTCCCAAGCGATTCATTCAAGTGAAACGGAACTGAGTCCAGCTAATGGTGAATAGTTATTTTATTAATCAATTATTGTGTCTTTATTCACTCTAGTTGTGTAATTGACCAGTTCATATTCTGTATAAGTTCATACCGTAATTCCTCTAATAGTGACCGGTATTCAAATACAAGCCGGGTCTCTATTAATGGCCGGGTGCGCTCTTGAGCTAAGCAATTATAAGCCGACCTCCTAATACAAGCCGGGTTACTAATATACTGAGCTGCATACTGAGCTAATTACTTGATTTCACTTTGAAAACGTTGAAATGACCAGTGACCACCTGTAATTGCACTGTTTACTACTTCATACAGTACTTGGTTTCAATAAATGAACCCAGTACATTTGACTGGGTTCAAACTGACACAAAATGTTGATTTATTCATTATGATCCGTTTGAAAATTTGAAATATAGGCCTCTCTCTTATACATGCCTCCTCCTAATAAAAGCCTGGTACCCGCTACAGTTTAAGCAAATACAAGCCCGGGTCACTATTAGAGGAATTACGGTATTCTGTATATGTTAATAATAACGCTTCTGTGTTGCGTTTATGGCTCCTGGTATATCGCCTTGTACTCTGTACTGAGAACACTAACTCTACCACTGCCTACAAGCAATGGAAGCAGTCAGAGCAGAGTGGCATTTATGCCCATTGCCTCCTATTGTTCTTCGAGAAACAAACGTTTGGGACTTGGATGTTGCCTTTGAGATTCTGATAAACTCTTTCAACTCTAAAACTTACTTGGATGAAATTACAATAATGCCAGCTATAGATGGTTAAGAAAATTCGAACTGTAAAACTCTCAAATGTAAACATATTACATACAAAATAAAGAACAAGGTACATTGAGTAGTTTGGACCTATTGGCTGAACATCTGCAAAGTAGTACAGCAACTTTTGAAGGTATTATTTTGACATGACAAGACATTTCAGATGAGTTTCTATAGACACACTTTTGAGGTGTTGGTAAGTGCTTTGGGGTAGTGCATAGATTAGTCCAAACATTACAGGAAGGAATCACCAAATCTGGGGAAGCTGATCATGATATGACTTTCAATGACAATAGAGATTGTCACAGGCTGGTAGTGAACTGGACTTGTGTCATGATCACTGATTACAGTAAGGAATAGAAACTCATCTGAAAGAAGGATGTGGGGTGAGTTATTAATTTCCTTGTCATGTCAAAATAATACCTTCAAAAGTTTAATGCAAGAGCGGTCAGGTGACGTAGCGGAGATTGCCTTCGTCACCAACGCTGGAGACACTGGATTCGCGTTTTCGAATCCAACTCCCTGCGTTGTCACCAGCTTGGCTGGCCGTTCACACTAATACAATTCGGCAGTATTAGGGGGTGGGGAAGCTGGCGGGTGGGAATCTGGCGTTGTGGACAGCGACGCCTACAGGTCAGGTCTCGGCGCTTGCTAAGCGGGGCAGGACTTGGTGGAGATAGCGTGCCCTCCCACGCGTTACACTTCACCAATGAGAGCCCTCGCTGCCAAGTGAAAAGACGTCACTGGCTGTCGGCGCACGTCTCGGGGGAAGCGTGCGATCGACTCGGGACGCCCTTATACCGACTCGTAGGAGAACATGCATACAGCACCAGGTGGGGGGGGGGGGGGGAATTGGCACAACGACTAATTGGGACGGGGAGAAAATCCATTGAAAAATCAGACGAAAAAAAAATTATTGCATCATCAAGTCATTCTTGAGAGTCTGCAACCTGGGCAACAGTTTACCAGCTTCTAGACCTAGTAAAATCTTCTGAATGAATTCAAAAGTGTTGGTAAGTCCCTTGGGGTAGCTGAGGTGTAGTGCATAGATTAGTCCAAACATTACCAGGAAGGAATCACCAATCAGAGATTGTCACAGGCTGGTAGTGAACTGGACTTGTGTCATGGTCACTGATGACAGTAAGGAGGGCCACTGCAACACCCTGAAGCTCTGGCTCATCAGGCGTGTCCTGAAGGAATGAAAGAGACATAATAATCACAAATAAATCCATGGTTTCTACAAAGTGCAGCACAAAATCCATGGTTTCTACAAAGTGCAGCACAAAGCTAAGTATATGGAGTTGTGTTTGTAAGTTGTTTATATTTTAGTTAGAACTATTTTTTTGGTGAGAAGGTTATTTTTATTTAACCAGGTTAGTCCTGTCGAGATCAAATATCTCTTTCACAAGGGAGACCTGGAAGGAAGGAAGACTGATACTTAGCATTTTGATTAACTGTTCACTTAATATACAGTTGTACTGTAAATTATTTTCACTCGGACTCACTGTGCAGGTTTTGAAAAATCCAGAGACTTCCTCATGCAGATACACAGGCAGGGCATGGAGAACAGTGGTACGCCTGGTGTGAACATCATGGATTTCCTATTAAAATGTAAGATTAAGAAGAAAAAAATAATTGTATTATATGGAAATGTTTACTGAACAAAGCGGATTTTAAACAGTCCAATCAGATATGTCCACAAATAACATGTTCACATCTTTAATGCAATCAGAAAAATGGCAAACACAATGGTGGACTAATTGTAAAATTCAAAAGCTCATTTGAATAATTGAACCTGTTCAATGTTACAGAGGTTCGACCTATGACATGTCATGTATAATAATCTATTCACCTGTTCATCGTGGATTTTTTTAAATGTGAGCCAAAGCATCTGCCGTGTTCCCAGTTTTGGACGCCTTCTGTCTGAATAACGTCATCAGTCGAGGAAGATGGCGGTCAAGCTTAGCGTAGAATGTGTTGGGCAGGTTCTGGTTGGCAATCAGCTGGAACTCTGCATACACCTATATTTAAAAACAGCAGGACAATATAGTATATCAACATCAATTAGTCACTTCAACTTGGTGGATCTCTTACTTTGTTTGGTTTGGGCTTCAGAGCATGACGGCGGGATTTCTGGCATTTTGATTAACTGTTCACTTAATATACAGTTGTACTGTAAATTATTTTCACTCGGACTCACTGTGCAGGTTTTGAAAAATCCAGAGACTTCCTCATGCAGATACACAGGCAGGGCATGGAGAACAGTGGTACGCCTGGTGTGAACATCATGGATTTCCTATTAAGATGTAAGATTAAGAAGAAAAAAAGAATTGTATTATATGGAAATGTTTACTGAACAAAGCGGATTTTAAACAGTCCAATCAGATATGTCCACAAATAACATGTTCACATCTTTAATGCAATCAGAAAAATGGCAAACACAATGGTGGACTAATTGTAAAATTCAAAAGCTCATTTGAATCATTGAACCTGTTCAATGTTACAGAGGTTCGACCTATGACATGTCATGTATAATAATCTATTCACCTGTTCATCGTGGATTTTTTTTTAAATGTGAGCCAAAGCATCTGCCGTGTTCCCAGTTTTGGACGCCTTCTGTCTGAATAACATCATCAGTCGAGGAAGATGGCGGTCAAGCTCAGCGTAGAATGTGTTGGGCAGGTTCTGGTTGGCAATCAGCTGGAACTCTGCATACACCTATATTTAAAAACAGCAGGACAATATAGTATATCAACATCAATTAGTCACTTCAACTTGGTGGATCTCTTACTTTGTTTGGTTTGGGCTTCAGAGCATGACGGCGGGATTTCTGGCATTTTGATTAACTGTTCACTTAATATACAGTTGTACTGTAAATTATTTTCACTCAGACTCACTGTGCAGGTTTTGAAAAATCCAGAGACTTCCTCATGCAGATACACAGGCAGGGCATGGAGAACAGTGGTACGCCTGGTGTGAACATCATGGATTTCCTATTAAGATGTAAGATTAAGAAGAAAAAAAGAATTGTATTATATGGAAATGTTTACTGAACAAAGCGGATTTTAAACAGTCCAATCAGATATGTCCACAAATAACATGTTCACATCTTTAATGCAATCAGAAAAATGGCAAACACAATGGTGGACTAATTGTAAAATTCAAAAGCTCATTTGAATAATTGAACCTGTTCAATGTTACAGAGGTTCGACCTTTGACATGTCATGTATAATAATCTATTCACCTGTTCATCGTGGATTTTTTAAAATGTGAGCCAAAGCATCTGCCGTGTTCCCAGTTTTGGACGCCTTCTGTCTGAATAACGTCATCAGTTGAGGAAGATGGCGGTCAAGCTCAGCGTAGAATGTGTTGGGCAGGTTCTGGTTGGCAATCAGCTGGAACTCTGCATACACCTATATTTAAAAACAGCAGGACAATATAGTATATCAACATCAATTAGTCACTTCAACTTGGTGGATCTCTTACTTTGTTTGGTTTGGGCTTCAGAGCATGACGGCGGGATTTCTGGTCAACCATGTCATTACATGCTTTGCGGAATCGGTCGCTGATGACTAGCTCGCGGGGGCGCACAGAACACACACGCAGATGCGCCGCTAGAGTATATAAACCAGGCTTAAGAATCACAAGTTTCACTTTAAAACACACAGAATGTGCCAAATGTTAACACAGGAAAGAGAGCTGATCTATATTACCTCAGACTCCATTTTGAGAGCAGGCCAGAGGTCCATGAGCTCTTTCACTGGTGGGCTGGACTTCACTATGGTCTGTCGGCGCAGGGCAAATGTGGTCTGCATCAGCTTTCTATGTCACAAATACATGTAGAATGTAAAACGTTAGGTTGGCAATAGTTTAGCAATAGGTTAAAAGTGTACTTATATCATTTTAAGTTTTCTATTTGCGATCGTCTATTCTGACCCGGAACCGGAAATGGAAATGTTGAACCATTTTTGGAATTGTAGAGGAGATCGCTAGCTATCGGCCTGCGTTGAAATTTCTCCGATCTACACTTCCTGTCACATACTATGGTGGTTCAAAGTTCAGCGTTCTGAATGAATCATATCAATAATTGTTATGATTCGCGATAATAAGCTACAAAAGGTAACGTTTTTGACAAATATTGAAACGCAGTCAGTTTCTCCACACTATTGTTACCATGTAGGAAGAATTAGATCTGAAATTAGTTTCAAAATGGTTACACTGTGGGGGAAATAAAATAGTACAGTCGATTACAGTAAATATCAGTATCTGTTATTATGCACGCCTGGTGATACTATATCCAAATTGAACTCGGCCATTTGAAATATACTATATGTATATATATATAAATGTGCTAATTGGCTATAATAAGGTAATGTATAAGCATATATTCTATATTCTATAATAATATTTCAAATTGCATTGGTCCGGATGGGAGAATTCAGTACTGTATATACAGAACCTTCAGTTTGATCATCTTCCCTTTATCAATTTCCTTAGATCTTTTGTACACATGATCTCAAGAGGGTACTGAATGTTTAAGTTTGGTCATTATTATCATGGTTTTATTCACTGTCAAAGATGAAGAAAAATCATAATTCATATTTTCCTTTGTTTCATCACAATTTAAGCAAGCCTAGTAATAGACACAATATTTCTGACACTGAGAATACATTCATTGAGGTCCATAGATGTTCCTAGATACCAAGAATATGCAAATAGCCCTTGTAGAAGTGGAGCAATATTCCATTTACCTAGGTATACATTTTATGCAGATTTTCACCTGGGGTGGAACAGGTCACTAGTTACAACAATGCTTATGTAACTATTAAAAACGTACATTTTAATCACGAAACAAAATGGCAGACTAACGTTAGCTAGCATGCTAGCTAACGCTAGTAGCATGCTAGCTAGCTAACGCTAGTAGCATGCTAGCTAGCTAACGTTAGTAGCATGCTAGCTACTGTAATAATATGCAATACTATTTGCTAAAACAAGCTCCAAACTATTTGCCACGGCACAGAGATAACATTTAGTCAAACGATAACAGCCCGGTGATGGTATCTGAACGTGATCATACTATTCCCATAAGAACTCACTTACCAGTTAACTAGTATACTATCTAGCATGCTAGCTAATAATGCTAACAATGCTACAAGCTTCGTTCTGCACTGTAGGCTACTAGTTGCTTGCCACCACGGTAATAATTCACAAAGTAGCATGTAGTCAAACGATGACAGCAAGATTATGGTATGTGAATGGCATAATACATTATATTGTCAATGACTTACCAAGGAGTTTGGCTCAGACTATTTGTCAAGCCAGTAGTGAAGACATCATCGCGCCAACAAGTTACGTTTGAATACCTCAAGTCCCGTGAGATCTTCTAGGTCTCGCGAGTTGCTTAGGACTACCCTCTCGAAGGGGAGGGGAGGGGGAGGAGGGGAGGAGGGGAGGGGGGAGGGGGAATCTATTCTCCACTTGCACAATCTGATAGTAGCCACTTCCGGCTGACTTCCGGTTGCCAATGGCACTTCCTGTCCCATCCAAATACATTGGTTTTAGCTACTTTTCTCCCCTTATTTAAACAACTTTGTCGTCACAGAGAGGCAATGAAACGTTTGTATTATTATAGTATAGAATGTATTTAATAAGCAAACGTTTGTCAAAACCACTCAAGGAACACCTACAGGAGACTGCAATTCGAAACTGGCCCCTGTAAATGTCCTAACCCAACCCCCTCCAATGTACAGTAATTTACCTAGTATGGTTTTGTCAATATTCCAATGTACAGTTTTGCTTGTTCGTACAGAGTCCCAACCCCCTCCAATGTAAATGACCTAGTATGGTTGTCAATATCCCAATGTACAGTTTTGCTTGTACAGTTGTACAGTGTTCCCGGCCCTACCCAACCCCCCCCCCCCCCCCTCCCCCCACACAACCCCACCCAACCTCCTCCAATGTACAGTTTCTACGTCAAATGTATATACTCCCTTTTCTGGACTCTTTTTGTATCACAAACGGTACTGTATTTGCAAATCTGGTATGTCATAGATGTAGCAGTACTGTCTATCTGTATGTCATATATGTCCTGATGAATTGAAAATGGGGGACCCTGATGTAAACAAGACTAAAGTCTTTCTCTGGTCTGCATCCCCTTAACAATTGTGTGTATTGAGCTGCACTGTATTGTACCCATTCTGCAATCTGTTAATAAAGTTTTCAATCAATTCAATCAATCAATCAATCAGCAGGGTTTTTGGGCTGTATTTCATGTAAAAACGTTTACTGTTAGTTTCCTTGCTCAGCCAGCATTAGCTAACAGAAGCTAGTGGTTAAACAGGTCGGATTAGCTTTGAGCTAACTATCTTTCCCGACCCATGTATTCATTCCATTCTAAACATAACGTTAGTTTACAAAACATGACCTGTCTATATAACGTTGAGGAACAAATTATAAGTGTGTGGGTGTGTGTTTTGGTGAACATTGGACTGCAAACAGAAAATGCATCACAGTTACAGACAGTAGCTACTGTTAGCTGCACTCAGGCTGGCTGCACTCAGGCGGCGCGATCAGCCTGTTGGACAGGGAATGAAGATCTCCAGCGAACACTTCATTGCCTCGGATTATGTTGTTGGGGGTGGAAGGTTTGTCCAGAAGACCACTAATCAGCTGAAGCCTGATGCGGTTCCCTCGGTCTTCGACAGACAGACCGGCGCAGGCTCCCGGGAGCGATGGCTAGCTAGTTAGCACCAGCCGAGGACCGGCGTTAGCTGCCGGGAGCGATGGCTAGCTAATTAGCACCAGCCGGGGACCTGGAGCGATGGCTAGCTAGTTAGCACCAGTCGGGGACCGGCGTTAGCTGCCGGGAGCGATGGCTAGCTAGTTAGCACCAGCCGGGGTCCGGCGGCAGCTCCCGGGAGCGATGGCTAGCTAGTTAGCACCAGCCAAGGACCGGCGTTAGCTGCCGGGATCGATGGCTAGCTAGTTAGCACCAGCCGGGGACCTGGAGCGATGGCTAGCTAGTTAGCACCAGTCGGGGACCGGCGTCAGCTGCCGGGAGCGATGGCTAGCTAGTTAGCACCAGTCGGGGACCGGCGTCAGCTGCCGGGAGCGATGGCTAGCTAGTTAGCACCAGTCGGGGACCGGCGTTAGCTGCCGGGAGCGATGGCTAGCTAGTTAGCACCAGCTACCTCTCACACCTCTCACACCTCTCACACCTATCACATCTCTCACACCTATCACACCTATCACACCTCTCACACCTATCACACCTCTCACACCTATCACACCTATCACACCTCTCACACCTATCACACCTATCACACCTATCACACCTCTCACACCTATCACACCTATGACACCTCTCACACCTATCACACCTATCACACCTCTCACACCTATCACACCTCTCACACCTCTCACACCTATCACACCTCTCACACCTCTCACACCTATCACACCTCTCACACCTATCACACCTCTCACACCTCTCACACCTTTCACACCTCTCACACCTTTCACACCTCTCACACCTATCACACCTATCACACCTCTCACACCTATCACACCTCTCACACCTATCACACCTATCACACCTCTCACACCTATCACACCTCTCACACCTATCACACCTCTCACACCTATCACACCTCTCACACCTATCACACCTATCACACCTCTCACACCTCTCACACCTATCACACCTATCACACCTCTCACACCTCTCACACCTATCACACCTCTCACACCTCTCACACCTATCACACCTCTCACACCTATCACACCTCTCACACCTCTCACACCTTTCACACCTCTCACACCTTTCACACCTCTCACACCTATCACACCTATCACACCTCTCACACCTATCACACCTCTCACACCTATCACACCTATCACACCTCTCACACCTATCACACCTCTCACACCTATCACACCTCTCACACCTATCACACCTCTCACACCTATCACACCTATCACACCTCTCACACCTCTCACACCTATCACACCTATCACACCTCTCACACCTCTCACACCTATCACACCTATCACACCTATCACACCTCTCACACCTATCACACCTCTCACACCTATCACACCTCTCACACCTATCACACCTATCACACCTCTCACACCTATCACACCTCTCACACCTCTCACACCTATCACACCTATCACACCTCTCACACCTATCACACCTATCACACCTATCACACCTATCACACCTCTCACACCTATCACACCTATCACACCTATCACACCTATCACTCCTCTCACACCTCTCACACCTATCACACCTCTCACACCTATCACACCTATCACACCTCTCACACCTATCACACCTCTCACACCTCTCACACCTCTCACACCTATCACACCTCTCACACCTATCACACCTCTCACACCTCTCACACCTATCACACCTCTCACACCTATCACACCTCTCACACCTATCACACCTCTCACACCTATCACACCTATCACACCTCTCACACCTCTCACACCTCTCACACCTATCACATCTCTCACACCTCTCACACCTATCACACCTCTCACACCTATCACACCTCTCACACCTATCACACCTCTCACACCTCTCACACCTCTCACACCTATCACACCTATCACACCTCTCACACCTATCACACCTATCACACCTATCACACCTCTCACACCAATCCCACCTATCACACCTATCACACCTCTCACACATATCACACCTATCACACCTATCACACCTATCACACCTCTCACACCTCTCACACCTCTCACACCTCTCACACCTATCACACCTATCACACCTCTCACACCTATCACACCTCTCACACCTATCACACCTATCACACCTATCACACCTCTCACACCTATCACACCTCTCACACCTATCACACCTCTCACACCTATCACACCTCTCACACCTCTCACACCTATCACACCTATCACACCTATCACACCTCTCACACCTCTCACACCTATCACACCTATCACACCTATCACACCTCTCACACCTATCACACCTATCACACCTCTCACACCTATCACACCTCTCACACCTATCACACCTCTCACACCTATCACACCTCTCACACCTCTCACACCTATCACACCTATCACACCTATCACACCTATCACACCTCTCACACCAATCCCACCTATCACACCTATCACACCTCTCACACATATCACACCTATCACACCTATCACACCTATCACACCTCTCACACCTCTCACACCTCTCACACCTCTCACACCTATCACACCTATCACACCTATCACACCTCTCACACCTATCACACCTATCACACCTATCACACCTCTCACACCTATCACACCTCTCACACCTATCACACCTCTCACACCTATCACACCTCTCACACCTCTCACACCTATCACACCTATCACACCTATCACACCTCTCACACCTTTCACACCAATCCCACCTATCACACCTCTCACACATATCACACCTATCACACCTCTATACCCATTCTGCAATCTGTTAATAAAGTTGTACTTAAGTTATGCTTTTACATTATACTTACTTAATAAGTATAATAAGGGCGGCACGGTGGTGTAGTGGTTAACACTGTCGCCTCACAGCAAGAAGGTCCAGGGTTCGATTCCTGCTTGGGGACCAGGTTTCCATGATGCCAGGTACCCAGGTGGGGTATCTCCCAGGCCTTTCTGTGTGGAGTTTGCATGTTCTCCCCGTGCTCGCAAGGGTTTCCCCCCCGATAAGATAAACCCAATGGAAAAACATGCACAACAACAGATCGCTAACGCTGTGGCGTCCTTGACGAAGACGGACAGGAGCACTTGGATTGGTCCCCTGGCGCAGCTCACGTTGACGCCTGTCTGCTCCCGGCTGCCCTTGGGGGGGAAGGACGACGGGATGGGTTAATCGCAGAGACGAATCGCATCGGCGATTCTAAAGAGACAATGCATGCGTGTGTGTTCCGGTGTGTGTGCTAAAAAAACTAACCACTGTGTGTACCGCTAAAAACATTGAGTGTCGTTGCATGCCGAATAAAGACCTCCGCAACAGGTCCTGCATTATGCATTATTATTATAAGTGAATAGTTCCAAGTCAATAAAAAACGATGAGTTTTATTTACTCAAAACATAATGCGGTTTACAGTCTGTATCTACTTAATTATCTTAAGTTGTACTTAATTTATGCTTTTACATTATACTTACTTAATAAGTGAATAGTTCCAAGTCAATCAAAAACTATGAGTTTTATTTACTCAAAACATAATGCGGTTTACAGTCTGTATCTACTTAATTATCTTAAGTTGTACTTAAGTTATGCTTTTACATTATACTTACTTAATAAGTGAATAGTTCCAAGTCAATCAAAAAAGATGAGTTTTATTTACTCAAAACATAATGCGGTTTACACTCTGTATCTACTTAATTATCTTAAGTTGTACTTAAGTTATGCTTTTACATTATACTTACTTAATAAGTGAATAGTTCCAAGTCAATCAAAAACTATGAATTTTATTTACCCAAAACATAATGCGGTTTACAGTCTGTATCTACTTAATTATCTTAAGTTGTACTTAAGTTATGCTTTTACATTATACTTACTTAATAAGTGAATAGTTCCAAGTCAATCAAAAACTATGAGTTTTATTTACTCAAAACATAATGCGGTTTACAGTCTGTATCTACTTAATTATCTTAAGTTGTACTTAAGTTATGCTTTTACATTATACTTACTTAATAAGTGAATAATTCCAAGTCAATCAAAAACTATGAGTTTTATTTACTCAAAACATAATGCGGTTTTCAGTCTGTATCTACTTAATTATCTTAAGTTGTACTTAAGTTATGCTTTTACATTATACTTACTTAATAAGTGAATAGTTCCAAGTCAATCAAAAAAGATGAGTTTTATTTACTCAAAACATAATGCGGTTTACACTCTGTATCTACTTAATTATCTTAAGTTGTACTTAAGTTATGCTTTTACATTATACTTACTTAATAAGTGAATAGTTCCAAGTCAATCAAAAACTATGAGTTTTATTTACTCAAAACATAATGCGGTTTACAGTCTGTATCTACTTAATTATCTTAAGTTGTACTTAAGTTATGCTTTTACATTATACTTACTTAATAAGTGAATAATTCCAAGTCAATCAAAAACTATGAGTTTTATTTACTCAAAACATAATGCGGTTTTCAGTCTGTATCTACTTAATTATCTTAAGTTGTACTTAAGTTATGCTTTTACATTATACTTACTTAATAAGTGAATAGTTCCAAGTCAATCAAAAACTATGAGTTTTATTTACTCAAAACATAAGAACACGTCACACGAACTCAAGACATTCAAGTTAGTAGAACTTTCATAGAATATTGAGTATACCCTACTCAAACTAATTGATTATTTTGAACGTGCGGGTTTACAGTGTGAACAACATCGCCACCTATTGTACTACATGCATATGACGTCACTCGGTGCGGAGTTTAAACCAGTTGTGTGGACAGAGTTTTATTTTTTTGCATAATTTAAAAAACACTGGTGTCATTAATACCCGTGATCGTGTGGACAGGGCCTTAACCAGCCAGAACACATGGAATCACTGGTGTGTGTGTGTGCAGTGGCGAATCCTTATGGAAGCCAACGGAAGCCATGCCTCCCTATTAAAATATGAATTCATATCAAATATGAAATATGAAAAAAAAGAGGCAGGGGGTAGGTCTCTTTCTCCAGGCTTCCAGCATGTGATTCATTGGATTGGATGGATTGTCCAAATCCGATCCTAGCCAATCAGATTCGAGCTGACTGCCACACCCTAAAAGTTTAAAACGGAGCTGTGAGGAAAACACATTTCACATTTTCCCCCCTGGAGGCGGGGCAGGTCAGAACACGTCTGAAGTACGTCATCCCCTCGCGGGATTGATTGAAAATGTTATTAACAGAGCAGGCACGTTCGAAGCAGAGCACACCACTGACTGTGGATATTATGATTTAACAAATCTATCTGGCAAGAGCAGGACCACATTATTGACCAGGTAAGCACTGAGCAGCCTGACTAAGGACTAACTAACGTTATCAGGCAAGCTTGTAGACCCTTTCATACCCTAACTTTCTCACTTTATATGTATATGTTGTGTCTGTCCACTATGTTTGTTAATTTGTTATCTCCCCCCCCCCCCTTATGTAAAGCGACCTTGGGTCCTCTGAAAGGCGCTATATAAAACGAAGTATTATTATTATTATTATTATTATTATTATTATTATTATTATTATTATTATTATTATTATTATTATTATTATTATTATTATTATTATTATTATTATTATTATTATTATTATTATTATTATTTCATGACTGCAATGCAAGCCAGGGGCTGGAATACGCAGTCACCTATTCCTCGTAGTATCCAGGTTAATGTGCACCATCAAGCACTGCTTAAAAGCTAGCACACACAGATGCGGCGGGGTTTGAAAGCTCGGCGTTGCTAATAAACATTTTAAATCATTTTTATAAACGAGTAAAACTGAGGCTGAAATGACTGCTTCCTCATTTTACAGTAGGAGCGCTCTGATGGCTGGGCGCGCCGCGCAACAGACACGTGAATGAATGAATGAATGAATGAATGAAAACTTTATTTAACAGATTGCAGAATGGGTACAATACAGTACGGCTCAATACACACCATTGTTAAGGTGATGCAGACCAGAGAAATACGTTTGTCTTGTCTTGTTTGTCTAGACTCTAGACGTCATATTCTCTCCCGGCCGTATGTATATTTCTCTCCCACCCACCCACCCCCTCCTAATGTACAGTCTCCTCCCCATCATATACTCTGTCAGGATCTATGGGTAACAGTACAGTATATTTGAATATCGTATATGTCACAAATGTAACCATACTAAATACCTGTATGTCATGTATGTCCCTATGCCATAAATGTCATGATGTCTTGTATGTCATAAATGTCACTATGAATTGAAAATGGGGGACCCTGATGTAAACAAGACAAACGTCTTTCTCTGGTCTGCATCCCCTTATACAATTGTGTGTATTGAGCCGTACTGTATTGTACCCATTCTGCAATCTGTTAAATAAATAAAAAGAAAGTTTGACTGGCCGCCGAGCCATACTGTAGTGTACATGGTGACTGCTTGACTTTAAAAAAATAATATATAATTTTTTTTTTATTAATTTTTTTTGACTTCCCCTGTTATTTTACCCACGCGACGCCACTGTGTGTGTGTTAGTGTGTGTGTATGTATGTATCTGTGTGTGTGCTAGCTAGCATATACAGTATGTATGTATAATGTATGTGTTGTAGCTTGTGTGTGTGTGTGTGTGTGTGTGTGTGTGTGTGTGTGTGTGTGTGTGTGTGTGTGTGTGTGTGTGTGTGTGTGTGTGTGTGTGTGTGTGTGTGTGTGTGTGTGTGTGTGTGTGTGTGTGTGTGTGTGTGTGTGTGTGGAAGTGTGTCAAAGTGAGTGTGTGTCACTAAGAGAACAAAGCCATCAGGTGTCACAGTATGAGGTGGCACCATCTAGAGCAGTGGTGCCCAACCAGTCGATCGCGATTGACAGGTAGATCGCGGGCTGATTTCAAGTAGATCTCGATTAATAAAATTCGATTATAAAAAAAAAATATATATATATATATATATCTTTTTTTGTGCAAAATCAACTCTGCCTCTCTTTGTTAACTACAACAAGCAATGCTGTTTGTTATTTAAGATGAGGTCGGACTCGGCACTGACAGATTTGTGTTCATTATGCTGCTTTTATAAAGCCTCAAATGACGGCTTACAATATTTCATGAAAGCAAAGTGTTTTGTTTGTCTAAGATTTTAAAAGGTTTAAACTTTACAGCACTGACAAAGTTGAACAAATTGCTGTACAAGTCCCACAACATAAAAAAAAATTATACAAAAAAATAAAAATAAAATAAATGTATCTCGAAGCTTCGAATTAAAATCGAATCTCGGCCCCAAAGCTTCGAATTCCCAAAAAAAAATTAGAAGGTCAGCCCTACTACGGATAGCTCATTATATCAACGGCGTTGTTGTTTGCAGGCTTTTGCAGCTATTGGTTAGCTAGCTATCGTTCTCAGTTGGCTAACGTTAGCTACTAGCTAGCTAATACTGGCCTACCTTTTAATTCGCAATGGAATGGCTAGCTAACTAACTGTACAAATCGATGTGATTGGCTGAGACCGTAATTTATACGGTTGGCTGGATTGGGGGTGGCCAGCTGGCTAGCTTTTCAATCAATCAAGCTGGCAGTTTGTAGTGCAGCTGGATAGCTGTTGTATTGTGGGTTAAGGTAGCCAGCTGGCTGGCTGGCAGTTCGTGGTGCAGTAGCTGGCTAGATAGCTGGCTAATGTTGGCCAATATAGCTGTAACTGAATGATGCTAGCCTTATGTGGTCTTATGAGTTTCAGTTAATAGGAAAATACCTTGACTATAATGGTCAGAAGTAAATTAACTGTATATACTCTCTTTTAGAAACTCTGTCTTTTAAGTACTGTATATCTTGTATGTCATAAATGGCTGGATGTAACAGTACTGTTTATCTGTATGTCAAATGTTATGATGAATTGAAAATGGGGGACCCTGATGTAAACAAGACGAAAGTCTTTCTCTGGTCTGTCTCCCCTTAACAATTGTGTGTATTGAGCCGTACTGTATTGTACCCATTCTGCAATCTGTTAATACAATTTTCAATCAATCAATCAATCAATCAATCTGTTATGCTTAACATGCAGTACTATTACCGTTACTTAATTTATAAGATTAGATAATTTTGTTATTTTTAAATGTCTGATCTAAAGATAAACAAAGGGTTTTAAAAGTGTTATATTTATCTTCTCTTATAGTACCAGAGAGAAGCTGAGGAGAACCGACCAGCAACAAAAGCAAAATTTAGTTAAAAAAAAAAATATATATATATATATATATATATATATATATATATATATATATATATATATATATATATATATATATATATATATATATATATATATATATATATATTTTTTTTTTTTACATTTTAAGATTTAACATTTTTCTTTGTGGTATCGAAAATGGTATCGAATATCGATACTTTTCAAGGTATCGTATCGAAGTTCAAAATTCCAGTATCGTGACAACACTAGTGTGTTGTCAGTTGCAATGTGACAGCTCTGTTTACACATCATTCCTATTCCCTTTTAATTGTACATATATAATTTTTGTTTTGATTGTATTGTTCCACTTTTGCTTTGGCAATGTAAACTCATGTTTTCTCATGCCCATTGAATTGAGTGTGTGTGTTGTCTGTGTATGCAGAGTGTGAAATAAATGGGTCATGCTGCTTGCATGCCCAACGTGAGAAGTTAGTATCGTCATTCTTGTAATTGCTACACTACACCGTTACAATGATATATAAAATATTATATTATATTATATACCCATTCAATATGCACATGACATAAAATATTATATCCCATATAATATGTTCTGTCATGTGTTACGATTCTGGTTCTTGACTACGGTTGGGAACCACCCACCTTCTCTGTCATCTGTCACTTGATTGCTGTCACTTGTTTTCCCTGTCATTTAGTGCTGTCACTTAGGGGTTGGCTTCTGATTGGCTGTCACAGGGGTGTGTGTGGAATGTTGGTATTTGGTGGCTATGTAACATTCCTTTCCTCTGCTTGTCATTCGTCAGGTCTTCACTATAGGCGTTCGGAGATAACGCGGCCGGTTCCAGTTCTGAACCACCACTAAGCTCCATTATCTATTCTCTCTTTCCCTTGCCTTGGCATAGTATCCTAGTATTACTCTTTGTGTTCTTTACTATTAAAGTTGAACCTGTTCAAGAGTATACCTTCTCCGTCTCTGTGATTGCCTGCAACAATTGGAACTCACCTACCTCCATCCTGACAGTCATGTGCATATTGAATGGGTGTGGTATATTCTAATCAATATCTGAGGTGATTTGCAGTACAATAAGATTGCTATCTGGAAGGGGGAGAAGGACATAATGATTCAAATGGTCTTTCTCTACTGATAGAGAAATAGACTGTGCATGCCAGGCAAAAAAGGAAACTATGGTTAAAAAACTCATTATTTATTTTGCCTCTGGGCTCAGAGTGAATTAGAAGGTTGCTTTTTCATACAGGGATTATTCAGAGTACATTAACACATGTTTATACAAAGGATTAATAAGGTTTGCACATCAAACCTGCATGTACATACACAGTCATGTTAACATAAATAAAATAGAATCTACTGTAAGCATTACACATGAGTAAATCTGGTTTACAGATCAGGGATCTGTACATTACTCTAACCTAAACAACAATTGGTGTTTCCCATGATTTACTCACGTATAATCAGCAGTCTGGATGGGAGCGGTTGGAGAGAGAGGACGCAGTACCCCCCTGTCGGGTTTCTGGCCTGTCTCTCAAACATCGCTCTCTCTCTTAAATACTATAATTTCCACCAATCCTAGCATATTCTAATAATACGTTTGGTCCAATTAGGTTTGTCTTCTGGGTGGCGGTCCGCCCCCCCTATTTTCCTGTGTGGGGGCTGGCTGCCCCCCCCCCCTCCTTTGCTGCTCGTCGGGTGTTGTCCTTTAGTAAACAGAGGGGTCTGCTTTTGGCCCCCCTCCTTTGCTGCTCAGGTCTTTCTCAGTCCAGGGGGTCTGTGGCTTTCTTCCACAGAGGCATCTCCTATTTAAACATTTTACCCAAATATATCTAGTGGATTATGAATTACACTCTTCCAGTATTATCACAGTTTCTACTCTTTTGCCTGCATTTTGATACTAAACAGTTGATTAATAGATAACTTGTTTGTGAATTAGTTTCCATGAACTCTTAGCAAAAGCAAGTTAGGTCTGTGTTTCTCTGCCTGTATTCTGTTAGGCGCTGGGTGTGACTTATATTTACATACAGTCTTAACATTTTATCAGAGCTGGTTATCTGGTCTCTGAAATCTGATCTCTTTAGTAGGGTGAGTGACCGTTCCATCTGTGGGGTGTGACTTTCGAGTTCCTTTGTTTCTAGTGGTTGACCACATTTGCTTGAGTGGGGGTTGAGAATGACTGTCTAAATACAGTTTCAACAACCGCGGGGGTTTCATCTGGGCTCAAAACAGTTCCTTAGAGCACCCCAGTGTATTGCATATGGTTTCTCTAATTATAGACATATGGATTATGAAATCCACAGTCAATGTTACCACATTCCTCACTTTGACAATTAACATTGTCATAAACAGTACATTGACTTGATTTCTATACATACTAACCATACAATATTTTTCACATTAACGGTTCCCGGTCGCGGCTCACGGCGCCGTGATGAAGTGACGTCATCAGTTTGTGACGCTCTGTACCAAAAACGTAGTCCATTTCCGGGTTTTTTTCGGCGTGGGATTATGACGTGGCCTTGAAACTACACGCTACTTTTTATTTTGTGTTGATAAACCAATAAATGACTCAACCAGGATAATTTCAATTCGATGCTAAATAAACTTTTACGCACGCGTAAAATGTGCCAGATTTAATTTTACATGCGTTACATTTTTATCAATATCTTGGCCATTTTTTTGTGCTAGAATGAAACGGAACAGATTGGGAGGAAGTGACGAAGGAGGCGGAAGTTACTGCCAGAAAAAAAGAGTAGAACAAGCCTGCACATGAGCGAGAAATTCGTCGGACAGTTAGTAGTTAGTAGTTCGACTTTTATAACAGTAGTAGTAGCAGTAGTAGTAGCAGTAATAGTAGTGGTAGTAGTAGTAGTAGCAGTAGTAGTAGTTGTAGTAGCAGTAGTAGTAGTATTAGTAGACGTTTTAGTAGTAGTAGTTTGAGCTATCCTATGCTAACATTGACGATCCATCTTTGGTTGGTGATGGTGACTACAACGAAAGGTCCACCGATGACAACAATTAAAGGTAAAGACACTTATTTTGGACTTTGATTGCTTTTGTTTTAGTCAGACTTGTTGGGAAAGGCAAAGAAAGGCTTTCACATGATAAGTGCACATGATGAATGCACATGTACAGGATAAGTGTACATGATAAGTGTGCATCAAGAGAGTCCTTGTTGAATGTTGAATGTCTACAGTGAGGAGGAGCAAGGAGCAGAAGGAGCAGAAGCCCTGCCTTCAACCAGTTCAGTGAGACATGGAAGGAGGGCTAACCAAGACAGGTGAGACTTATTATTATTATTATTATTATTATTATTATTATTATTATTATTATTATTATTATTATTATTATTATTATTATTATTATTATTATTATTATTATTATTATTATTATTATTATTATTATTATTATTATTATTATTATTATTATTATTATTATTATTATTATTATTATTATTATTATTATTATTATTATTATTATTATTATTATTATTAGTGCTTTTGTTTTAGTTATTACTCTGTTCATAAAAGTTGAAAATAATGTATTTTTACATGTCATTGTCTACAGCAATGATTTGCCTGGGACATCTAGGGGGGCAGGGCGTGCCCAAGCCAGATCCAGGTCAAGAAATGACCCAGACAGGTGAGAGACTTATTATGGATGTTTATTGCTTTTTTATTATTACTAGGTTTGCAGACTTTGTACGCAATATATACAGAATGGAATATTGAGTGTATATACAGTGTGTGTGTGTTGTATGAGCAGTGTTTTATATGTACAATGTGTGTGCCATTTATGTGCAGACATGATGAGCAGCCTGCTCCAGTCCGACGCAGGACAACCCAGGCCAGGCCAAGACGTCCAGCCCAGGCAGGAGATCAGGCAGGAGATCAGACGCCCTGGAAGACTGACAGTGATCCTGATCCAGCCCCTCAGCCCCTCCGGTTCATGCCATGCAGACCCCCAGGACCGCAGCTAGACCCCCATGCCACGTATACACAGGTAACACCTGTCAAAAGGCGTTACAGTTTGACAGGTGCAATTTTTTTTTTGATATGCCTCAGGCATCCTGCACTCTATATGACTGCACTCTAGTCATATGTGTACTGTATATATGTATATTGAATATCCCACAATTTAATTATTTCGTTATTTTTAACTTTTTTACTGTAAAACTTTTTTTTTACCTTTCTTTTGTAAAAAAATTACCTTTACTGACTTTTTGTAAAAAAAAAAGCATGCTGGTGATCATTTCCAGTTGAGAATCAAAATTTTGTCTGTGTTTATTACCTGTGTATGGAGTAAATAATGCTTTGTAAATTGAATTCTGATCTGTTCTCTTTTGTTTATGTAAATATCGCTGCTGTCGGGACAAAACCTCATAACTCCATTTTTAAAATATATTTTTTTTATATAAATCAACTCCGTAGATCATCCTCCATATGTGTGTGTGGGTTTTACAAAGTTTAAACAATGGGAAAGCATTAAACCGATCATCTGTCTAAACCTCCTAACTCTATTCACCCTCAAATCTGTGTTTGTTTTTTTCATCTGCTGAAAAGTTGGGTTTTTGGAGTTATGAGGTTTTGTCCCGACAGCAGCGATATGCTACCTGAGGGTGCATTTCCACTGTTTTATATCCTTGATTTGATATGTTTGCATTGGTTCATACTAAAAATAACACATTTTCTCAATCCGATTTTGTGTTTTGTGTTGTACATTATGCAGTATACAGTATATACAGTATTATACAATATGAAAACTAACTGTCAGGTCATATATGTGAGGCTGTGCTGAAAAAAAAGATACCAAACATACCATGGTAAAACATTTTAAAATGGGAATTATTTTTTTTCTCTCAATTTTCTCATTATTCTTTGGTACATATCACCAAGGAGCTTTTAAACAAAAACTTTGAATATGCTAAAAACAATTAAACCAATTTTAATCTAAACATCACCAATTAAAATATAATAAATCACAAATTTAATACCCAGTATTCTTAATCTACAGGAAAAAAAATTCCCACACTCGTTAGATGATCTGGTTGAGAGAAAACACACATTAGCATCACAATATTTTATATTTCATTCATATTTTCTTCCTGCTAATTCTTTCTTAAAATAGTACAATCACATCTTGCATAATTCATCAATTGGCTCTCCCATCTATCCTCCCCCCTTTATGACCACCCAACGGTCATAACCTTACCACCTTGGTCTCCACAGCTTCAGTTCGGGCGGGGAAAGCAGACACCCAAAAAAAAATTCACTATCTTTCCTCACTTTGACCCTAATCTATCTATGTGTATGTCCTTACCCTGCGTTGTGTTAATCTATCCGCCCTTTGTCTGTGCCTTCTATCAAATCACATGTGCACAAAACAAAGACCATCAGTATCTGTTCAGTCATTTCCCTGTTCCCTACAGTCCAACCAAACATCATTGTGCTGTCCTCCCAATGATGTTTTTAATCAAAGGTAGACGGCCAGCCAAACTCTTCAATAAGCAACACAAGAGTCAAACGTAGCTTCCTTGTTTAATGTAGTTCTTGTTGACATGTTGCTAGGATAGGAGTAAAACTGAAACAGAATGAAGTGCATAGTGTTACTACTAGTGCACGTAAAAAGTATAGATATACAGTAAGTGTACTAAATGATTATATGTAGACATGTTGTACTAAACATTCCAAGTATTATGAACATCTACTGTATCTGCCATTAGCATGTATCATAGGTAATAGAATACGAACATAACAGCATCCCATCTACGAAAATATACTTCAAAACTGAAAGATAACCTTGCAAACAATAGAATTACTTACAGACAATGCTTACGATGGGGCAAATCAAAGGATTACTATAGATAAGAACAGCATGTTGTTCATAATGAGAACTCTCTTCCTGGTGAAGCTGCAAGTCCCACTTCCTGTTTATCTGTGAGCTACCACTTCCTGTTTGGCCATGAGGTCCCACTTCCTGTATATACCACGTTCGACCAACAAGTGGTGCCAAAGCAAATCAAAACCATATAAACTGCCTGGGAGGCAGAACACTCCCCGCATTAAACGTGTACGCTATAGTACACATTAACTTAACTTCAGTCCTCTTTAGACAAAAGAAGAACGATTTCTGAAACGGGTCTCGGGAATGTCTTTGAACTTCCTTGAGCTGTGGTCTTTACTTCGACCTTACGCACCTTTCCGTCCTGGCTTGGGAAGGTGGAAGTGGAAGGTGGACATTTCCAGTGCCACAGGCCACTCGTTCCTTGCAGCTTGGCTGTCTTTCAACGGCACAACATCGCCTTCCTGTAAGTTGCGGTGATCTTCGACCCACTTGCGACGACTCTGCAGTGTCGGGAGGTACTCATGTCTCCAGCGGGTCCAGAATGTGCTGGCAAGGGCTTGCACCTGTCTCCATTGGCTTCGGTGGAGGTCCTTGTCTGAGAAATCTCCAGGTTTCCTGTCGAAGGTTCGACACAGTGAAGCAAGGCGATTGAGTGCCTGCTTGCGGTTGTTTGGGAGTCGTCTTCGTGGCATCTTGAAGGGTAGTCGGGGACCCCAGCTGTTCCTCTCATCCCTGTACGTCGCTGATAATATAATAATAACCATAATATTTAAAGTGACGGTATCTTCTATGGATAAGGCAAGCCTGTTGTCGTTAGCAGTTGTTTGGCATACACTGCGACCCAGGTTGTCCTCTGTAACTCTCTCCGAGTTGGAATTGGTGTGCACTGATCAGGCCATTCTGTTGCTCCCCGCCGTGCCGCGTTCTCTCTTTCAGGTCTGTGAAATTGGAAGGGTGTCCTGAAGCAGGGGGGGGGGGGAGTGTCCTGAGACAGCAGGGGCGTGTCCGGAGACGGCAGGGGAGTGTCCGGAGACGACAGGGGCATGTCCGGAGACAGCAGGGGAGTGTCCGGAGACAGCAGGGGAGTGTCCGGAGACGGCACAGGCGTGTCCGGAGACAGCAGGGGAGTGTCCGGGGACAGCAGGGGCGTGTCCGGAGACAGCAGGGGCGTGTCCGGAGACAGCAGGGGAGTGTCCGGGGACGGCAGGGGAGTGTCCGGAGACGGCAGGGGCGTGTCCGGAGACAGCAGGGGAGTGTCCGGAGACAGCAGGGGCGTGTCCTGAGATGGCATGGGCGTGTCCTGAGATGGCATGGGCGTGTCCTGAGACAGCGGGGGGTGTCCTGAGACTGCAGGGGTGTGTCCTGAGACGGCAGGGGCGTGTCCTGAGATGGCAGGGGTGTGTCCTGTGGTGGCAGGGGTGTGTCCTGAGACAGCGGGGACGTGTCTTGAGACAGCAGGGGCGTGTCCTGAGACAGCAGGGGTGTGTCCTGAGACAGCAGGGGCGTGTCCTGAGACAGCAGGGGTGTGTCCTGAGACAGCGGGGACGTGTCCTGAGACAGCGGGGGTGTGTCCTGAGACAGCAGGGACGTGTCCTGAGACAGCGGGGACGTGTCCTGAGACAGCGGGGACGTGTCCTGAGACAGCAGGGACGTGTCCTGAGCCAGCGGGGACGTGTCCTAAAACAGCAGGGGCGTGTCCTGAGACAGCAGGGGCGTGTCCTGAGACAGCAGGGACGTGTCCTGAGACAGCAAGGGCGTGTCCTGAGACAGCAGGGACGTGTCTTTGCATTGTCATGGCATTCTGCCATGAAAGGGAGTATATGTAGTGGAAAATATACATTAAATGCTTATATATATATGTAATATATTTGTTGTAGCTGTATTTGGACGGTGTACTGTCCTGAGACAGCAGGGGTGTGTCCTGAGACAGCAGGGACGTGTCCTGAGACGGCGGGGACGTGTCCTGAGACGGCAGGGGCGTGTCCTGAGACGGCAGGGGTGTGTCCTGGGGTGGCAGGGGTGTGTCCTGAGACTGCGGGGACGTGTCCTGAGACAGCAGGGGCGTGTCCTGAGACAGCAGGGGTGTGTCCTGAGACAGCAGGGGCGTGTCCTGAGACAGCAGGGGTGTGTCCTGAGACAGCGGGGACGTGTCCTGAGACAGCGGGGGTGTGTCCTGAGACAGCAGGGACGTGTCCTGAGACAGCGGGGACGTGTCCTGAGACAGCAGGGACGTGTCCTGAGCCAGCGGGGACGTGTCCTAAAACAGCAGGGGCGTGTCCTGAGACAGCAGGGGCGTGTCCTGAGACAGCAGGGACGTGTCCTGAGACAGCAAGGGCGTGTCCTGAGACAGCAGGGACGTGTCTTTGCATTGTCATGGCATTCTGCCATGAAAGGGAGTATATGTAGTGGAAAATATACATTAAATGCTTATATATATATGTAATATATTTGTTGTAGCTGTATTTGGACGGTGTACTGTCCTGAGACAGCAGGGGTGTGTCCTGAGACAGCAGGGACGTGTCCTGAGACGGCGGGGACGTGTCCTGAGACGGCGGGGGCGCGTCCTGAGACAGCGGGGGGGTGTCCTGAGACGGCGGGGACGTGTCCTGAGACGGCAGGGGTGTTAGGTTGCAAATCCCCATGTGCAGTTCCCCATTCGATTAGACTGCCATCCGGTCGAATAGGCAAAGGGGCGGGGACATCATGACGCAAGGTTTTATGTGACTCATTCTGTTGTTTTACATAGGCACTTGTGCGGTCGTCAATGTCTCTCCTTAAGGATGTCTTCCTGCCTTTGCGTAGCGGTGTTCTACCCTGCTGTTCGGCTGCCTCCAATACCTCTGCCTGTGCTATAGCGGCGGCTGCCTCTCTTTGGATGGCCAAAGCTTCAGCGTCCAGTCTCGCCTTGGCCAGCTCATATTTTTGTCTCACTTCCCTCTTGGCAAGCTCATATTTTAATTTAGCCTCTTCCACTGCGAATGATGATGCACGTACACGTCCTGCCTCTGCCCTTGCACGTGCTGCCTCTGCCCTTGCACGGGCCCTTGTGGTGTAGGCTGAATATGTAGGTGTGCCGTCGCTGCTTGCGCCGACCCGAGAGGCCCTGCCGCTCTCCCTGGCAGGGTCCGTCATGCTGTTTTACATGCTGAGGGTTGATCTGTTGAAGGGTGGCATTGCACCAGCTGGTCGCTTGTCTTTTTACTGTGCTGTCCTCCCAATGATGTTTTTAATCAAAGGTAGATGGCCAGCCAAACTCTTCAATAAGCAACACAAGAGTCAAACGTAGCTTCCTTGTTTAATGTAGTTCTTGTTGACATGTTGCTAGGATAGGAGTAAAACTGAAACAGAATGAAGTGCATAGTGTTACTACTAGTGCACGTAAAAAGTATAGATATACAGTAAGTGTACTAAATGATTATATGTAGACATGTTGTACTAAACATTCCAAGTATTATGAACATCTACTGTATCTGCCATTAGCATGTATCATAGGTAATAGAATACGAACATAACAGCATCCCATCTACGACAATATACTTCAAAACTGAAAGATAACCTTGCAAACAATAAAGGATTACTTACAGACAATGCTTACGATGGGGCAAATCAAAGGATTACTATAGATAAGAACAGCATGTTGTTCATAATGAGAACTCTCTTCCTGGTGAAGCTGCAAGTCCCACTTCCTGTTTATCTGTGAGCTACCACTTCCTGTTTGGCCATGAGGTCCCACTTCCTGTATATACCACGTTCGACCAACAGGTGGTGCCAAAGCAAATCAAAACCATATAAACTGCCTGGGAGGCAGAACAATCATAATATCTCAGAGGATCCCGTCCACCCATTTTCTGCTCAGCCCTCAGACCGGCTCTGCCCCACCCTTTGCTTGGCAGCTAACAGCCGCAGCCATGCTTCAGGCCAGGTCACATACCTCAGGTCCAGTCATCTTTTATCCCACGACAACCTGTCGCAGACGGTTCTCATTAGCCTGGACATTTTTCCAAAACTCGTACCACATCTGTTCACACAATTTCAACCTGGCCCCCCCCTTTATGGGGTTTTGTAGAGACAGGGGCAAATGTATACAAGAATCCTCCCACCACAATTTGGTAATTGACCACCATTGGACTGAAGAGAAACAGGGAAACATTGAAGTTCTACGTTACCGTGCCGTATATTCTAATGTAATGTATTCCATGCGTCCTCTGAGTTGATCTGCATTCCCCCCCCCGACTGAGCTGTGAAGAGACAAAGCACAATGCAAATTCTTTTACACAATAAGTCAACATACTTGTAAGAGAAGCCATCTTGATAATCCACACAATGTGATCGAACTACTTAGCTCATTTGACATCCTGTTCTGACGTCTTTCAGCCTTCACCAGTTCTCTCCCCTCTCACCCAGACCATGAAAAAATAGATTTTAAACACTAAAGAAAAAGGAAATTAAACAAAGTCATACACTCCAATAAACACACACCACTCTGTTGTGGCATCCACACTCATGAAATATCCACGCATATTTAAAAACATCAAAGGAATAAAAATAACAATTTCAAAACCATCCACTCCGCTCTATTACTCCTGTGGCGACTCTCACACACTTGTTTCACACTCATCATCATCACACAACTGTTCCATTCAAACCTGTCTTTGTGACCTGACACCTCTAAGTTAGCACAGTCTCCCCTACAGGCTCCATTCAAACATGTTTCAGTCCACACAATCAAAGATTAAAATAGAAATGAAAAAATAACCAAACCATTAAAACTTCCACCTGTAAATTAAGTTCCCAGGTAGTGATTTTAACTTTTAAACATATTTGAAAGAAATCAAATCAAAATCTCACACACCCTTTAAAGAAAACGAAATCAACACTTTCATTCTACTTTCACAGCCTCAATCACTCACTGAAATTAAAAGACACACAGACAAAAGCAGACAACCCAATCACCCACAGATCACTAGTGAAACATTAACAAAGACAAAACCATTCACACCTGCTTCACTCCTGCATCAAAAAAACTGTCATTCAACACACAACATAACTCATTAATCATCATTCGGGTCTACAGACAAGTTGTTAGTTTTCCTTATATCTGCACTCCTACCCACATTCTAAGAAAGGTCTAGCAACCCTTCTCAACCCGAAATCACCCCGGCCTGCTAGAACCGCGATAACCTCAGGTTATTCCTTCAATCAAATAGTCAGCCATATTCAACGTAATAACTGCATCTGAACTGGCTCCTATTGAATTATCTCCCTTACTCACCAACTGTCTCCTGTATTAGCCCTTTGTCTCATCTTCCTGTCACTCTCTATGTCCAGCATGCTGCCTTTGATCACGTATTGTCACCATACAACCCCTTTCCAAGTTGTAAAAATAACTCCATCTGTTATCTCACTTTGACTGTTCTCTCCTATCTTCACCTGTGACCTGTCTCCCTGTTGTCTGCAACAGTGATCATAACCAACAGGTGTTACCATCCCCCCTTGGCATCCCCGTGACCTGTGCATACTGACTCACCTTAGCATAAAGGCCCTTGACACAAAGACCCTATCTACTCCCTCCGTGAATATAGGCCCCCTGTAAATCATCAAAAGGTTTATACACACATTTCATCCCCCCAGAGGCAAGCCGCCCTCAGGTTTGAATAATCACACATTCCTACACTTCTAGGGAGAAGGCTAACCCCCCCCCCCCCAGAGGTAACATTAACATATAGTTGCCTGTTTCAGTCAAACCTACAGACAATAACCCTTATCTTAACCACAGTGAAACTATGGAATGAAAGCAATCCCACAGTTATCAAAATACCACAACTTGTAAACAGATCAACACAATCATTATCAAAAAACTGTCATTGCAGAAATAAAAGTGTATTCCAACACAGCAAGCCTCCATCAATAAATTATAATTCCCTATGATTCAGAGGCTTGTATCAAGCATTAAATGTAAACATGATCCTAACCACATCAACAGTGTGTTAAAGATTTAACAATCTAAAACAAGCATAAACACAACCTCACTTATCTCAGAACAATTGTACTCTACAGATTTAAAAATCACATTTCTACACATCCTTCAAGTAATATTACAAATATAAGCATTTTATCCAAGGCCACTCATTAAAAAAATAAAACAACATTCCCAGAAGTGGTTTCAAATGTGCCAAGCCTCAATTGTTCAAGCCAGGTCTACCCCAGACTGATACACTGCATGTGATATGTGATATATATTGTTCCCATTATTAAATGATACATTTACCCATAGTGGCTAACTTGTGAATTCTAACTAGATACAGGCTCATGTATTCATTAAATCATTTCACCTTAATAGACTCACTGCATTGTTTGCAGCCTACAACTCATAACTGTGTCCCTTATTCTCCCCTAGTCTAATCATCACATGTACCATCTCCCCCCTTGTTTACACAAAAATACAACCTGTAGTAAACACAAACACAAACGGACCCACTTCCAGAATACATATATAACACAAAGCAAAAATACAAACACTCACCAATCTCGTTAACCAGAGCTGCCCACATTTCCCTTCCTCCACCATTAGACAACGAAACAAGACGATAAAAAACTACAACTAAAATGGCCGCTACGGGGCTTCCTGTCAAAAATCCGGTCACATGTCGAAAAATGGCCGCTACGATGCTTCCTGTCAAACCGAGAAGTCCAACATGGCCGCTACGACGCTTCCTGTCAAATACGGAAGTCGTTCTCTGCTATCCCGCCGCTGGCGGTCACAAGTTGCATAATGCTACACAGACTCTACACAAAACAATGTCAACTGTCTCCAGTATAACGCAACCCTACGTCACACGTAGTACAAAATACAATAACGTACGTTCATACAACATGAAAAGAATCATCCGTACCCTGCACATCAGCATTGTTAGCACAGTTAGCTCAATAGCCCCGTTAGCTTAGCTTAGCATAGGTAGCTTAGCTTAGCTTAGCTCTGATAGCCAGCTCTCCGTTTCCCAAGGGTGCACCGCGGTGCCCTCGCCCAGAGTCACACAACATCACAACCGAAGCGTCCTACTTTTGCAAACAACTCTCAATCAACGTCATTAATAAACAATCGCTCCACTGAACTATATCCCATATTTCCCCTCACCACACCGCTTCTAATCATAACATTGCACGAGCCCTTATCACGGCGTTCTCCCCAAAACGCTCATACCAGCTAAGTAGCTAGCCAGCCTGATGTGAGGTTCTATGCTCTCCCGGGAGCCGCGCGTTATGTGATGTTCAAGATCCGCGCATCAACTCAGTTCAACGCTACCCGGACGGATAAAAATCACAGGCGCATCGCCCATGAGAACTATATAATAGTACCTTTGTAAAATCATACATACACGCAGTCATTCATAAGTACTAAACCCCAGCTAACATGTTTACACACAAACTCCCATTCATAAGTGCTAATTTTTTTCATCCAAACGTTCAACAGCAACAACATCATTTCCTCCTTTTACTCCTCTCAGCCGGCCGGCCATTTAAGTACTAATGTGGTAAATTCCCACAGAACTTCTACAATAATTTGAGGTTATTGTAGTACAATACAATGAGATTGATTATCTGGAAGGAGGAGGAAGGGATCATACTTGATAGAATTGTTGATCTCCTCATCTGACTTAAGCAGATGAGGAATAAACGTGTACGCCAGACAAACCAGAACTGTAGTTCAACTCAACTGATTTATTTGAGCCAGGGCCAAGAGTGAATAGAAGGTTGCCTTTCACATACAAAAGATTTATCAGAGAACATTAACAGGGCTATTTGTGTACAGAAATTACAATCAGGTTTGCATCTTCAAACCCCAACATGTACATAAAACAGTCACTCGTTAACATAATTTGAACATACATAGTTTACTGTAGGCCCCTTTTTTATATGAGTAAGCCTGGTTTCTAAGATAAGTATCTCTACATTCTATTTTAACCAACCAAGGGTCCATGAGTTACTCACATAAAAAGCAGCACAGTCTCTCTCGTGGAAGGAGCGGTGGAGCCCAACAGACCCCTGGGGTTGTGTCTGGTCTGAGGGCTCCCGAATTACCCATTTGTCTCCTCTTATATACTATAATTTCTAGCCAATAAATAGAATACAGTTGGTCCGTGGGCGTCTTCTGTGGGGGCTGGCAGCCCCCCCCCTTGGGTTGTGGCGACGTGATGGGACAGAGACAGAGGGGTTCTGCTGGGGGCCCCTGTCCGTGTGGTCGCTGTGTTGGGTCTTGTCTCACGAGGGGGGGCGGGCATGATGTCCTCTGGTGGGGGGGTGTGAATACGCTTTGACCCTTTGGGCCTTATTACCATACAGTACTAATCTGGTCACATAGTGGGGGTGGAGAATGGCTCTCTGTCACCCCTGTTCCATCCATTTTTAGCACTGAAAACCCACTCTGCTAGTTGGCAGAGTAGCTGTGATGATCTCTAATTATTCACACATATTATTTATGAAATTCAACTCAATATTTACCACATTTCCCCGTTTTGACGATTCTTATCGTCACATATGATATATTGACTTGATTTTCTATACATACTAACCATACAAAGGATTCATTTTTTCTAAAATTAAAATTCATTTTTTCAAAATGTCTCAATTTTTTCTTTTAAACAAAAACTTTGAATATGCTAACAACAATTAAAAATAATTTTAATCTACACATCACAAATTGAATCTAAAAATCACAAATTTAAAACCCAATTATCTTAATCTACAGGAAAGTTTGTTCCCACACTCTTTTAGATGATCTGGTTGAGAGAAAACATACATTAGTATCACAATATTTTCATTTTTACATTCATTCAATAATCCCTTCTTTCTGCTAAATTATTCCTTAAGATAGTACAATCACATCTGCATAATCAATTCAGTTGGTTTTCTCACCTCTCCCCCCTTTTATGAACATACCATGGACATAACACCTACCACCTCAGCACATAGTCGGACAGGGAGGGCGGAGCATCACTCAAGGAAAAAAAAATTTCACCACCTCTTTACGGCCACAATCTACACCTAATTCTCTACCTATGTGTATGTGTTTAGTACTCTTGCGTTGTGTCATAATCCATACCAGTTGTCACCGTTCAGTCACCTCCCGTTCAACATACCAATCAATCACACAGAGGCCCTTGTTCAACGCTTTGGTTGCACAGTCTCTGACCGTTTTCGCCCCCCCCCCTCCACCCCATGTCGGCCAGCCTCAGCTGAAGCCAATGTTTGTAGGCCTGTGACCTCGTCACACTTTGTCCCATGACTGTATTTCCATGGATCTACAGACGACTCTGTCAGTCTGGAGGCTTGTCCCAAACCTCCGGCCTCTGTACTCGGGCTATATTGAAGGAGGGGCCAGCGTCTCCAAGCGACCTCTCTTCACAATCCAACAATCTCCCACAGGAACTGACTGAACGGGTTCACACCATTGTGTCATAATCTAATGAAATGTATTCCTACACATCTTCCATGATCCCTCCACCTGTGACGGTCCGTCCTCCCCCTCGACTGAACTGCGAGGGAACAAAACACAAATTTTCTTTACACAATATGTCAAATATTCTCAAGAGAAGCCAAATGTTTAACCATTATGCAAACGTGATGGGACCACTTAACTGTCATCGATCTGATCCAATGCATCCCAGCCTCGATCTGTCCCAATGCCTCCCAGCCTTCAACAGTCCTCTCACCAGATCATGACAGAGAAATTAAGAAACAAAAGGCAAATAATCAAAAAAACATTCCAACAGATGTGAAAGCAAATCAATGAAATTAACCAGCTCCAACCGCAGACCACCTTAATGGTTATTTAGAAAGAAAAGAAAAGAAATCTAAAACCCTACATCTAAACCTCATCACACCTATCATTGTGACTTTGACACCTTTCAAGCCCGCACAGTCCCTCTCTACAGGCTCCATCCACACGCATACCAGACATTCAAAAGAAATCAAACCAAAATGAAAGTAATACTTAAACACATTTTGTTATTTTTAAGACTAGTTTCACCTTAAGTGAAAGCTAAGTTGTGTGTGTGTATGTATGTGTGATCAGATTGTGTGAATGTGTGTCTGTGTGTGTCTGTGTGTGTGTGTCTGTGTGTGTGTGTCTGTGTGTGTGTGTGTCTGTGTGTGTCTGTGTGTGTGTGTGAATGGGTAATTAAGGCTTCCTGGCCCCCACCCCCAGCTCAATCATTCACTGAAATCAAAAGGACATAAACAGACAACATCTCAATCTCACACATACATACAAAAATTCAATCTAAATAAAAAATAATATCTGTACCAACTCAACCAAACATCCAATTTCACAGTGTCACAACACATTCAATCCTGAGAGTTCTTTAAAAAAAGAAATAAAAGCAAAACCCAATCAAACATCACAATTCAACATCATCCACCCATCATTCATATTATAAACATATCGCTTTCACCACACTCGTTAATCACTTCACATCTTTGACAAACAAAGTTAGTTCTTCTGCGCTCAACTCTTCTGCTCTCAATTTTCTGCTCTGATCTCAGGCTACTCTGATCTCAGGCTACTACAGCCTCTCCTCACAACAGCTCCTCTACTCTCACTTCAAAGACGGACTGGAATCCATCTTTAATTCAGACCTATCCATGCCTTCCAGTGCACAGACAGATCCAAATATTCCCTTATCAAAATAGTCAACATTCATAAGTCATAACCCCAAATGAATGCCTACCTTCTTGATTGTCTCACTCACTAACCCAGCTGTTCCCTGACAAACCTTCCCCTGTCTCACCTTCCTGTCACTTCCTGGCTCAACATTTCCCCCGTCATAAAAATAACTGCCAACTGTTTTCTCACTCTACAACTGTCTTCTGCATCTTCACCTCTGACCTCTCTCCTGTTGCATCTAATCTCACGCCATCCTGTCATAAAGGAACAGCCATTGTAAGCAGCTGTATACACGACCCCCCTTGGGCCCTCCTGTAAACACCAAAAAAGGGTTAAACTCACACATTTCATCCCCCAGAGGCAGCTGTCCCCTAGAGTCTAAAAGTAATACATTTTCCTGTCCCTAACAGCCAAACACAGAAAAATTACAGACTAAACAGCAAATCATTACAATTACTGCAAAAACACAATCATACAGTCATCAAAACAGCATATAAACAAGTCCCTCGTCAGTAAATTATCCTGCTTCACAACTGGGCTGGTAACAAATTCCACTATAAAACATTTAGCTTATGCAAATCAACAGTGTTACAAAGATTTAACCAATTACACAAGCATCAACAGATCCCAACATTGCAATGCAACAAAATATACCCCAACAAGCCTACATCATTAAATTATCATCCCCATGATCTAAAGACTTGCAGCAAACATTAATCTAAACATTATCCTATTTAAATCAATGGCCTTAAAGCTATAACAAGTATCAATATCTGACATTTCAACATCAATGCATTCTATACAAGCATCTTAATTCAAGCTACATAAAACACAACATCATTATTCCAAGCTTACAATTGTACACGTTACACAAATTAAAAAAAACTGGAAATGTCCATCAACTCTAATTATTATACATGTAAGCATCATTCATTTCAGCATAACATTATAGTGGTTAGTCCTAAATGCTCCTTTCTTCATACACGTGTGATAAATTGATTTTACTGCATTCTACTTTGTAGAACATTTTACCAATTTTCAATAAAAGTTATGATGTATTTAAAACGGGTGACTCCGTCTCTGGTCTGCATCCCCTTAACAACTGTATGTTTTTAACTGTACTTATCTTTAATCAATCACTACTCATTCCCCCCTGGTTAAAAATATACCCCTGTGTATCAAAGACAACAATACAATCTACCCAGTATAGCCGGTTTTATGAATCCCAGTTTAATTATGGGCATTGTATCCATTATTTCATTTCTCCTCAATAGGCTCACTGTATCGTTTGCAGCCTAAGTAAACCCTTATTGACTATCTCCCCTAACCTAACCACCATACATGTTACATCTCTTCCCCTGTTTACACAAAAATACAATGTACAATATACAAATATAACCATATCACACAAAGCTAAATACAAACTCACCCGTTTTCCCTGGCCCCTGAGCGAACTATCCCGAATGCACTAGACCCAATCCACGCTGTACTGCGCATGCACAGTGGCAACCGATGCGACTGTTATAACGTTGCTACGACAATCAAAATCTGCCACGACATTCTAAACATGCCACGACATACTCCACGTTCTCCAACCCTTCCCCAACATCATTCTCAAAACTCGAAACGTAACATATGTCGCCCGCAAACGCCACACAGCAACGGCCCGCAAGCTAACTAGCTTAGCCAGCTCTAATGCGACGTTCAAGGCCCTCACGGAAGCCGTGCCTTTCAAGATCCGTTCATCCACGCAATTCGCTCAGTACCAACCAAAGCATAAACAACTCACACAAGCTTAAAATAACCAACCACTCTAACCGAAAATAATTTTTAAAACACTCACACAAACCAACGCCGCACACATAGTTCAACACGAATCCTTTCTCCTACCTACTCCGCCTCACTCCATAGCACCGCGAACGTTACACACTCTCCACAACACCATGACGTCATCAAGCAGCGATTTCTTAATATCATACACTATCGCTACTGCACCAATAATAACCCTCAAAACGGCCACAATCTCTCCAGTCTACGTCTAGATTCGCCTCTTACCTGCAATCGCCGCCACAGTGTTTAATCAATTCTCTCATAACGCCATCGTAACGTCCCCAGTTTCACCGCGGACTCTTCCACAGAGCTAAGCTAGCTAGCCCCAACCACCAGTAGGACCCGCCTCAAACATATGTCCGTTGGTCATTAAAATATCATAACAAAACAACAATAAGCCCCCACGTTTCGCCAATCCTTCCTAACCACAGCCATAGTCCCCCATACAATTCCTAACCATAGCCACAGTCCCCCATACAACCATTAAGTACTTATCAGTCATTTTGACCGAATTGTTTTTGTATCACAGCGCACGCAATTCAATCAACACGCCGGTTTGCTCAAGATTAAAAAGGGATCTCCGGACCCAATTCGATATTATGCCTAAGGACGAACATTATATCTTCATTTAATTCGGCCGATTGGTTCCTGCAGATACGTCCTGTCTATCACGCGATCAGTCAGCAAACCATTCATTATTGAGCCTTCATGAACACGCCGGCCCCGCTTATATCAATTATTACGTGATAATCCTGTAATCGCACAAACCAGGTTCCCCGATTACGCAGGTCCTAAATCATCTTATACCAAGCCGATTTACATGTTCTAAATAGCAACAGAGCCCATCTTATACACGGCTCTCTCCCCATTCAGAACAAGCAAATGATCAATTATTACAGCGCCCTCTTCCTGAGAATAATTTTAGGGATCTCATATACTCAGAACGCACCCCTGTCGCACGCCACCAGATTACCGCGCTTCCTGGCCAGAAAAGCCTTTCACCTGTCGCCATCCGACGCTATGACCATTTCCCATAACCAGATAGCTTGTGCCCCCAATTTCTCTTCATATTACATGAGGCCTCATCTTGGTGCAACCCCCCTCGTATAGTTCATAAAGTATATTCCATACGAGTCCCAACTCAACCCCCGTGGCCCGCACAGGCCGAGACTGGCCTCCTGTGTCTGAACAAACATACAAACATAAAAAGCCCACGTTTGCATGTTCACTGCACAACAAGCGCGATCTTCATACCTCCGGACATCCTAACCTAAGTCACCGCTCCTCCAACCCTGCATGCAAAAGCCATATTCACCGTGGGTCCCAACAAGTGGTGTACACAACCAACCTCCATCCTGTCCCTCTCTCTCCTCCATTTCAGACAACAAGCCCCTCGTCTATAACTCCAAACGCAGCAACACCCCAGCTCTTTGCCCCGTGTCCCCAACACACAGCAAGGTCCAGATTTGATATGACAAGACCCTACCGCACCTTTTCAGGGGGAGACACAAAGGGTGGGAAGAACGGCACCATTTCTGTGGTAAATTCCCACAGAACTTCTACAATAATTTGAGGTTATTGTAGTACAATACAATGAGATTGATTATCTGGAAGGAGGAGGAAGGGATCATACTTGATAGAATTGTTGATCTCCTCATCTGACTTAAGCAGATGAGGAATAAACGTGTACGCCAGACAAACCAGAACTGTAGTTCAACTCAACTGATTTATTTGAGCCAGGGCCAAGAGTGAATAGAAGGTTGCCTTTCACATACAAAAGATTTATCAGAGAACATTAACAGGGCTATTTGTGTACAGAAATTACAATCAGGTTTGCATCTTCAAACCCCAACATGTACATAAAACAGTCACTCGTTAACATAATTTGAACATACATAGTTTACTGTAGGCCCCTTTTTTATATGAGTAAGCCTGGTTTCTAAGATAAGTATCTCTACATTCTATTTTAACCAACCAAGGGTCCATGAGTTACTCACATAAAAAGCAGCACAGTCTCTCTCGTGGAAGGAGCGGTGGAGCCCAACAGACCCCTGGGGTTGTGTCTGGTCTGAGGGCTCCCGAATTACCCATTTGTCTCCTCTTATATACTATAATTTCTAGCCAATAAATAGAATACAGTTGGTCCGTGGGCGTCTTCTGTGGGGGCTGGCAGCCCCCCCCCTTGGGTTGTGGCGACGTGATGGGACAGAGACAGAGGGGTTCTGCTGGGGGCCCCTGTCCGTGTGGTCGCTGTGTTGGGTCTTGTCTCACGGGGGGGGGGCGGGCATGATGTCCTCTGGTGGGGGGGTGTGAATACGCTTTGACCCTTTGGGCCTTATTACCATACAGTACTAATCTGGTCACATAGTGGGGGTGGAGAATGGCTCTCTGTCACCCCTGTTCCATCCATTTTTAGCACTGAAAACCCACTCTGCTAGTTGGCAGAGTAGCTGTGATGATCTCTAATTATTCACACATATTATTTATGAAATTCAACTCAATATTTACCACACTAACTCTCAACGCGACTCACAATAACGGAATAAAACGTCTCAATATAGCAGGCCCTTCTGCAGGATTTTGTTGAATTCATTTTCTTTTTAAAACCCCCTGTGCTCAAAGGGAGCCAAAAATGTCCAATCCCCTCCCCTGGCTCGGACACAACGGGCGAGCCAGAGTCGAAAGTTGCATCATAGCCACACGGTCTGCTTTTGGTGTCGCGCTACAATCCTCAAAACACACTTATTGACTTCATAACGTTTCATACTTCCACCGTCATTCGTGAGCCCGGCGGCTACTTGGTTAAAACTAGAATCGTGCGCCCTCGGCACCACTCTGTCTCGTGTCCACTGTCCATCGCCCAACAAAAGGTTTTGATATACATCAAACTCGCCTTCATTCATCCACCATATCTCTTACTCGCCTTGAGCACGGCTAGAGATAGATTTACGGGATATATCCAAGCAAGCCCCTTCCATTAACGCGACAGCCATCAGGCACGGGAGTTCATTCGTTTCTGATCCGTTAAAGGTTTGAATGATCCAACACACCTTTGATTTGCTAGGAGCCCTGCACAATTGCAGACCTTCCAGAAAACCTAACATTTTTGAACGCCGCCCTGCTTAGTCACTTCAAAATGCTCCCATCACATCCACGTATGATTAACGACATCAATTCAACCCCGAGATATCAAACGCCATGCAACCACTCACTTATTAGTGTGATTCTATACCACTAATCCACACTTAAATGACGCTACCAATATCTAGATTAAATTAACACAAGCACCTTATGTCCTATTCTGCACCCTCATTCAGAATCAGCCTGTGCAGTCGAGGCCAGAGCCGATCATTGTGATCTCCGACTTCCCTGATCCTCGCCAACACAATACATCTCATCCTGAGAGCCGCGGTCTAAACTTAATACGTAATAGAACTCATCCCTGCTTTACCGTCCCACCCCCATGTACGCAAAACAACCTCCACGCTCGGGCCCCAACTGGTGGCTGCTGGCTCCGTCCTCCCCTTCCAGACAGCAACAACCCTGCACTGCAAACCCAACCACCGGTCCTTTTTTACTGCTTGCTCTCAATATGTGAACAATGCAGAACGGGTATTACACGGCACCAATTCTGTGGTATATTCTAATCAATATCTGAGGTGATTTGCAGTACAATAAGATTGCTATCTGGAAGGGGGAGAAGGACATAATGATTCAAATGGTCTTTCTCTACTGATAGAGAAATAGACTGTGCATGCCAGGCAAAAAAGGAAACTATGGTTCAAAAACTCGTTATTTATTTTGCCTCTGGGCTTAGAGTGAATTAGAAGGTTGCTTTTTCATACAGGGATTATTCAGAGTACATTAACATATGTTTGTACAAAGGATTAATAAGGTTTGCACATCAAACCCTGCATGTACATACACAGTCATGTTAACATAAATAAAATAGAATCTACTGTAAGCATTACACATGAGTAAATCTGGTTTACAGATCAGGGATCTGTACATTACTCTAACCTAAACAACAATTGGTGTTTCCCATGATTTACTCACGTATAATCAGCGTATAATGGCTGCCCCCCCCCCCCCCCTCCTTTGCTGCTCGTCGGGTGTTGTCCTTTAGTAAACAGAGGGGTCTGCTTTTGGCCCCCCTCCTTTGCTGCTCAGGTCTTTCTCAGTCCAGGGGGTCTGTGGCTTTCTTCCACAGAGGCATCTCCTATTTAAACATTTTACCCAAATATATCTAGTGGATTATGAATTACACTCTTCCAGTATAGATAACTTGTTTGTGAATTAGTTTCCATGAACTCTTAGCAAAAGCAAGTTAGGTCTGTGTTTCTCTGCCTGTATTCTGTTAGGCGCTGGGTGTGACTTATATTTACAGTCTTAACATTTTATCAGAGCTGGTTATCTGGTCTCTGAAATCTGATCTCTTTAGTATGGTGAGTGACCGTTCCATCTGTGAGGTGTGACTTTCGAGTTCCTTTGTTTCTAGTGGTTGACCACATTTGCTTGAGTGGGGGTTGAGAATGACTGTCTAAATACAGTTTCAACAACCGCAGGGGTTTCATCTGGGCTCAAAACAGTTCCTTAGAGCACCCCAGTGTATTGCATATGGTTTCTCTAATTATAGACATATGGATTATGAAATCCACAGTCAATGTTACCACATGGGTATTACTAATACTATTAATACTAATACTAGCCGAGAGTAGATCAAATCTTGGCTGGTAGCTCTCGGCTAGGTGGTAAATTAAAAAGTAGATCTTGGTTCAAAAAAGGTTGGGCACCCCTGATCTAGAGTCACAGAGGATAAGTTGTCACCATGGGGGGGGGGGGGGGGGGGGGGGTTTGATTTATTGAGTGAAAACTTTATTAACAGATTGTAGAATGGGTACAATACAGTACAGCTCAATACACACACAATTGTTAAGGGGATGCAGACCAGAGAAAGACGTTCGTCTTGTTTACATCAGGGTCCCCCATTTTCAATTCATCATAACATATATGACATACACGACATACAGATAGACAGTACTGCTACATCTATACATTTATGACATACCAGATTTACAAATACAGTTCTGTTTGTGATACAAAAACAGTCTAAAAAAGAGAGTATATACATTTGACGTAGAAACTGTACATTGGAGGAGGTTGGGTAGGTGGGGTGGGGGGAGGGACTGTACATTGGAGGTGGTCTGGTGGGTGGGGTGGGGGGCGGGGGGGGTTGGGTAGACAGGGTGGGGGAAACTGTACAACTGTAGAAGCAAAACTGTACATTGGAATATCGACAAAACCTTACTTGGTCCCAAGAAGAGGGTCTCGTGTATTATTGGGTTAGGACATTTACTGTACATTTACAGGGGCCAGTTTCGAATTGCAGTCTCCCGTAGGTGCTCTTTGAGAGTGGTTTTGAAAGTGGGTAGTGGGCGCTCCAGTAGCACACCATGTACCGCGCTGCGTCGCGGATCGGCTGACCCGAGTTCGATTCCCGGACCCGCCGTTATTTGCCGAATGTCTTCCCCTGCTCTCTCTCCCGTTTCACCCTCACTGCATCTGTCTGTCATGTCTGACCAGAAAAAGCGATAAACGCTAAAAAATTAATCTTTAAAAAAAAGAAAGTGTGTAAGCCTTGTAGTGTATCTTGTAGACCAGGCCCATTGCAAGTTGCTGTACTCTGTCGTCTACTCTAAGCTATCCTAGGTAGTCAAAGTGGGCAGGGGTGAGGTGGGTTCTAGGAGTAAGGTCAAGTAGTAGTCTGACCAGTTTGTTTTGTGATGTTTGTAATCTTGTTTTTAGCGCCTTTGAGGTGCTTTGGTACCATGAGGTGCAAGCATAGTCGTAGTACCCTTGAATGAGTGCTCCTGCCAGAGTCTTCAGGGTATTCTTGCTTACCAGAGAGGAGATCCGGTACAAGAATCTAGTTCGTTGGTTGACTTTTTTGATTATATTGGATGCCATTGTCACAGGAAAGATTTGCCTCTAGGATGGAACCTAGGTATGTAATTTCATTTTTCCTTGTGACAATATTGTCACCCACTGTAACTGAGAAGCCGTCGGTCTTGCTGAGTTTGTTATTTGATCCGAAGAGAATGGACTCTGTTTTACCCAGGTGTAATGATAGTTTGTTATCAGCGAGCCAGGAGCAGATTCTGCCGAGTTCTGAGCTGAGGGTTTTTTCAACCTGTAACTTGTTCTTGTCAGAGACCAGCAGGGCTGAGTCGTCCGCGAACAAGAACAAGTTGCAGTCACAAGCTGATGACATGTCATTTGCATAAATTAGGAACAGTAGCGGTCCTATATGCTTCCTTGTGGAACACCACAGCTCACTGTGAGGGGGGGGGTAGGGTACCGTTTACCTCCACCATCTGTTCTCTCCCCTCAAGGTAGGATTGCATCCAGCTCACTGATAGACTATGAGGGTGAGGCCTGATTGGACAGACATGACCTATCAGGTGTCCTCTCCAGACAGACCCTGGACAGCACCAGTATACTCCTCTATGGAGTATCCAACAGTGTCTCCTTTTCTAGTTATCTGCTTATTTTGTTGGTGAGTTTCTCTTCTCTGGATTAATAACGTGTCCCCCTCTGTCTCCCCATCCACCCATCTATTCTGTCTGTCTATCCTTTCATCCCTTCTCTCTGTTTGTCTGCACATCCCTCCATCCAATCATCCATTCATCCATCCATCCATCCATCCATCCATCCATCCATCCATCCATCCATCCCTTCTGTCTCTCTGTCTGTCCAACATTCATACATTGGTATTTATTTATATATTCACGTTTGTTTTCAGAACGTAAACATGGAATTGGGCTTTGTTTTCACTTTGAAGTGAACGTGAAACAAGGATCAATGGTACTGTAGATTTGTAAAAGGTGCAGCTCCTAATGGTTTGCTTGTGGATTTGTAACCACTACACCACTACACTGTTGGCTCACAGCTAGAAGGTCCTGGGTTCGATTCCCGCTTGGGGACCAGGTTGCCGTGTTGCCAGTTACCCATGTGGGGTATCTCCCGGGCCTTTCTGTGTGGAGTTTGCATGTTCTCCCCATGCTCGCAAGGGTTTCCCCTCCCGATAAGATAAACCCAATGGAAAAACATGCACAACAGATCGCTAACGCTGTCGCGTCCCTGACAAAGACGGACAGGAGCACTTGGATTGGTCCACGGGCACGGTGCACGCTGCAGCCCTTGTCTGCTCCCAGCTGCCCTTGGGTGGAAGGACGATGGGATGGGAGGTGCAGAGAAGATTTAGTCAGCAACACAGTGCATGTGTGTTCCTGTGGGTCTCCCATGTGTGTGTGTGTGTTAATCTGATGACAAATAAAGACTTCTTCTTCTTCTTCTTCTTCTTCTTCTTCTTCTTCTTCTTCTTCTTCTTCTTCTTCTTCTTCTTCTTCTTCTTCTTCTTCTTCTTCTTCTTCTTCTTCTTCTTCTTCTTCTTCTTCTTCTTCTTCTTCTTCTTCTTCTTCTTCTTCTTCTTCTTCTTCTTCTTCTTCTTCTTCTTCTTCTTCTTCTTCTTCTTCTTCTTCTTCTTCTTCTTCTTCTTCTTCTTCTTCTTCTTCTTCTTCTTCTTCTTCTTCTTCTTCTTCTTCTTCTTCTTCTTCTTCTTCTTCTTCTTCTTCTTCTTCTTCTTCTTCTTGGTTGGAAACACTGGAATAAAAAAGCCTGTCTGCTGTAGAGAAATGTGTTTCTGCTAAAACTTAAACAGCCAGAACACATGGAATTAGCTCTTATTACAAAGAGAGCATTTATGTAATATTCCCACTGCTTGATGGCCTGAGAGAGCAAGAAACACAACTCCCGGCTGCCGCTGCTGCTCCTCTTCTCTCCCCTCCTCTGTTCATCTGGAGGAAGATGAAAAGATGACGTCTGCTCATTGATATAAATAAACAGAGAGAGAGAGAGAGAGAGAGAGAGAGAGAGAGAGAGAGAGAGAGAGAGAGAGAGAGAGAGAGAGAGAGAGAGAGAGAGAGAGAAGGGGGGGGGATGAGGCGAGGCTGTGTAGGAGGGGTGATATCCTTGGGGGGAAGACGCAGGAGTAGGAGAGGGGGATGAGGTTAGAGGGAGGAGAGGAGGTGGAGGGAGGGCAAGAGGGAGAGAGTAGAGAGGGAGGAAGAGGAGCAGAAAGAGCAGATAGAGAGAACGAGAGAGAGAGTGAAGGCATGATAAGAAGCTGGCCTGGAATGAAAAATCTCCTGACAATATGAAAATGAGATTTTCCGCTAACATGCGATTACAACTATCATCAAAGGGTGCGAGAATGTGTGTGAGTATGAGCGTGCATGTGTGTGTGTGTATGTGAGTTTGCCTATGTGTATACATGTATGTGAGCGTGCCCGTCTGTCTAAGTGTATATGTGCATTATGCACAGTGTTGGGGGAACTAAATTTGCAAGCTGCACACTGGTAGAAGTTGAATTATAGCAAAGCTACACTCAGAAGTACACTGGAAAAAACAGAAATATCATATCTATATGCAATGTAATACAACATTATAACAGAATATAATACAAAACAACTCAAATATAGTGCACACAGGTTTAACAGTTTAAACAAGAATGTTGAACTTGTTTATCAATAATAATTATTAGATTAAATAATTTACCAACTTGATCATAACAATGGTTCATAGTTGTCAGCCTAGTTGTCTAATTTCTACGACGCATGTGTCGGAAGAATAGTTTGCTCCTCGAATCAGGACAAAAGGATATCGAATATTAGACACAGGACAATGAGTTCAAACATCATGTATTGTATTTATTGAATAATCAGAAAGCATAATTACATGAATTATCGGGTGGTCCATGGATCACGACAAGCTTGTTGACAGCAATGCAGTATAGCAGAGTGGCCAAGGAGCTCTCCTTTCTTCTATTCTAAAATGGTCTGATATACTGTCCGACCTAGGGTGTCTTCGCTGGCTGACCAATCAAGTATGAGACACCTGTGTCCTTTCCCATATGATCCAGCTCGGACCAGGTCCTCGAGGATGCATAGTTATGTAACAGGAAAATGCACAGGCATCCATCCCGGACCGGCCAGCCACCTTTCTGGAGATAAGGGGGCCCCTCTAACCTTGGCCTAAGAGCCTCTCAATGTAAAAGGAAACCATAGTGTCCTCAAATGTTTATGATACTGATTGTACTGTAATCCTATTTATCAATGACTTTTAACTTAATCAATGTTTCTAATTAACTAATATATTTATATATGATATTGGTCTAAAGTCTGACGTTAATTTCTGACATAATCCCTCCTGTGGTGCTCTTAAGCACCAAATACATAACTAAAACTCCTTATTAAACACCAAACAAAACAAAAAATTTCTGACTGAGAGTAATGGAGTAATGGAGTATGACAAAACATATTAGAATTATAGGCCCCACCATTAATACATAACCCTCCTGTGGGGCTGTCAAGCCCCAGATTCAATCGAATTTGGATTCATAAATCGCAAACGCCCTTCCAATATATATATCAAGATCCATCAAGCTCAGTCAGTGGTAACATCCTATGAAAATAGAACCCTAGAATATGAATAAACAGAATTAACATTAAAAAACCACACATCATATATAATTGTAATATCAGACCATCATCATGCTTACACTTAAAGTAATTTACTAATTTATTATGTCAGAGAGTGAGAGGGGGTCCACATCTGCAAGTTGTGGCGAAAACCTTTAAGTGTTAGATGTTGTGAAACAGGGTAAAATTCCCCAACCACCCTCAGATGTTATTGAGCGGTAACATGACCTGTTTGCAGACGGGCACCCCCAACCACCCCCAATCAGGATAATCAACATGACATAGGGAACAACGAAATATTGCAAGAAATACGCTGTTTTTGTGGCCTATATGACCTAAATTAAGGCAAGCAAATAATGTCAAAAATGCTGTTTTTGTGGCCTTCACGACCTAAACATGGCAAGCAAATAACACATACTACATATGGATCCACCCGGATTTTTTTTTTCAATAACCAACATGATGACCATCATTAGTATCACATCATACAATCATACATAATTATGTTCCAACAGTTCGTATGAGACAAGTCTTCATCCTGGTCGAATTCCCCACATAATCTTTCCTGCTGTGTGTGTGTCTAAACTTCCCTGGGGAATGGCTATTGAAGTGATGGTCCAGAGTGGCTTCTAAAAAAACGCAATGCACTCTGGACATGAATTGTTCATCCGCCTAGTGACAGTGTCATAGAAATAAAATGTGAAGTCCTCCGGGATGTGCGATAATAACCTGTATCAGCATATGCCTAGCCGTGTCTACCTGTTGCTGCGTGGTCTGGGGGTCAGGGGATGACTCGTGGGGGGAGGTTTGTGACGACTTCTGGGGTGGGGGATGGTGATGAGGGGGACGGGGGTTGTGGTGATGAGGGGAACAGGGGTCATGGCGATGAGGGGAACGGGGGTCGTGGCGATGAGGGGAATGGGGGTCATGGTGATGAGGGGAACGGGGGTCATGGTGATGAGGGGAACGGGGGTCGTGGCGATGAGGGGAGTCGGGACGATCTCCTGGTGGTCGAGGGGTTTGACGACGACTTCCGGGGTTGAGGGGGATGGCATCGACGTTGTGGCATCGAAGGCGGATGACGTTGACCCTGTGGCGTTGAGGTGGATGGCGTGACCCTGTGGCGTTGAGGCGGATGGCGTTGACCTTGTGGGGCTGAGGTGGATGGCGTTGAATAACAAAAATTATAAATTAAAACAAAAAACAACTCAACAACGCTTTGTTGCTATGCCTACCCAGGGGAACTCCACAAACTCCTAAAACCATCACAACTCTTTCAACAGTGTTCCTCAAATGACACAGGGAAAAAACATTTGTTCTTTTGCCACCTTAATCACTTATTGATTTGCCACAACCTAAATATTGTTAGTTACTGATCTTGATAACACACATTATTCTGAATGACTCATATGTTTTAATAACTTAAAAGTCAAACTCAAAGTCTAATTTAAGTGTGATTATAATAGAATACAGTTCTATTGGTATTATTACTATTTTATTTTTGTAAATTTTATTGTGTCACTACACGCTTATCGTTAACCTCTTAACCCTGGAGCCTATTTTCTGAAAATCCGCCTAAATACATACCTAAGTAAATGGAATATTGCTCCACTTCTACAGGGTCCATTTGCATGTTCTTGGTATCTAGGGACATCTATGGACCACATATATGTATTCCCAGTGTCAGAAATATTGTGTATATTACTAGGCTTGCTTAAATTGTGATGAAACAAAGGAGAATATGAATTATGATTTTTCTTTGCCTCTTTGACAGTGAATAACCACTTGCTAATAAAGACTAAACATTAAAACCTGCCACTGATCTTATTCAGTACCTTCTTGAGAGCATGTGTACAATAGATCTAAGGAAATTAATAAAGGGAAGATGATTAAACAGAGGGTTCTGTAGATACAGTACTGAATTATCCCATCCGGACCATGTGTCATCTGAAATATTATTATAGAAAATAGAACAGCAGGTTTCTAAATTAGCTTATTATAGCCAATTCGCACATTTATATACACATTATCTTTCAGATGGCCGAGTACAATTTGGATACGATGCGATACAACATGATGAAAAATAATGATACAATTTTATGGTATGGCAGAGGATTTGGTTGTATTCCTTATATGCAGCTTATATTATTATTAAAAATAAAATAATCTACTGTAAGACAATTTATATAAAAACTCTTGGGTGCCTAAGAAGACTTTTGCATAGTACTGTCTTTTCTCGCTTCAGCTAAAAAACACACACAATGTACATACACACTACTGTGAGACAATAATAATCGTACACAAAGGGATAATGGCTTATAGCAGACTTAATGATTTTATAATATTTCAGATAATGAAATTAAATGTTTATCATCAACTATCCAATTAGTATTTATATTGTAACGTTTGGCCACTTTAAATCATTGAACAGAGAGAGAGAGAGAGAGAGAGAGAGAAAGAGAGAGAGAGAGAGAGAGAGAGAGAGAGAGAGAGAGAGAGAGAGAGAGAGAAGAGAGAGAGAGAGACCCTCCCCATCTGAGTTGCCGTCGACAGTTGATGATGTCTCTGTGAGGATTGGTTCTTTCCCCACCACAGGCTTCCTAAAGTACTGTGATGATTGGTCCGTTCCCCGCCACACGCTCCGTTCCTTTAAGGTATTTTGTTAATTAATTGCATTCCGCGCCTCACACTTCTTTCCTGTAAGATGCCGTGTTGATTGGTGCTCTCCCCACCACACGCTTCTGGAGCAATGATCAATTTCATCCCGCAGCTGTCACAGCTTGTCATTTAGCGCCCCGTGGCTTTAAATACCCTGATCTCCCTAATATCGATGTTGGATCGTTTTGAATATTCCCTGCATCTGCCTTTCTTTCCCGTCGCTGTCTGTTGCTCCCCAGGACTCTCGTGAAGTATCCCTGTTGGAGAACCTGATTCCCCGTACAAAGCTACGCCTCGTTTATCTGCCCGCTTTACGTGTTGCGCTCTGGTGAGTTTTTGGAAACAGTTCTTTTTGGATCACTCGTTTTTTGTGTGTTTGTGAAACACCGAAGAGATCCCGTTTTTGTTATACTGTTCTCACCTATTTTTTGTTGTTGGATTTACACCTTGGATTACCGTATTGTTTTTTTTCTCTGGACTCTGCTAACTGTGTGTATCACACCGAAGATCAAGTCACTTGGATAATTGTTTGGATCAGTCACCTCTCTGTTTCTGTTGTGCGCTGAGCTAACTGGGATTTCTCTCTCTCCCTCCGTTACCACCTGGAGTGTATGCTAGGGGGATCTGCAGAGCGGCTCAGACGCCACAAGTAAATTCCTCACCATCACCGTCTGGGAGAATCTGCAGAGCCGCAAACATTCTTCACATGCCAGATTCCCCGTTTGTTCTGTTTTCCACCTAATTCAATCTTGTGACTCTGAGAATAAACACGCCCTTGTTTTTGGCTAACTCTGAAACAACTCTCTCTGTGCCGTTGCGCTTGGGGTCGGTTACAAACCCTAACAGTCTCATACACTAGACTCGGATGTCAACAACACACGGAGCCTGCCTGGATGCCCGATGCATGAAGCGATATATGTAAGAAACGAATAACCTTGTGTACAAATGGGGATGAGGGTACATTTATGCACATGTACTGGGACTGCCCACCAGTTAAGATATTCTGGAAAGAAGTGTCCCAGCAATTATCAATTTTTTGTATTCTGGATATACCTGTACACCCCTCTGTATTGCTGTTGAATGATGTCTTTGAGTTTGCAGTCCCTATACAGCTAAAGAGATTAGTTTTATCAGGTATCACAGCGGCTAAAAAGCTGATAGCATCACGATGGTTTCAACCGGAAAAAATGTGTAGGAAGGTTTGGATTCTTACATATCTCGATGTGATTTATCTAGAAATATCTACAGCAAGGATTCTAGGTGTCAGTGAATCCAAAATTGCAATATGGTTAGAAGTGGTGGAGAGAATAAAAGCTAGCATATGAATTGTAGTGCCTGGAAAGGAGCGAATGATAATGGATGGATTATCCAAGTGGGGGTCCGTGGGGGGGGGGGGGGGAGCGAGCAAGAGCATATGTATGTAGGGTATTAGATAGCAAGTATTAGGTATATTTCTTGTATAATACATTTATTCAAATGGTGATTTAAATTGGAGGTGTACTGTTAATTAATGCTTGTATATCTAATTGTATGTTGTCATGTTTATGTTTATGTGTATGTTAAATAATTTTTTTTTTAAACCTATATGTCCATATGCCATAAATGTCATGTATGTTGTGTATGTCATAAATGTCTATATGAATTGAAAATGGGGGACCCTGATGTAAACAAGACAAACGTCTTTCTCAGGTCTGCATCCCCTTAACAATTGTGTGTATTGAGCCGTACTGTATTGTACCCATTCTGCAATCTGTCAAACAAAGTTTTCATTCATCCATTCATTAATTCATTCATGTGAAGTTCTTTGAACCCCTGTTGTCAAGCGTCTTCAATATACCCCCCCCTCCTCACTAATGGAACTGGTGTTGCAGAGTCACGTTAGTTAGTTATTTAGACACTGCAGTTTAGCGTTAGTTGAACGGCTAACTGGCGTTAGCCAGAGGCTACTAGCGTTAGCCATGTTGATAAATTCTATTCATGTCTCCTCCTCGACTTACACTGTTTGTTGATAACTGTGACGCGGCTCTCGCCTTATGTAGTAGCGAAGCAATAGTATCTGCTGTGTGTGCAGTCACAGTGCACTGCTGACAGAAGTGGATGAGAGGAAATTATATGAATGCATCGGTTTTGACCGATGCAAAGACGCTACAACAAGATGCATCGTGAGTTCAGCCTGAGATTTTGCCGATGCGGACTTGTTCCACTGGTGCACTCGCATCGTGAACGTTTATGTCGGCGCACCGATGCAAATCGATGACTCATCACATCACTACTATACAGTAAGTGGCCCCGGTGTCAATCATGAAATTGTGATCTTCATTGTTGATTGTAACTGGTTCAGTGGGACTTTCACAAGGATCTGCGGATAATGTCAGGTATATCTCCCCCTCTAATTCCCAGGGCCTCCCTTTTGTTTTGGATACCCAGTCTGGTCCATCCAGGGGTTTGTTTGACAATCACGTCTTATATGTCCTGCTTGCTTGCAGCCCCAACATTGTGCTCGACCAAACTCATTTCTCTTTCCTTGTGGTGGAGGTCTTTGATTGTAGTGAGTCACCACCTCTGCCCCTCCCTCCTGGTCTCCTTTGCATCATTCTTCCTTGTTGTGGGAAAGTGTTGTAATCCCCTGACCTTCCCCTTCCCACACCATTCTGTGGCTGCTTATTGAGTTCTTGGGGGAAACCTGTGGTCATTACAGGTGTTTGCAGCTGTGTTGTATCAAAAGTCCTGTCTTTCTTTTGTTGTGACATTGTGCTAATTATAACAGTTTTTATGTATTTGTTCAAATTTAAATATATATGATGTATATATATTTTTCATATGAATGACACAGATATATATATATACATATATATATATAAAAAAAAATATATATATATATATATATTTTTTTTTTTTTTTTTTTTTTTTTTTTTAATACTGAGCCAGGCTAAATGTAACACTTAAAAATCAAACTCAGATCTAATTTAGGTATGATTTATCATAGAATACAGTAGCATCAACTGTGAGGGTTTATAATATAGTCCCCCCGAAGTCTGATTAAGTTTTGTAGTCCAATTTCATAAAGAAGCACTAAACGTAAGTAAATAAGTTTGACCAAATTGACTGATTTACTGAAATGCAACTGATTTCTTTTATCAATCTAAGCCAATTACAATGTTCCACTAATACCACAAATCACGTGTAATTGGTGTATAATCTTGACTTAATCGCGGGAGAACAATGATGCAAGTTATAGCATGGGCCAGGTTTATTTATAAATGTTCTAAATTACAAACCTAAACTGCAAAGTCCAAGCACAAGGTAAAATGACTATCTAAAGTTTTAATTGCAGAATTGTAATTGAGTATGGCCAGGTGTTGTAGTTTTGGCTGGGTTCCGTATAGCAATAACTTGACAACACACACAAGCTCAGTTGGTAGCCACAGCAACAGGTTTAGTGAGCGTCAGGTCAGGAATGCACCACAGACATCATTAGTCGATCACAACACTCTTCAACACGCTGCTCTTAATCGAACCTGAGTACCATATATCACATCCCCCTTTCTTAAGGAAAAGTTATTACTTTTAGTAAAAGTTATTACTCTTTTACTGCAGACCAGAATTAGCTAAATACTTCAATCACTTTTCCCAACAGCTTACCAACAGGAATAATGTAACAAATAATAAATTCATATTGTCAGTATCAGTTGCTTGGGGCCAGAGGTTCCAGAACATAGCCCACCGGTGGAGCTCAACCTTCAGCGTTGGCTCGTGTCATAATCGATGTTGCTGTATCTCACAGGCGGCACGACAGCTCTCCCAGATCTGGTGCGGCATGTAGGGGAGTCGCCCATGCTGGACTGGGAGGGCTGGTTCTGGGCAGGCGGCTCATCGCGCAGAGTCCATGGCTCGTCCCGCAGAGTTTCTGGCTGGTCGATGGACTCAGGATCAGCATACTCAGGATCAGCATTCTCAAGCAGACTTGGATGAACCGTCCTCAGGTGGCATCTGTTTCTCCTGAAGATCACACCTGCCGGTGATTCCACACTGTAAGAGCGTGGCTCTACTCTCTTGCTCAACACGACAGCAGGCTTCCAGCCTTGCCTTGTTTTCATGTGTACTGTGGTTCCAGGAGTCAGTACAGATAGTGGTCTGGTACCCACATTGTAGTACTTCTCCCGTCGTGCCTGCAGGTGTTGGAGCCTGTTATGTATGTTACTTGGGGTGGATGGCTGCAACACTGCGCTGGTGCACGGCAGCGGGCTCCTCAGGACACGTCCCATCAACATCTGCGCTGGGGAGACATCTAGGCCTGTCACTGGTGTGTTTCTCAATGACAGCAAAGCCAGATGCGGGTCAGTGCCTGTTTTAGCTGCCTTCTTCAGTGTGCGTTTCACCATTTTGACCATACTCTCTGCAAGGCCATTGGACTGTGGGTATCCAGGGCTAGAGTGTGTGATTTTGATTCCCCATTCTGCAGCAAACTTCTGCATCTCACAGCTCGCAAAAGGAACATGATCACACACTAGCTCTTTGGGAATCCCATGTCTGGAGAAGACTGACTTCAGCCTTTGTATGACTGAGTGGGCAGTCTTGTCTGGTAGGTTTAGCACTTCTGGGTACTTGGTCAGGTAGTCAACAATCACTAGATAGGATTGTCCATGCAGCTCAAATATGTCAGTCCCCAGTTTCATCCATGGCAGTTCTGGTATCTCATGTGACTGGAGAGGTTCTCTTTGGTTTTGTGGCTGCATCTGTTGACATGTGGCACACATTTCCACTTTTTTCTCTATGTCTTGTGCCATGCCTGGCCAGTATAGGACCTTCCTGGCATGGGCTTTCATTCGCTGGACACCTTGGTGTGCAAGATGCAATTTATCCAGGATTACTGCTCTCATGCTCTGAGGAATGATGATCTTGTCTTCCGTTATTACTACACCATCTCTGATGCTCACTGTGTGACGCATCGGCCAGTATTGGTGTAATATGCCATCACAGCATTGTCTCCTCTCTGGCCAGCCCTTTTGGTGTGCTTGTATCACTGCCTGCAACACTTTGTCTGCTGCAGTTGTTTCCTGGAGTTGCTTGAGCATGTTTTCACTCAACGCCTCTGTGGCCTCCATCGCATACACCACTTTCTCCTCAAACAGATTCTCAGTGAGATCTCCAACGTGCCCTTTCACCACTGCACGAGAGAGTGTGTCGGCAACATGCATGTCTTTTCCTGGAGTGTATGTGATTTCAAGATCATAGCACTGCAGCTGGAGAAGCATCCGCTGTAGTCTAGCTGGTGCTTTGCTTAGATGTTTCTTAAAGATGACTTCCAGAGGTTTATGATCCGACTGCACACTCACTGTCTGCCCATATATGTACTGATGGAACCGCTTGGCTGCAAACACAATCGCCAACAGCTCCTTTTCTATTTGAGCATAGTTTTTCTCTGTGTCTGACAATGCTCGGGAGGCATAGCTCAGCGGGTAGCCTTCCTGTAGAAGACACGCCCCCAAACCATCTTTAGACGCATCCGCTTGGATCGTCAAGGGTTTGTGTTTGTCATAAAACTTGAGACTTGGGGCTTGAATGAGAGCAGCCTTCAGGCTTTCCAGCGCTGCATCATGTTCATGGGCCCACTGCCATGCTGCCTCCTTTCTCAGCAGCTGTCATAGAGGAGCAGTTATTGTGGCTTCCCCTGGAATGTATTGGGCCAAGTATCTTGTCATGCCTAACAATCTCTGGAGGCCTTTCTTGTCTTCCGGTGCCGGCATGTTGGCGATGGCTATCACCTTTGCATCATCAGGTTTAACACCCTCTGGTGTGATGATGTGGCCCATGTATTTCACTGTGTCGACTTTGAACTGGATTTTGTCTTTGTTGAACTTGACATTGGCAGCCCTCAGTGCCCTCTTCATGACCTGCTGGAGGATCTCAGCGTGCTCTTGGTCTGAGGATGCAGCGATTATCATGTCATCAGCTATGATATGTACACCTTCTATGTCACCGAAGGTCTCACTGTTCTTCTGCTGAAACACTTCACTGGCTGACTTGATGCCAAATGGCAATCTCTTAAAGCGGTAGCGGCCCCATGGTGTGTTGAATGTACACAGCTCAGATGATGGCTCATCCAGTTTTACTTGCCAATATCCATCCTTCTCATCCAGAATGGTGAAGATAGATTTCCCTGCCAGTTTGCAGCAGACATCGTCTAGAGTGGGAATGGAGTAATGTTGCCTCTGTATGGCCTTGTTCAGATCAGAGGGGTCCAAGCACACCCTGAGTTGAGTATTTTTTTTGTCTGTGATCACCAAACTGCTCACCCATGCTGTTGGGTCATTCACAGGGGTTATTACATCTGCTTCCACAAGGTGGCGCAGTGTGACCTTCAGCCTGTCCAGGACAGCAAGGGGAATCTTCCTGCACCCATGTACCACAGGTGTAACTGCCGGGTCAATGTGTATGTGATGTACACCCGGGAACTCACCCAGCCCGCAGAAGAGAGATGGGTACATCTCCAGCAACTCCTCTTTAGTGGCTGGAGGTCTCTTCAGCTTCTCTGTTGTGGCTGGAGGTGTCTTCTCAAGTGCATCAATTCGTTTCACAAGCCGCAGTACTTCACTTGCCTCTCTGCCCATGATCGGCACGGTTGACTGGTTGATCACATAGAAATCAAGCCTGGCTTTAGCCTTAGCTGTTTCACACATCAGTGTCACGGTCCCTTCAGGCTTCAGACGGTTCCCTCCCTACGCTACCAGCACTGTTCTTGTAGCTGGATACGACCTGGAAATGTCTTTACAATGGACATAGGCAGCACGTTTCCATCCGCCCCCGTGTCAATCTTGAATTTGACCGGGACATTCCTCACATTGGCCACAGTGTACCATGCAGTGTCTTTACTTTTAGTGACTGCATCCACTTCCACACATGACACAGTACCTATAAACAGTGAGTCTACATCTACCTCAGTCTCAATGTCGTGGACAACACGTCTTATTACTGTTCTGTATGTTTGGGTGCCCGTCCTGTCAGCTGGTGTAGAACACATCCTCGCAAAATGGTTTTGCCTGTTACATTTGTGGCATACAGCACCATAAGCCGGATACTGGCGTGGTTCATGTGTTCTCCCACACTTGTTGCATTGTGCAATCCACTCTCTGTTTTTCTTTTCTGTCCTCCTGTCTTTGTAGAATCTCCCCCTCTCTGGTTGAGCTGGAGCTCTACTTATGGCTTGCACATATGATTCCCCCACAGCCTGTGTTGTTTGCATAGCTTGCAACTGTCTCCTCACAGCTTCTGATGCTCTGCACACATCTACTGCTTTCTCAAGGGTTAAATTCTTCTCCCTCAGTAGCCTTTCTTTCAGAGCAGCATTATTCAGGCTGAACACCAATTTATCTCTGATCATTTCGTTCTCACTTATTTTAAACTCACAGTTTCTGCTCTTCTGGCGCAGTTCCGTGACAAACTTGTCCACTGTCATCCCATCAGCCATAGAATGGGACCAGAACTGGTACTGTTCAAAAACAATATTCTTCTGTGGGCTGAAATATGTTTCAAAAGCCTTGAGGATTGCATCCACTTTCTTCTCGTCACCCCCAACAAATGTGAACGTGTTGAATACATCCAAAGCATCTTCACCAATTGTGTGTAACAGTATGGCCACTTTAATTTTTTCATCCTTTGCAATTGCTCCAGAGGCTGTCATATACAGTTGAAAACGCTGCTCCCACCTGCGCCAATTCTCGGCCAGGTTTCCCGTGAGTAGCAGCGATGACGGTGGTTTGAGCTGCTCCATCTCCTCTGTTCTGTGCTCTTCTGCCACGTCCAGACGCTATTGCTAGCGTTAGCAACAACTAGCACAACAAAAGTTCATCACTCACTCCGCAAATCCGCTGGGTTTTATAATCCGTGAGATCGGCGTGTGTAGAGTGAAGATTCAGCCACTTCTGACACCATGTTGTAGTTTTGGCTGGGTTCCGTATAGCAATAACTTGACAACACACACAAGCTCAGTTGGTAGCCACAGCAACAGGTTTAGTGAGCGTCAGGTCAGGAATGCACCACAGACATCATTAGTCGATCACAACACTCTTCAACACGCTGCTCTTAATCGAACCCGAGTACCATATATCACAAATCTTTAGTTTTAGATGCAACACTAAATAAAGTCTAGTTTAAATTGGGATGTGGCACAAAAGTACATTTCAAATGTATGTTAACCCTGCTTTTACTATCAAACCTACCAATTTAATAGAAGCAACAACCTTGTATCTGTTTAAAAGGCTACAGTCAAACATGCAAAGCCGGCTACTCAACATTTACCTTATCTAAAATTGAAAACACAAGTTTTATCGATCAATCAATCAGATTTACTTATATAGCACATTTAACATGCCACGTGTCAACCCAAGTGCTGTACAGAGGGTTGATACATAGGGTTTTGAGCCTAGATTTGAAGGCATCTATCGAGGGGGCAAGCCTAATGGAGGTGGGGCTGCTGTTCCACAGTTCAGGGGCTGCGACACAAAAAACACGGCGCCTCCTGAGCTTAAGGTTAGACCTCCGGACTGTCAGGAGCCTCTGATCGGCTGACCTGAGGGACCTGGTGTTGGAATAGAGGGATAGGAGGTCTGAAATATAGGAGGGGGGCTGACCATTAAGGGCTTTAAGAACAAAATAGGAGAACCTTAAAATCTATCCTGTAGCGTACTGGAAGCCAATGAAGGGAGGCGAGGACAGGGGTGATGTGGTCTTTTTATAATTTTTATGTTTATTAATACTGTAAATCTCCCAATTTTTGTTTTGTTTATACGCCAACGTTAAACCTTACTAAAATGTCACAGTCAAAACAAACCAGTATACGAATTTTCAGCGTAAACAGTCCAATTGTATCTAAATATGTTTCTCTCCTGGCTCACAAAACACAAACATGCCCTTGTCCTCTGTGACAAGGCAATGATTAACCTGTAGCCAGCCACTGTGGGCCTGTTATCTCAACCTCCCTCTAATGGAGTAAATGTTCGTCTGTAGTTTCAAGTCGAAGTTGCAAGATTGTTCACACACAACTACGACACACGACTTATCTGGTCGTAAACTATTCAAATCCGACACTGAAGTGCTGTAGATCAGTGTTTCTCAACTGGTGGGTCGCGACCCAAAAGTGGGTCGCGGGGCCATTTTGAGTGGGTCGCGGATGTGTGTGTAAAAAAAAAAAAAAAAGTAAAAAAAGATTTTTTTTTTTTTTTTTTTTTTACTTTTTTTTTCACTACCTATCTTTGTGAAAGTGGCTTCTCAGCTCTGGTCCAGCTGAAGACAAAGCGGAGGAACAGATTGGACATTGAGCATGACCTCAGAGTTGCTTTGTCTACAATCACCCCAGACTTTGAGACTCTTGTCAGGAGCAAACATCATCCCCAGTTATCCCATTAGTCCCCTGCATGTTAAGCTAAGAATTCTGCTAAGAAGGATATATTATTTATTATTATTATTATTTTATTTCATTGTGTTTTTAGCCCTTAGTTGCACTTTTGTTGCAACCCCAGTTATCCCATTAGTTCCCCCAAACGTAGGTCTGTTATGTTAAGCTAAGAAATCTGCTAAGAAGCATATTATTTATTATTATTTTATTTCATTGGGTTTTTAGCCCTAGTTGCACTTTTATTGCAATCCCAGTTATCCCATTAGTTCCCCCAAACTTAGGTCTGTTATGTTAAGCTAAGAAGTCTGCTAAGAAGCATAATTATTTATTATTATTATTTAATTTCATTGGGTTTTTAGCCCTAGTTGCACTTTTGTTGCAACCCCAGTTATCCCATTAGTTCCCCCAACCTTAGGTCTGTTATGTTAAGCTATAAGAAATCTGCTAAGAAGCATATTATTTATTATTATTTTATTTCATTGGGTTTTAGCCCTAGTTGCACTTTTGTTGCAAACTCAGTTATCCCATTAGTTCCCCCAAATTTAGGTCTGTTATGTTAAGCTAAGAAATCTGCTAAGAAGCATTATTTATTATTCTTTTATTTCATTGGGTTTTTAGCAATAGTTGCACTTTTGTTGCACTTTTTGTGTTTATTTCATGTTTTGAAAGATTGCGTATTACTGCAAATATTTTTTTTTTACATAAATCATAGTGGTTCAAAATTTTGGGTCGCGACTTAATGACTAAGGAAAATGTTGGGTCCCGAGGCTAGACCAGTTGAGAACCACTGCTGTAGATGACCTAAAAGGTGTATATTGATATCACAGACCCCCCCCCCACGCGGCCGCAGTGGAGACAGAGGAGTCAATTAAATCAATACTCATCCATTTGCACAGCAGCGCAAGATCAGCCTTGAATCACAGATAAGCAATATCAACGATATTATAGGAATAAAATGTTGCCAAGTCTACTATACAAGGTACTCGTACATTACAGTAAAATGCTTGGTTCTGTATAACAATACTTAGCTAAATACTTAATTAGAATGCAGATGATACAACCTATAGTTATTTAAATTTAAATATAGCTCTCAGGGTCAATTTGCCCTGGTGCTGAAAGTGTAATGATTAACCACAGGATGTATTTCGGGAGTGCGCTTTAGATAACGCAGCTAACCCGCTTGCCTGTTATCAGTCCTGTGTCTTTACTTTACTCTTTACAGACTACTTTAAAGTTTGATCTTTTGTATTTTTATACCTTTGATAAAACATTTTGCCAAATAGAATTTATAGGGACCAAATAGATGATCGCTTGCCAAATTTAATGTAAAATATTCTTTCCTTAAAGGGGAACTATCGTATAAATGGCCTTTTTCAGTGTATAGCATTGTTTCCTAGCTATATGGACTTATAATAATATGATCTATGTCTCTAATTCTCATATTGGCGCATTCTTCCAATTCTCCTCTCACAATATTCACCCTCACTGAACTGAGTCATCTGAAAAGGCTCAAAACGGCTTAAGATCTTGAGGTAGAAAAATGCTGTTTTTGAGGACTTCATTAGAAATACAAAAAATGAATAAAATAAAATAAAAAATTACAGAGGTGTTCCATAGACTCACAGGGATTCTGTAAAAGTGCCCAAATAGTGAAAGAAATTGTAAAATAGTTCCCCTTTAAATTGAATTATGGATCGTCCTAGAAACTGTTTGATATAAAATCAATCTTATTATGGTACACGCTTATGCTATTCAAATGCCAACAAGATAAGCATTCAAATGAACACAAATTACATCAAACATACTGTAGCTATTTAAGCAAAATAGCACAGTAGGTATACTTTTACAAAAAATAACAAAACTTTCAATATATATATATATATATATTTTCTTTTTCCTTACACACTTTTACCCATGTCTGCAGACCTTTCAAATTCATTCAATCATTCATTTCCATCAGCAAATAGTGAGAGAGCTGGGGGGTTTGTGCGTAGATCAGTTTGAAAGGGGGATGGGGATGGAAGGGGAGAGGGAGATAGAGAGGGGTTTGTAGGTGCGTGTGGAATAGATACATATGCTGTCACACTCAAGACGTATACATAAAACACGGCTAAAACAAACACAAACAGCGCGCACAACTGATAACACAACGTGTTGTTTCCTAACTAAAGCTGGCCAGCAATTATTTTGACTCTCTTCACCTGTAATCGAAAGCGTGTTTCCTATCTTATTTTTGCCTTGGTGAAAGCATTTATTTGCCTATCTCTGTTGTCTGTAATCGAAGACGTGTTTCTTATCTTATCTTTGCCTTGGTGAAAGCATTTATTTGCCTATCTCTGTTGTCTGTAATCGAAGACGTGTTTCTTATCTTATCTTTGCCTTGGTGAAAGCATTTATTTGCCTATCTCTGTTGTCTGTAATCGAAGACGTGTTTCTTATCTTATCTTTGCCTTGGTGAAAGCATTTATTTGCCTATCTCTGTTGTCTGTAATCGAAGACGTGTTTCTTAGCCTGTAACCAAAGGCTTTCTAGCCTTTTATCCGAAGGCTTTCCTGTAAACAAAGGAATTTATTTATTCTTAGCCTGTAACCAAAGGCTTCCTAGCCTTTTATCCAAAGGCTTTCTTTTACTACCTGTATTTCAAAGGCGTGAGTATCATGATAACTGTGTGTACGATGGATAGAGAAAAAAATATATATAATAATAATAAAAAAAACAAAACAAAAAAACGCACCAATTTGACCAGATTAGCCCAAAGCAAACCATTCAAACAATACAACACATGAACTCACTATCCAATACTGTAGGTTTTTTGGAGGAGAGGCCCGGAGACTACTCACAGAAATGAAAATACTGAACCCAGAGCCAAAAACATATGTCAGCAAGATGTTTGCTTACCTTAATCCTGGTCTCTGAATTCAGTATTCGCCCTCGATGAGCAGCTCCGTTGTTGCTTGGCCTCTGACCTCTCCTGGCTGTAGGCTCGCCAATAATGTGGGAAGAATTGTTTGCTCCTCGAATCAGGACAAAAGGATATTGAATATTAGACACAGGACAATGAGTTCAAACATCATGTATTGTATTTATTGAATAATCAGAAAGCATAATACATGAATTAGCAGGTGGTCCATGGATCACGACAAGCTTGTTGACAGCAATGCAGTATAGCAGAGTGGCCAAGGAGCTCTCCTTTCCTCTATTCTAAAATGGTCTGATATACTGTCCGACCTAGGGTGTCTTCGCTGGCTGACCAATCAAGTGTGAGACACCTGTGTCCTTTCCCATATGATCCAGCTCGGACCAGGTCCTCGAGGATGCACAGGAAAATGCACAGGCATCCATCCCGGACCGGCCAGCCACCTTTCTGGAGATAAGGGGGCCCCTCTAACCTTGGCCTAAGAGCCTCTCAATGTAAAAGGAAACCATAGTGTCCTCAAATGTTTATGATACTGATTGTACTGTAATCCTGTTTATCAATGACTTTTAACTTAATCAATGTTCCTAATTAATTAATATATTTATATATGATATTGGTCTAAAGTCTGACGTTAATTTCCGACACATGGACAGTGTTTCAAAGTTTGTGTTTTTTACTTTCTTTTATAGACAAAAACATTTTGTAGTAGTTAGCTACACCTCAAACAAGTTATTAACAACTACAATCACTTTGCACATTTTAATTTAGTTGAACTACCAGCAAGCTACTGCAAAATGTAGTTATACTGCTAATTACATGCAGTGAAACTACTCCCCAACGCTGCATATAACTGTGTTCGTCCGTGGCTGTGTAGTTTTCATGTGCCATCTGCACCATATGTTATATTCATGTCTTGCTTGTATAATGAAATATTTGTGTGTAAGTGTGTAATATGCGTGGTTGTGTGTTTGCGTGCGTGCCGGCGTGTGTGCATGCCTGTATGTATGTATGTATGGATGTGTGTGTGTGTGTGTGTGTGTGTGTGTGTGTGTGTGTGTGTGTGTGTGTGTGTGTGTGTGTGTGTGTGTGTGTGTGTGTGTGTGTGTGTGTGTGTGTGTGTGTGTGTGTGTGTGTGTGTGTGAGCTGAGTTCTAATGCTACCCACCTGTGCTTGGCAAAGCACATTTATATGAAGCACCAGTTAACCTTTCTTCTGCGTCTGAAGCCACGACGACGTGACATTTTATTCACTGTGGCAGGTGATATATTACCACACTTCCCATATTACATTAAACTGTTATCAGCCTCCCTTCCCCCAACCCCCACCTATCTCTCCCTCTCTTCCCTTCCTCCTTTACCTATCTCCCACTCTCTCCCCCTCTCCCTCTCTCCGCTTCCTCCTTTCTCCCTCTCTCCCTCTCTCTCCCTTCCCGCTCTTCTATCCTTCTCCCTGTCTTTCTCTCTACCCCTCTCCCTTTTCCTCACTCCTTCCTCTCTCTACCTCTCTTTCTATCTCTCTCTCCCCTCCTTTTTGACTATTTGTCACACTCAATCCCCTCCCTCTTTTTTTATTGTTTCTGTTCTCTCTCATCTCTCCTCCCTTTATTCTCTCCCATCTCTCTTCCATCCCTATCCCTGTCTTTCTCTCCACCCTCTCTCACTCTCGCGAGAGAGAGAGAGAGAGAGAGAGAGAGAGAGAGAGAGAGGAAAGAAGAGAGAGAGAGGGGAGAGAGAGAAGATAGAGAGAGAGAGAGAGAGGGAGGAAGGAAGGAGTAGCGAGAATAAAGGTTTAGTGGATGTCAGAGAGAGACAGAGAGAGAGAAAGAGAGAGAGGAGAGCGAGAACCAGAGCCAAAGCCAGAGAGAGATAGAGCCAGAGTTAGAGAGAGATAGAGAGAGAGGAAGAGAGGAGAGAGAGAAAGAGGGGATATATGAGAGAGAGCAAGGGAAGAGGAAGAGGGGGGAGAGGGAGAGAGCGAGAGGGAGAGAGGGTGGAGAGAAAGACAGGGATAGGGATGGAAGAGAGATGGGAGAGAATAAAGGGAGGAGAGATGAGAGAGAACAGAAGGGATAAGAAAAAAGAGGGAGGGGATTGAGTGTGACAAATAGTAAAAAAGGAGGGGAGAGAGAGAGAGAGAGAGAACCAGAGCCAAAGCCAGAGAGAGAGAGAGATAGAGCCAGAGTTAGAGAGAGATAGAGAGAGAGGAAGAGAGGAGAGAGAGAAAGAGGGGATATATGAGAGAGTGCAAGGGAAGAGGAAGAGGGGGGAGAGGGAGAGAGCGAGAGGGAGAGAGGGTGGAGAGAAAGACAGGGATAGGGATGGAAGAGAGATGGGAGAGAATAAAGGGAGGAGAGATGAGAGAAAACAGAAGGTATAAGAAAAAAGAGGGAGGGGATTGAGTGAGAGAGAGAGAGAGAGAGAGAGAGAGAGAGAGAGAGAGAGAGAGAGAGAGAGAGAGAGAGAGAGAGAGAGAGAGAGAGAGTGCTAGGGGTGGATTAGGGGGCTCTTTAGCTTGCCATAGAGCGCTTCCTGCCAAGCAAGCAATCCCCTCTGGCTGCCAATGACGGCTGTGTCGCCATGGTCTCCAGGAGACATGGAGCACTTTCATAATAGCTGCCTCCTACTGAGAGAGAGAGGGAGAGAGAGAGAGAGAGAGAGAGAGAGAGAGAGAGAGAGAGAGAGAGAGAGAGAGAGAGAGAGAGAGAGAGAGAGAGAGAGAGAGAGAGAGAGAGGGGAAAGGGAGGTGGTAAAAGAGATGTGAGAGGGATGTAATAATAGATAGTGAAAGAGGGGGGTGCCAAAAAAAGAGTAAAGTAGAAGGAGACACGCCAGAGGAGTGAGATGCATTTACCAGCCCTATTAGCTTTCATATTATGCGCTATTGTACTGGTTAGCAACCTTATTACCTGAGATAATGCCCTCTCTCATGAGAATGAAGCAGGGCAAGGTAATACAATATGTGGTCTATCAACACTGGACCTTGTGACCACTGATGAAACTGGAGTTTGAAAAAGTGTGTCCTGGATGTGGATGGGTGAATGGATGAATGAATGAATGGATGGAGGGATGGATGGAGGGAGGATGAATGGATGGAGGGGGGATGGATGGATGGATGGATGAATGGGTGGATGGATGTATAGATAATATATGGATGGACCGATGGATGGAGGGGTGGATGGAAATATGGATGGATGGACAGAAAAAAGAGAGGGATGGATGAATTTATTGAGGCACTCATCAAGTTCAAGTTCAAGTTCAAGTTCTTTAATAGTTGTCATACAGAAGTACAGAATACTTTCATACAAAATGCTTCTTACTGTTACGCTCCAGAGACTGTGCTAGACAAGATAGTATCAAATAACATAATAACATAATATAGCAGGAATTTAGAAGAAGAGAATGAGGTCACAGTGTTCGGTATAGACATATGTACAATGTTCTGAGTTACCATATAATATACAATACACAATACTATGCAGTGTACTAATGTACAGTACTATCTAGTGCAAAGCAGAAATGGGATGAATACAGTAAGGTGTACGAGTTGTAGTGCAATCCTTCGTCCATAAATATAAAGTGTGGGGAGTGGGTGCTACAGTGTGTTTGTTTAAAGTGGGTGTGTGCTATAAAGTGTGTGGAGTGGGTGCTACAGTGTGTTTGTTTAAAGTGAGTGTGTGCGTGTGGATGTGTGTGCTATGTGCGTTTGGTGGTTGTTGTTGTGTAGTGTTCATTCATTGTTCGTTTAGCAGCCTGATGGCCTGGGGATAGAAGCTACTTCTGAGTCTTTCTGTGCTCGCCTTGAGACTCCGGTATCGCTTGCCTGACCGCAGCAGTTCAAAGAGGCAGTTGTTCGGGTGACTGGAGTCTTTAATGATTCTCTTAGCCTTGCCCTTGCAACGCTTGTAGTAAATGTTCTGGAGGGTGGGGAGCCCCCCTCCAATTGTGCGTTCGGCTGCACGTGTCACTCTTTGTAGTCTGCTTCGGTCTTTTGCAGTGCTATTCCCAAACCAGGAGGTGATGTTGCCGGTCAAGATGCTCTCTATTGTACATGAGTAGAAGTTCTTAAGGATCTTCTGGCTGACTTGGAACTTCCTTAGGCGCCTGAGGAAGTAGAGGCGTTGTCGTGCCTTCTTCACCACACTGTTAATGTGTGTGGTCCATGTCAAGTCCTCGGATATGTAGGCTCCGAGGTACTTGAAGCTGTTGACTCTCTCAACCGGTGCCCCGTCGATGCTGAGGGGGCTGTAGTCCTTGACCCCCGACCTCCTGAAGTCCACAATCATCTCCTTTGTTTTGCTGACGTTCAGGGAGAGGCTGTTTTCCTGGCACCATCCCGCCAGGACCTTGACCTCTTCCAGGTAGGCCCTCTCGTCGTTGGCAGAGATCAGGCCCACCACCACTGTGTCGTCAGCAAATTTGACGATTGTATTGCTACTCCGCTGAGCCACACAGTCGTGTGTGTACAGGGAGTAGAGGAGGGGACTCAGAACACAGCCCTGGGGGGCCCCTATGTTGAGGGTGATGGATGAGGAGGTGCAGTTGCCTGCTCTCACCACCTGGGGTCTGCCAGTCAGGAAGTCCAAGACCCACTGGCAGAGGTCATAGCCCAAGCCCAGGTCCCTGAGCTTGGCTATGAGTATGGAGGGGACTATGGTATTGAATGCCGAGCTGTAGTCGATGAATAGCATTCTCACATAGTTCCCCTGCCTCTTGTCCAGGTGTGATGCTGCTGTGTGCAGCACATGGGATATGGCGTCCTCCGTGGACCTGTTGGGGCGGTATGCAAATTGCAGGGGGTCCATGTTGATGGGGAGGGAGGAGCAGATGTAGCCCTTTACTAGCTTCTCGAAGCACTTCATGGCTATGGAGGTGAGAGCTACAGGGCGGTAGTCGTTGAGGCAAGCAGGCTTGGATTTTTTGGGTACAGGGATAATAGTGTACTTCTTCAGGCAGGTGGGGATGACAGCCTGTTCTAAGGACAGGTTAAATATGTCAGTGAATACTGGGGCCAGTTGGTCGGCACAGACTTTTAGGACGCGGCCGGGGATGCCGTCTGGACCTGCTGCCTTCCTGATATTCACTTTTTTAAAGGTCCGCCTCACCTCATGCTCTGTTACCCTGAACACTGCGCCTCCATCAGCAGCCGACCCCCCCCCCCCCGATTGCCGAGGCTTGTGAGCTGGTGTTGTTATTACCAGCATCAAACCTCGCATAGAAGGTATTGAGGTCATTTGCTAAGGAGATGTCACTGTTCAGTTTGAGGGAGGCGCCTTTGTAGTCTGTCATCGTTTTGAGCCCCTGCCACATAGCTCTAGAGTCAGCTTGTTCAAACTGGAGTTCAATTTTATCCCTGTAGCGTCGTTTGGCCTCTGACACAGTCCTCCTTACGTTGTATCGCGCCACCTTGTGGTCATTCATGTTGCCTGCCTCTAGGCCGTCGTTGTATGCTTTGGTGCGCTCTCTCAGAGCTTCACGGACGGATTTGTCTACCCAGGGTTTTTGATTTGGGTAAACTTTCATTTTGGTAGTGGGGATTGTTTCTTTCACCCTAGTACAAACATAGTCCAGCACTGTCTCCGTGTAGGCATTAATGTTATCTGTGTCGCGGAACACATTCCAGTCTGTGTTGTGAAACACTGACCGGATCGTATCCTCTGACGTCACATCCCATTTCTGCACCTCTCGCGAGACTACGGGAGTACTTTTAATTCTCTGTCTATACTTTGGTGAAAGAAAAATTGATGCGTGATCTGACTTACCGAAGCCACTATCAGAATGAGCCTTGTAGCCACCTTTAAATTGCGTGTAACAGTGATCTAGGATGTTACCGCCTCTGGTGTTGCAAGTCACATGCTGATAGAAGTCGGGCAATACCTTTCTCAGATTGGCGCTATTGAAATCTCCCAGTACTAAAATGGCGGCGTTAACGTTAGCCACTTGTATTCTATTTACCTCGTCGTGTAGTCTGGAGAGCGCGACCTTGTTGCTGGCTTGTGGTGGAATATACACTCCGACCAGGACGATCGCCGTTAACTCCCTCGGGAGGAAGAAAGGACGACACTTGATGGTTATATATTCCAGTTCTGGGGAGCAGTGGTTGGATAATTCCTTCACGTTCGTTGGATCACTCCAATTTTTGTTAAACATGAAGGCAATACCTCCTCCACGTTGTTTACCGGACTCTGATGATGACCGATCCTTTCTATGGATAAAGAAGTGATCCGCTGGTTGAATCGCGTGATCTGGAACCTCCGGCGTCAGCCATGTTTCGGTGAAGCAAAGGACATTGCAGTCCCTAACGTCTCTTTGATATTGAATCCTTGCTCGGATGTCATCCAGTTTATTGTCTATTGATTGTACATTGGCTAGCAATATACTGGGAAGTGGTGTACGGTGGCGTCTGGATCTCAGCCTGTTTCGGATCCCAGCCCTCTTTCCTCGTCGTCTTTTCCTGGGCTCTGGGAACAAAGGGTCTGGTCCTAATCTCCGGAGGATTTCTTCAGGCCATTGATGTGGTTCGGAAAGCTGATCCAGCGAGTAATCCAGTTGGTAAGTTTCCCGTAATCCAATGTCTATGAGTGACTGACGGTCATATACATTAAATGCACCAACAGTTGGTACGCACAAAACTCTAAAAACTATAAATATTAACAAAAGTAAACACAGTCTCGACGGAGCGAACAGAGAGGCAGCCGATCGGGGCGGCGCCATCATCAAGATGGGATATTTTCACCAATTTAGTCGAGGATGCAGGGATGAACGCACCGTTGGTTTGAACTCAATGCCGGATATTGACACAGAGTGGCCCTTGGTCCTTTTTTTTTTTTTTTTTTTTTTATCTTTCTTCCCCTCCTTTTTTTCCCGATTTTTTTCCCATCCCACCCTTCCTGGTTGTTGCGTACTTTCCCCTACTGTTGGTCCGGGAGACCGGAGACTGTCACATGCTTTCCCCCGACGCATGTGCAGCCTGGGGCAGGCCAACCTGGCCGCGCAGGTTCTCACCGGGGAGAGTGTAGCGTGTGGGAGGCCACACTATCTCTCCTTAGTTCCAACCCTTGCTGAGCAGGCGCCCCGACCGAACTGTAGGGGTCGCTGTCCACAACGCCCAGGACCCACCCTTCAGCTTTCCCACCCCCTGATACAGCCAATTGTATCAGTGTGAGAGGCCAGCCAAGCTGATAGCAACGCCGGGAGCTGGATTCGAACAGGCGAATCCAGTGTCTCCCGGTGTTGGTGACGAACGTAATCTCCGTGCGCCACCTGCCCCCCTCCTTGGTCCTTTTCAAACAAGGAAGAAACATGGTGGGTTGTTCGTAAACTTAAAACCAGATTTTGAACCAAATTTGAGGTGAGAAACAGGAAATGCAATTACAGAATTTAGAATTTTTTTTAGATCTACTGCAGGGCCTAAATCTGAAAGATTGTTCCGACTCTCGTGAGGCAAGGGCTCCGTGCCAGATGGACTATTTGCATAGAGTTCAGGTGGAGTGTTCTTTATGCAAATGAGGGTGTGTGGCACATCCATCCATCATGCACAGCTCTGCCGCTTCTCCTGCCCTACATAGAAAATGAACTGCAAGTGTCAAGCGAGACGACCCATCGCCAGAATTGGGGGAACATATACCTCAAAGGCCTAATCAGCGATTCAAATTTAACAAACGGCGAGCCCCACCACCAAAGGAGTTTTGTATTTTGTGGCTATAAAGGGTTTGTTTACATTGCTAATGTTTGTACACAAAAGAGTAAAACAGACCTGGGCCCTGTTCCTTGTACCTGGCTAACTGAGTTAGCCGGATAATTTTCAGCTTTGACTTAAGCCAGACCTTTCTGTTCCCCGACGTCGGATTTTCTAAATCACTATGACAACAGATCAGAAAGTTTGAACCTGCTCCAGAGCAGGGTTTAGTTCAGTTAGCTGAAAAGTCAATCAACAAACTCGATTCTTGTACCGGGGGCCTGTTCCCCGTACCTGGTTCAACTAAGTCGATCGAGAGTCCCATTATCCAGATTCAGTTAACGAGATGATTGAAGCCGGGATTTTCCTGTTCCTCGAAGGTGGATTCAGTCTCGTTAACTCAAACCAGACTTGAGACCCAGGATTAGTGCGCGCGGCCGCTTCATTTGAAAAGCCAGCACGTATCGATAGCAGAGATCCTGATTCTCTAGCGGCATTGATTGATTAATTGATTTAAAACTTTATTAACATATTGCAGTACGGCTCAATCGCCTCGCCGACAAGTTAAATGCGTTATCTATAGGCTAATTTTAAGTCCCTCATTACCTCAATCAATCAGATTATATTTCTTTAAACTTGCCTGCTGGATTGAATAATCAAATGAGATCTTGCTAGCGAAAATAATTAGTTAAACTGTTATACAGAATAACGATACGGCTCTCTTGCCCATTGATTGATGTATGGTCGATCTTTTACTTATCTCCACTGTGGTGTAACGGGTTCTTCTTTTGACTTTCACGCAGCCGACCGGGGTTCGAAACCTAGTCTCTTCCTTCTTTTTGCAATATAGGAATAATTCAATTTGGTGCACGTTGAGAGCTATATAAAGAATGACATCCTCAATGCATGTAGATTTATAATATTTTAACTTAAAACTAGGCTACCTTTGCGTATAATCATTAATATTATATTCCAAAAAATTATATTGGAAACACGGGGTTTCGAACACCGGTCGCCGGGTTGCCAGGATTGAGCACTACCGCTGCGCCACTGTGCCATATGGGATAAATTCATTGTTTATACATTAATGAACGAGAGACCCGTGTTTAGAATATTCTTTATTTTGTTGTTGTTGCACCGAGCGAGCGCCACGGTATATAACGTGCATTATTTAGGACAAAGTGAATTTAGTATCAGCATTTTGGGTCTATTTTACATTTCAAAAGACCCCTCTGGAAGAATGGAGCACAAAAACGTAATTCAGAATGGTATAATGCAGATCCTAGACTGTGGGAATAATTTCAGGAAACGCGCTGTCACTTCTTTGCGGGGGCGTGGCGATGGTTCATCCGGCTAACTTGAACTTAAACCCTGCTTTCGACCAGGCTCAAACTTTTGGATCTGTTGTCATGGTGATTTGGACAATCCAGATTCGGGGAACCGGAAAGTCCGGCTTAAGTCAGACTTCACCGAAAGTTATCCGGCTAACTCAGTTATCCAGGTACGGGGAACGGGGCCCGGATCTCCTCCCTGGTAAACAAGAATACCCTGAAGACTCTGGCAGGAGCACTCATTCAAGGGTACTACGACTATGCTTGCACCTCATGGTACCAAAGCACCTCAAAGGCACTAAAAACCAAATTACAAACATCTCAAAACAAACTAGTCAGACTACTGCTTGACCTGACTCCTAGAACCCACCTCACCCCTGCACACTTTGCCAACCTAGGATGGCTTAGAGTAGACAACAGAGTACAGCAACTTGCAATGGACCTGGTCTACAAGATACACTACACGACCAAGGTACCCATGTACATGTCAAAATACTTCCCAAAGGTCAGTGAATACCACGATCACAACACCAGAGGGAGCTCCACAAATCATGTAAAACCCAGATTCGGCTCAAACAAGGGACTAAACACGTTTCGCAATTATGCCACAACAATGTGGAACGCCCTACCCAAAGCTGTAAAGGAATGTAAATCACTACCCACCTTCAAAAACACTCTCAAAGAACACCTACGGGAGACTGCAATTCAAAACTGGCCCCTACAAATGTCCTAACCCAGTTGTACAATAAAGACCAAGCATGGCTTTGTCAGTATTCCAATGTACAGCCCCACCCAACCCCACCCCACCTACCCAACCTCCTCCAATGTACAGTTTCCATGTCAAATGTATGTCAGTATTCCAATGTACAGTGTCCCCCCCCCCCCTACCCAACCCCCCCCCCCCCCACCTCCAATGTACAGCCCCACCCCACCTACCCAACCTCCCCCAATGCACAGTTTCTATGTCAAATGTATATACTCTTCTTCTGGATTTTTTTAGTATCACAAACAGTACTGTATTTGAAAATCTGGTATGTCATAAATGTATAGATGTAGCAGTACTGTCTATCTGTATGTCATGTGTGTCATATGATGAATTGAAAATGGGGGACCCTGATGGAAACAAGACGAAAGTCTTTCTCAGGTCTGCATCCTCTTAACAATTGTATGTATTGAGCTGTACTGTACTGTACCCATTCTGCAATCTGTTAATAAACTTTTCAATCAATCAATCAATCAATCAGCTCGATAACCTGCATGGCCACACCCTCGCAAAGAAATGCAGCTCCCTTCCTGAAATAATTCTCACAGTCTAGATCCCATTATACCATTCTGAATTCTCCAAGCCTCTCTGACACGTTATTTCGGGTCCCGCCTTGAACATTTTGGGAACCATGTATTTATATATAAAGTACATGATACCTAAGCCGAGCACATACAGTACAGATATCCTCATAAGTATCTATTAATTTGTATCAATTAGATACTCTTTGGGCTTGTTTGTATCTACTTATTCTGAAAGAGTTGAACTAATTATTTTCGCTAGCAATAGATCTCATTCGATTATTCTTTTAAGCCTACTGCCAGTAGGCACATTTAAAGGTCCCATGCATTATAAATGTCATTTTTCAGTCTCTAGCATTGTATTATAGTAATAGGAGTTCGTATCAATGTGTTTTAGGGTCTAAATACAAAATTGGCGAATTCCTCCGTTTCAGCCCAGCCCCTCTGTGCCTCTAGTAAATCGGGTCATTTTGATTTGAAGTCCCTGAGCACGTCACTGGGCGCTGTGGATAGACACAGTGATGCGATTGGCTCTGTGGTTGGAGCTAATGCCCGCCCCCACCTGCAGCGAGCCACACACGCAAACGGGAGATTGAAAGAAAGAAAAAAAGAAAAACATTTCCTCATACTCGAGAGGGAGAGAAAGGGAGAGAGATAGAGAGCACTTGGGGGGGGGGGGGGGGACCTGCAGCGAGCCACACACGCAAACGGGAGATTGAAAGAAAGAAAAAAAGAAAAACATTTCCTCATACTCGAGAGAACCACCCACCATTCTGACACCTGTCACTTGGCTTCCCTGTCACTTGTCTCCCTGTCACTTGTCACTTATTGTTTGGGACTCCTGATTGGTTATCACGTTGGTGCGCTTGGTATGTCTGGAATGTGGTCTTACTTAACCCCTGTCCTTCTACTTCCAGTTGTCGGATCTTCTCTTTCTCCTATAGAGTACACGGCGGTACTGGACATTGCTGTCATTATTGTTATCATTATTATCTTCTCTCCTAGACGCCCTGCGTCAGTGTTACTACCTGTTGGAATTACTCTAGGTGTACCGTTCTACAAATAAAGAGAACCACCGTTAACGAGTAAACACCCTCTCTGCTTCTACTTATTACTCCACAACTGGAACCTACCTGTCTCCGTCGTAACACATAATTTAAGATATAGTTTATGCGTTCGCAAATGTGATCGCCCTCCCATTGACTACAACGCTGGCACTCAAGCGCTATTTTTGGCTCCCCCTGCTGGCATGGAAAGTATTAAAAGACGGATGACCAGACTCCTAACAAGAGATTAAGAGAAAAACAAAGGGGATAAGTAAAACCATTGGGAGTAACCGGGAGTCCTTTTGTAACCAAAATTAAAAAGCTGTCAAGTTCTCAACCAAACTGGGAGAAAGGGAAATACCTACCTGACTAATTTGACTTACAGGTCTTGGATGGCATTGTGTCCACTGAGACCCTCTCGTTGGCCTGGGCATCATGGAGTGACACCGGACTGCTTCCCTCCAATTCAAACTTCACAACCAATCACTTTTCATTTCCTTGTACATTTTTGCTAGATCCCGCCTCCCTCCCTGCACTCCTATAGGTGATTGTGTTTTCATTTTATGCAACAAATGAGCTATTAGCTGTCGCCACCACATTATCCATGGTATGCCAAAATACAGCAGCTGTGACAGTCTATCCTTATACACGCACGCACACACACACACACACACACACACACACACACACACACACACACACACACACACACACACACACACACACACACACACACACACACACACACACACACACACACACACACACACACACACACACACACACACACACACACACACACACACACACACACACACACACACACACACACACACACACACACACACACACACACACACACACACACACACACACACGATTAGCCAGAGATAGAGACTGAGGTGAGAAACAGAGTTAATTGCAGTTGTGGGAAACGTCAGAACATTATCAATGTCTTTCTCGCCCTGTTTGCCATCAGAATTGACTGGCAGCTAGACGGGTCCCTATCAGCCAGATACAAAAAACAGGAGAGAATGTGTGTGTGTGTGTGTGTGTGTGTGTGTGTGTGTGTGTGTGTGTGTGTGTGTGTGTGTGTGTGTGTGTGTGTGTGTGTGTGTGTGTGTGTGTGTGTGTGTGTGTGTGTGTGTATGCCTGTGTGTGGGGGGGGGAAATAGAGATCAAATGAAAGAGAGAACTAAAGTGATGAAAGACACATGGAGAAAGAGAAAGAAAGATGGAGATGGAGAGAGAGAAAGACAGAGAAGGAGAGAAATTGAGAGAGAGTGAGAGTGAGAAAGACAGGGCTATGAAGAAAGAGAGGGGAAAGCTATTGTAATATCTGTCTTCGGAGGCGATGGAGAAGGGTGTCTTATCTCCGTCTCTCATCACCAGCCTGCCTCTGATCAACAGAGCTTTTGATTGGCTGGCAGCAAACAAACACTGACACCTCAGCAATGATCAAAGCGCTCTCTCTCTCCCACTTTAACAATGATACGGTTATCTCTGTCTCTCCCTCCTCTCCTCCCTCTCGTCATCCCTCCTTCTCCTTCTCCAAAAGTGATTCCAAAACAGGCTTAATTTCTTCCTTTTTGGGCCTGCTCTCACTCACACACACACACACACACGCGCACGCGCACACGCACACACACACACACACACACACACGCACACACACACACACACACACACACACACACACACACACACACACGTTACACAACCTTCCTCCTAGACCACTTCTTCCTCTCCCCCCTCTCTTCCACTCTCTCTCTCTGTCATGTGGTCCTGTGTAATTGAGTAGAGAGCATGGCACCAACACTGCAAGGGTTGAAGGTTTAATCAGCATATTAAAAGATGCATGCCCGATATACACTAGCATGTTCAACGAAAGCATCAGACAAACGGCATGTGTGATGGCATGCTCTCCTTCCTTCTCCCTTCCTACACTTTCTCACGACTACAGCTACATCTCTTTCTTCCCCCCTGTAGAAAAGACGTACGGTTATGTATATAACCATAGTTATATGAACAATGGTGATGCTCAGCGTCATAGTGGCAATACTCTTCACGTCAGTACTTGCACTGAAATACATTTTCACAATGTACCTTTATATACCATCATCTGTCTGGCCACACCCCCATCCGCTTACCTACATAAGCAGGTGTGTGGCCATACCATCATCTCCTTCCCAATCTTTCACCACAAGGCAAGATCAAAGGGGCCACAGTGAGTCTGACGCTGAGCGTCACCATTGTTCATATAACTATGGTTATATAGATAACCGTACGTTATATATCACAATGGCTCTGCTCAGCGTCATAGTGGCAACCCAGGAGCTGAGCAGAGCTTAAGCCCGACAAATGCACCCCACTAAGGCCCCCCACAACCATCAGAACCGGGGAGGACCCGAGCCCCCCCGACCCTCCCTATTGGAGGGAACCCTCCCTATTGGAGGACGGAAGGGAGACTGATCCGACTGCGCAAAGAGGAACTCAAGCAACTTAACACACTGAGTGCCACAGAACACTGAACTCTCCACACACAAGCACACATGAGCACACACACGACACGCACGCTGTACACGCTCGCACACTAGCAGCCACTTTAACATGAGCAAGCACACACTCATGCTGCACACGCCCACACTTATGGCCACAAAGGAAAGGTCACTTTAAAAATAGTATAGTAACAGTAACAGTGTATTGCACTACCAAAGGACCTAGCATGTCCTCCATGCTCTGTAAATAACTTATGTACAAATACCGATATGCCCTACTATGTTACCTGTTTATTGCACAATGTTGTTTTATTGGATTCTATTATATGTTGTTACTACTGTATTGCACATCGTTGCGGGCAAGACCACCCGCATTTCATTGTATACTTGTATGCCGTGACAAATAAAACTCTTGACTTGACTTGACCGTGGGGTAGGTACCCACGACTACACACACATACAACCCGCATGCCACCAGGGAACGAACGGAAGGAACAAACCTCGTTACCACCCCCAAAATCACAGGGTCAAGAGCAAAGCTCAACCCTGTGGCAAGGCTGTAGCAGTGGAGCGCGAAGGAAGACCCAGACCCAGAAGGGACTGGATCCCCCCGGAAAAAGGGGGCCCGGAGAGGCCAATGACGCCACAGCATCGAGACCTCACCAGGCGGTCACTAGTGACACAGCCCCCCACATCACCAGCGTATTCGGACAGGGCCCATCCAAGAGAAGGCCCTTCCCCCCAATAGCACGCAGCCTGGCTCACTGACCCTGGCATACTCAGGCAGTCAGCATGGCTGTAACTCGAAGCACTCAAGAGGCTACACCTACAGTGGGAGCAGGCAGCGCACCGGGGAGACGACCTCTAGAAAAGGTCGATCCCTCAATCCAGGCAACAGGAACTCAACTCGAGCCTGGAGCACTGCGGACTAGACAGGCGCCAAAGGGGTCAACTGAAACAGCACCCCGGCGGATGGGGCATATGCTGGCATTGTTGTGCACCATGTCACAGCCTCCACAAAAACCGACTCTCTAGAGGGGCCGAGGCAGAGAAGGCTGACACGATTGGCAGACGTCATGAAACGTGCGGGGGCACACTCAAGCGGTTAACCCGAGAGTTGACTCCGCTCCAACACACCAGGGAACCAACCACGCTCTTGGTTAACATGAGGTGGTTGTTCCTATAACCCCTCAGGAAAAAACTCCAAAACACACCTGCGGGTATACACTGGCTATACCGCAGTACAAGTGTTTTCGTTTTCAAAAAGGGGTTATCCCAGGCCTACGGGTTGACGAAAACAACTTCGGACCGGGCCCGGCGGACCAGGACGTACACAGGGATGCCAGAGGAGTTCTATAAAAAACCACCTCAACAGCCCCCTCTCAGCCATGCGTAAGCGGGAGAAGGAAATAATGGAGAAGGACCAGGCCCCCTTAGCGCAGCTCAAGGTACAACACAACATGGACCAAGCAACAGTGAGGGGTAATACGTAGTAACACAACCACGAACATCTCCATAACGTCAAAAACCCTGTGACACCCGGGCCGACCCGGCATTTTTCCCCCTGAAAAGAGCACAAGTCCCTCAGGGTACCAGAACAGCAGATCTGCGTCCCCGGCGGACAACGGGTTAACTGATCTGGACCGGAGTGACCAGAACCAGTCCCGTGCCCTAATCACGCTGACATCCCCAACACTAGGAGGGGGGTAGGTACGCGTGTCGATCTAAAACAATATAGAGGGCGCCACCCAGACGGTCTCTTATGTACCGCGCTTAGTGGCCCACCCCAAGGGCGTGAGACCCCTCTACCTATGTTTTGATCTATTCCGTTAACATCCCCCAGATATGAATGAGAATTCGTCGAGACAAACCTAGTAAACTGGCGCTCGGAAGAGACAAACTCCATCCCAGTTGCCCCATAAAAACGCAGTTTTAATGATGAGCAACCAAGGCGCGGAAGCCTCATGCGTGATTCCTATCAGAAACACCCAGGGCCAGCACTATGTACACGTCGAGACCCAAAACACATCAATGGATAGTCTAACAAGACACCAGATACCGTTCCTCCAAGCCACCTGGGAGAATGACAAGACGTTTTTTTTTTTTTTTTTTTTTGGAAAAAAGAAAAAATAATACGGACATGGGTCCCATGCGACGCGGCTGAGGGAAACACCACCCCGTCAACCACACTTCATAAGAGGGGACGGTGAGCGACGTACCCCTATGACGGGGGGAAACCCATGACTCAACAGACCTGTAATGCGAGGAGTCAGGGAAACCCTAAACAATACCCCGTCCACCTACTCCAAACAGGAGAGGACGGGGAACCCCCAGAGAGACTTCCCACGTGAGCAATAGATTGAAAAGACATATTGCAACATTGAGCTATGTAACAATTGGATTAGGACTCTCCGAGGAGGAGGCTCTGAACTTTGAGGAGGCTCCCTCACTGAGAGGGAGACTCTAACTCACAGAGGAGGCTCTGAACTCCCAGAGGAGAAGACTCTGAAACACCCTGAGGAGGAGGCTCTGACCCAATACACACACTACCAGTAGGGAGCAGAGCAGAAGAACAACGTCTGTACTGCGTTGCATCACCCACCAAGCTCAATACACATACAACAGAGCAGAACTTCTTTTTAAGTTCTACTCACCTTGACAATCTGAGGAGGAGGCTCTGAAACTCTGAGGAGGCTCCCTCACTGGGAGGGAGGGTCGAAACTCACAGGAGGCTCCAAAACTCCCTGAGGAGGCTCTGAACTCCCTGAGGAGGAGGCTCTGAAACTCCCTGTAACAGAGGTCCATAACATGGAGCCTGAATAACCCACGGAAGTCTTACCAATAGAAACGCGCCCAGTGATGTACTCTATGGCGGGGGAATTTACGCGGTCCGCACGCCCAATCTTTCATGGCGTGGGACTAGGAAACCCCCCCCCCTACCATGTAACGTGCTGATCCAGCAACGTGACAGGAAGCCTGAAGGACAGGGGGTTTTAACCCCTGACCAATCAGAAAAGGGGAGGAAGGCTTACCAGTTGACCCCTTTACGACCCCTCACCCCTGACACGATGTAATGACAAAGTAGAGCCATGACACCAGTCATAGCATGCTACATGAAGCGTTTAACAGCTTCACATAGACCCATGTGCAAAAAACCTGCTATCTGATTTTTACAAAGAAAAAACACAGACCCAGAGAAAACAGCCATCTGATTTTTACAAAGAAAAAAACACAGACCAGAGAGGGCCCCTTTAAGAGCCCCGGTACCAGACTTACACATGTGCTTCTGTGGGCCAAACCTAACCCAGTTGTAGATCTCAACGACACACACAACCCTTCATCACAATAAAAAAGGCAAGTACACTCTCACTACCGTAAGAGGAACGCCGTTTTTCATAACGAGAGAAGACATAAGTCCTCGATTATGTATTGGCCACAGGCCTTGCTAAGCACACATGACAGCGACCAAAACAATCTTTTCCCTAGGAAAAAATCTTTTCTCAAGCAGGAGCACAACCCCAGTAGCTTAAGCTGAGGGTTACATCGTATCCCCACAAACATAGTGACACAATATATTGTAAACTACCTGTTTGAGAGGAGGGGGGAAAAAGCCCAAGGGAACCTGGGGGGGGGGGGAATCACCCCTCCCTACCTTACCCTTGATACGACTAGGTTGAACAGGCACTGCCCTGTTAACATGTGAACACGCTACCTGTTTATTTGTCATCACAGGCTGAGAGAAGGACTTACTCCTCGATCACATGTCACTAAGCATAGCTTTGCAGGTTAAATAACCCACTAGTTGTGAGCTCAAACACGTCACTAACGGTACATGAACACACATGTTCTCATCACAACTAAACCAGTTCATTTTTACTCACGTAAAAAACAACGCCGATTTTCTAGGTAGAGAGAACCTATACCAGTGACAAGACAATTCACACACAACACACGTCGTATCCTCAATGTATTGCAGCAACATACGTTTTGGAAAACATCGTTATTACAAAACATTTAGAAGGGAAGGAAAGAAGAAGTGTTAAGTCCAGCAGGACTCTTACCTACACCCTGAGCGCAGGCTGAGAGGACTGCAAACACTGGTTAACGGGGACATCCGAAGTCGAACCCGGCGTCTCCTGCGTTGGTGACGAGGGCAATGCCCCCTGCGCCACCCAGCCGCTACGTTCTCCATGTTGACGAAGTCCTCGCCGGTAGGGCACCCGGTGTAGGGTCGACTAACATCCTCTGTCAAAGATGACGTCGTAGTCAGAGTGTTAAGGCTCGTTATTCTCACAGTAACGTTCAACAGTGTAGCATTAAGCTAACAACCAACTCCCGACTGATAGCAACAAGCTAACGTTCCTAGCCTAGTGAACGCAACAGGCTAGCGCCGCAGCTAACAGCTGACTGGCTAACAGGTAGGCCACATAACTAGCACGCAAGCTAAGCAGCTATCACCTGAACTGTACAAGATACAAGATACTTTAATGCCACACAACGATGGTTGGTGGTAATTGTTTTCGGTACAGATGTTGAGCACTGGTTATATCAAACATGAAACAGACATCAAACATCAAAAACATCAAAACATATATACATAAATAGTATACATATAGGACAGTCACGGTAACAGTGTCGGTCGGTGACAGATGCTTGCCCGTTTGTGCAAAGGGGGGCGGGCCAGGGTGTTCAGTGTTCGGACTGCTGTGGGGAAAAAACTGTTTGTGAAACGTGTGTGTCTGGTTAGGATGGACCTGTAGCGACCTGAGGGCATGTGCTGGAATAAGTGGTGTGCTGGGTGAGAGGGGTCGTTGACTATTTTAACAGAGCGGGTGACTGTGCGTGAGGTGTAGATGGAGTCCAGAGAGGGGAGGGGACAGCCAATTATTTTGGAGGCTGTCTTGATGATGCGTTGGAGTTTGTGTTTAGTGTGTTTGTCCGTGGAACCGTACCAGACTGTGATGGATGAGGTGAGGATACTTTGAATTATGGCAGTGTAAAATTGGACCAGCAGGTGTTGTTGGACTCTGTACTTCCTCAGTTGTCTGAGGAAGTACAGGCGCTGCTGGGCCTTTTTGATGATGGCAGTGGTGTTAATGTCCCATTTGAGTTTATTGCTGATGTGGGTGCCGAGGAACTTGAATGAATCAGTTAGGGTTATGGGTTGGTCTGCGATGGTTATTGGGAGTATGGGTGTTTTTTTTTAAGTCCTGAAGTCTATGGCAATTTCCATGGTTTTGGAGGTGTTGAGCAGGAGGTTGTTGGATGCACACCACCTCACTGCTCTGTCCACCTCCTGCCGGTAAATGGACTCGTCGTTGTTGGAGATGAGGCCCAGGATGGTGGTGTCGTCGGCGTACTTGAAGGCCTTGACTGAGCTGTCCAGGGGGGTGAACTGGTTGGTGTAGAGGGAGAAGAGCCAAGGGGAAAGGACGCAGCCCTGGGGGGCCCCAGTGCTGAGGGTCAGAGGGCGGGATGATTTGTTGTTTACTTTGACAGTTTGGGTTCTATTGGTGAGGAAATTGAGGATCCAGTGGTTGATGGTGGGGTTGATGTCAATGTCCTGTAGCTTATGGAACAGATTATTGGGGGAGATGGTGTTAAAAGCTGAGCTGAAGTCAATAAACAGAATACGGGTGTAGGTGTTGGGGGTTTCCAGGTGCTGTAGAGTGTGGTGGAGAGCCAGTTTGATGGCGTCCTCTACTGACCTGTTGGTCCGGTATGCAAACTGGTGTGGGTCCATGTGGGGTTCTGTGGCAGTTTTGAGGTAGTCCAGGACCAGATGTTCAAATGATTTTATTGCTACTGATGTAAGGGCTATAGGTCTGTAGTCATTGAGACAGGTTATTTTGGTGGTTTTGGGGACTGGGATGATGGTGGATTGCTTAAAGCACTGAGGGACTGAACAGAGTTGTAGAGATGTATTGTATATGTCAGTGAAGACAGGGGCCAGTTGGTCTGCACAGTAGTGGAACACTGCAGATGAGAGGAGGTCAGGCCCGGAGGCTTTCCTTTTATTGGTCTTTTTGAAGACAGCTCTCACTTTGTCCTCGTGAATGATGAAGGGGGACAAGAACATAATAAGCCACACTTCAGACAGGCCGCCGTCTGAGTCCCTCCTCATCCTAAGAGAGAAGAGAAAAAGAAATGTCAACACAGTTTTCAACTGTGATTTAACAGACATACAGCGGAGTCTGCACAATTCCCGTATGGGCTGCAGCCGACTTGAGCATGGAACTTCCGATAACGAAGATCCAGACCCACTTTTCCACGTGCTTAGGGTTTAATCTTTCATTCATTTGAAGCAGAGAAGCATCCGCTCGTCCAGAGAACCCCGGGTTTAAACCAGATCTCGGTCGCGGCCCACTAGTTTGACCATTATGGGCTTCAAACCAGGACCCTCCGTCCGTCGCCTAAGAGGCCGAACAGAGGACCCCAATCTGGGGCCGGCCTTCGTAAAATTGTGCAGCTAACCCCCATAGCATTAGCAATACAACCGGCGCCCGCATAGCAAAACATCACTCACCCAGCCCAGAGGCAACCAATGTCTCACAAACAGCCGGTGCCTCCTGCAGTCCAGCTGTAGAACCGGAGCTTCAATACCTATCCAGCCGCAGCTTTGGAGGACTGCAGGTGGGGATTTAGACCAGCGACGCGAGCCCCTAATACGAAAAAGCCGGTGGAGATCAGAATGATCATCATCTTCCAGACACCCCAGTGACGAAGACATTATCGCCGTATTTTCTCGAAAATAGTGAGAGAGAAAACAAAGCAAAACGTCAACGTATCTCCTTGCTCTTCTGTTCTCCTTTCTTCATACTAAACAACCTAGCTCAAGTGCTGGTATACAGGCACTTCTTTGTGGTGAAAATTGAAGAAGGAGATGATGGTATGGCCACACACCTGCTTATGTAGGTAAGCGGATGGGGGTGTGGCCAGACAGATGATGGTATATAAAGGTACATTGTGAACATTTATTTCAGTGCAAGTACTGACGTGAAGAGTATTGCCACTATGACGCTGAGCAGAGCCATTGTGATATATAACTACTACGTGAAGTGAGATGGTTTTATAATCCATTTGGTTCAGCTGTAAATGTATGCTGAATTTTGACACACCACTCTACTCGCCCTCTTTTTTTACCCTCTTCAACTCCATAATTACAGAGCACAGTCCAATTCATCCTGCTATTTTAGATTTTGTGCTACACGGCAATGTGGCCTTTTAAAGGTGCTGTGGTGATCTACATGTTCAAAAAATAGCTCTATATTCACTCTATATATAGAGTGTTTGGTCAGTAACATGGCTCTCCCAGTCCCTCCACTCTGCAGTAAACAGACAATACATTTTCTGGTATCCCGTTCCCACTTTATCCAATCAGGAGAGATACTGTAACTCCACACTGCAAAAATGGTAAGAAATAAGAATTAGTATTAGATCGTGAGATAGTGTGTTTTGTGCAGTGTATGCGCAAATCTCGCAGCTGCTCGCCTGAAACCTATATTATTGCCAGGTCAAAGGTAAACACGACCATATGTTTCTTCACAAAGGCATCGGGGGGGGGGGGGGGGGGGGGTTCAGACGCTGCAATCATACAAACGCATGTTTTAAGATGGGGTTTCGGTAAAGTAGATGTAAAATAGACATTACCTTTGTTTTAGAGGTACTCCATTTCTCACTTCGAGTCCAAGTGTCTTGAATCAGAACAGGATCAATACATATAGCGTTAGGTAGCCCTCATCCGTTGGCTTCTTCATCTACTATATCTGCTCGGGCCAGACTATAGACGGAGCCGAATAGGTTTCCTCATTGGTCGGTTTGATTATAGTTTTTTTTACATTTTTACCAGTAGTGCTGAGTCCAACATAGTCCAACATAGTCTGGTGGAAACGCACCTTATCATCCATAATCATCATCCATATAATCCATTTAGTCTTTTTCATAATATCCAATAGTTCGCTCTAGGCCAGGGGTGGGCAACTTTGTATATGGTGAGGGCCACAAAATGTCCACAATCAATCTGGGGGGCCGCATTGTTTATCGGCAGTCCCGCCAGTAGTACCCCATCACTCAAATAGCCCTAATAGTCACAAGGTATATAAACAATTATAATTTGTTGTAACTTTGTTTTTATTCCATTTCAAATGCATTTAGTAATGCAATTTCAACTTTATGAATTTATAAACAGCTGAATTTAAAAGTATTGCTGTGTAACCCCAAATATATACAATAATAAAATAAATGTATGAACTTAAAGCCCACTGCTCAACAAACACAAAGCAGCATTCCTGCTGCATTTCACTACAACAGTAAATCAAAAGTGCAATAATAAATGATTTTGTTAAATGTATAAACTTTTATCCTGCTACTAAACAAAACATTATAACACTGAAATGCATGTTATGGATATGACGCACTCAGGAATGTTTTGTTTAGTAGCAGGATAAAAGTGTATACATTTAACTAAATCATTTATTATTGCACTTTTGATTTACTGTTGTAGTGAAATGCAGCAGGAATGCTGCTTTGTGTTTGTGTTATTAGTGTTATCTGAACACTACAAAAGTAAACAAGTAAAGTGCAAGTAAAGTAAAGTGCAATACTACATGCCTCCCATTGACCCTTTATCAAACTGGCATGACATTCACCCTCGCCCCACAGTGGGTCAATAATGGTTATAATAATAATAATAATAATAATAATAATAATAATAATGGTCCCCTCTCTACACCTCTCCATCATCTCCCCCCCCTCTCTACACCTCTTCATCATCTCTTCCCCCCTCTCTACACCTCTTCATCATCTCCTCCCCCCCCCCCCCCTCTACACCTCTTCATCATCTCCTCCCCCCCTGTCTTTAATGAGACACTTGTGGTCTCTCTTGTTGGCGCACAATGGCAGGAATGTCAACTTCAATGTTTGTGCATGCAATCTGCATCAGATGAAATAATGTTTCATCCGACAGCCTGTTTCTCTCCTTTGACTTGATGTGCTTCATGTTTGAGAAATTGCTCTCACATATGTATGTGCTCCCAAACATACTGGCCATAGAGAGGGCAAAGTCCCTGAGGAGTGGGAAGCGGGGCTCAGGTAGCAGTTTCCAAAACGAAATTCCCCTCTCATTTCTCTTTGCTTGAAAAAAAGGATCTGACTGTAGCTCGCCCAGTTCAAGCTGCAACGGTGGGGGCTGCTCTGACACCGTAGTGGTGAGGGGGCCGGCAAACAGCGCTATCCGTGACTGCATGCCGTTGAAATCTTCAAACCGATCATTGAATTGCATTTGCAGTGTTTCAATGTCGCTCCTGTACTTTCCGACGGCTCAGCCATCGGATTTCTGTGTGTAGCTGCAAGTCGCCATAATCAGTGTCCATCTCTTCCAAAAAGGAGACAAACTTTCTATGGTTTAGTGACCTGTTGCCTCCACGAATTAGATTGGTAACCTTGGTAACCAAATCCATAACATGGCTGTAGTAGTCAAGCTTCTTGGCACAGAGAGCCTCCTATATCAGATAAAAAAAAAGAAAAGCGATTTAACGACTCTTGCATATAATTTTACTACACTCGACTCGCATTGGTCATTATTAGTGACCCACAATAGATGGAAATTATGTTAGCGAACTTACCTGATGTATAATGCAGTGCAGCATTGGACACTCAACGCCACTCTGCCTTAGAAGCCCGGCGAATCCTGTGCGTTTTCCTTTCATTGCCGGTGCTCCATCGGTAACAACAGCCGACAGTTTATCAAAACCCCCATATTGCTGCACGGCACTTTCAACAGCGTTTCATATGTCCACACTAGGGCTGACCCCTATTAGTCAAATAGTCGACTAATCGATCGAAAGGAGCCATAGTCGACTGCCAACTCTTCTTAGTCGAATACAATACAAAAAAAAGTTTAAATAAAAAAAATAAAAAAATAATTTTTTTTTTTTTTTTTATTATTATATTGGCCTGGGGCCGCATGGAACGTCGGTGAGGGCCGTATGCGGCCCGCGGGCCGCCAGTTGCCCCTCCCTGCTCTAGGCGATCACGTCCTGCTCACAGCTTCTCGCAACCTACTAGTAGATTCCCTAGTTGTTTTGGGGGCTGTGGTTGTTTGGGGGCTGTGGGGCCCATGCATGTTCATAAGGTAGGTGATACTGCCACCTGGCAGGATTCAATCGTCATTGCCGGTCCAATCCACACTCACAAGGCCTGTGCGCGTGCCTAGTATGATAACATCGAAAAAAAGGAAAGGAAACTAAACCCGCGATATCTCGGGTTTGGCGCTCAACGCTTGAATTTGAAACACAAGAAATCTCGGGTTTGGCGCAGAATGAGTTAAGGTAATCTTAATGATATTGAATATATTGCCGTCAAATTAATTGTGACCATGGGGTTTTATAGCCCCTGTGAGGTACTGTCAGTTACCATTATTCCATACTGCTTTTGCAGTCTGCTTGAATGGAGGCAGATAACTCACAAATTGGACCAAATTAAGTAAGCCACTGACTTTTTTCCTTTTCTTTTTTTTGTAACAATGACAGGTACCATTTTTACTTGCTGCAGAATTATGTGATCACAAATCATTGGACAGAAAAGTATATACTCATTTGACCAGATTCACACAGCGGACCATGTTGTTCTTATGTCAGGTAGGGCTGCTCCATTATGGCAAACATTTATTACTCTTTGACTTTGGAGACATTGTGCATTTATTGAACTTAATAATAATAATAATAATAATGACTTACATTTATATAGCGCATTCCAGGAAACCCAAGGCTCTTAACACATTCTGGGCCAACCACGTATATATACGTGTTTCGGCGCCATGCTTAAAGGGTTGTTTTGGCTTTTATTCCATTGTAATATCCCCCCCCTTTCATGCATTCATGGTGGACCATGATACCGACAATATGCATTTTGAGTTTTAACTCTAGCTTGTCTATAGCCGAAACGCCATTCGATTTAACGTTATTAGCTTAGCACCCTATATCTCGCGTTCCAGGAAATACCCCAGAACATTCTGCTATAATGTTCATATTCAAGACGCTATAAAATGGGAACGTATTGATGAAAAAAATATTTATTTAAGGCATATTGAAGGGACGGTTTATAGTGTCAATTGACAATGAGAATGGACAGATAGCAATAATATAAAGTATAGATTTAGCTCTACAAACAGCCTCACGCACAATGAAAGGTTGTTATGATATGCTGGCCGTATAGAGTGGACCCCGTCTAATCCCAATGGCCCCGAATGTGTTAACAGAGGAGGGGGACAAACTAAGGGGAAGCAAATCAGAGGGGCAATTGAGTAAAGAGGGAAGTCAGGCAGAGTCATTAATACATTTGATGAAGAGGTAATATTTGAGTTGTGATTTGAAGGAGTCCAGGGTTGTAGCGTTGTGGATGTCTGTAGGGAGGGAGTTCCAGAGGGTGGGTGTGGCAACAGAGAAGGCTCTGGGATCGACAGTGCACAGGTTAGTGGTGGGGATGGAGAGGAGACCAGAGTTAAAGGACTGCAGCCTCCGGGGTGGGATGTAGGGATGGAGGAGGTCAGATAGGTACCGGGGGGCAAGGGAGTGAAGGGATTTATAGGTGATGAGGAGGATCTTAAAGTTGATGCAGGACTTGACTGGAAGCCAGTGGAGGTGGATGAGGGTGGGAGTGATGTGGTGCCAGGGCTTGGTGTGGGTGAGAACCCTAGCAGCTGAGTTTTGGACATATTGCAGCCTGTTCAGGGCATTGCTGTGTAACCCTGCAAGGACTGAATTGGAGTAGTCCAGACGGTAGGTGATAAAGGAGTGGAGTGGAGTGAGTGCTCTGCTACGGAGTCAGGGAGAGATGGTCGGAGTCTGGATATATTTTTGAGGTTGAAAAAAGTCGATTTGGTTATTGATTTAATGTGAATGAAATGAGAGGGTAGAGTCCAGTATGAAACCCAGGTTGCAGACTTCTGGGGAAGGGTGGATGGAGTAGCCATCAACTTCTAGAAGGAGATCTCCAACCTTCCGGAGCAGTGATTGCTTGGCCACAACCATGAGCTCTGTCTTCTTGCTATTTAGTTTAAGACAGTTGGATGACATCCAGGCCTTTATGTCAAGGAGGCAGTTGATGGGGTGTTGTGGGGGGAGAGGAGTGGAGGGTGAGGTGCTGATGTAAAGCTGAGTGTCATCAGCATAAGAGTGGAAATTGAGGCCGTGTTTCCGGATGTTGTGACCAAGGGGGAGCATGTAGATAGTGAAGAGGAGTGGACCAAGAATGGAACCCTGAGGCACGCCTTGGTTGACTGGGGCAGGGGTGGAGGTGGAGTTACTGATGGAGATGGACTGTTTTATGTATGTAAGGTAGGACTCGAACCAGGTGCGAGCAATCCCAGTGACACCCAGATGGTCAGAGAGGTGGTTGAGGAGAATGGAGTGGGAGACAGTGTCAAAGGCCATAGATAGATCCAGGGGGATGAGGCTGATGTGACCAGAGTGGCAATTGGAGGTAATTGGTGACCTTGGTGAGGGCAGTCTCGGTGCTGTGGTGTTTCCTGAAGCCAGATTAGAAGGGTTCATAGAGCTCATGGTTGGACAGGTGCCCCAGCTGAAGTTGGGCAGCCACTGCTCTTTCCAGGATCTTGCTTAGGAAAAGAAGGTTGAGGTCGGCCGGTAATTACCAAGGTCATCTGGGTCCAGACCAGGCTTTTTTAATATGGGTGTGACATACACTGTCTTAAAACATGAAGGTACCCTGCCCGATTCTAGGGAGGAATTTATTATTCCCACTATGGTAGGGCACAACAGGTAGGCCAGCTTTGACCAGGATTGTGGGCAAATGGTCAAGGGAGCAGATGAAGGCTTTGGCCTTGGTGACCAGCTTAGGAGAGCGTCAACAGGTGCAAAGGAGGAGAGGGAACACTGACGAACAGCAGGGGGAAGTGCAGTGCCCAGCACCCTCACCCCATTACACACTGGACTGTGAGTGGAAGGGGAGGGGGCAGGGACTGAGAGATGGTGATAGATGGAGGGTGAGGGGTGACAATGGGGGAGAGCAGGTGGTTGATGGTAGTGAAAAGCCTTCTGGGGTGGTTTTGCTGGTTGTTGATGAGGGTGGAGTAGTATCGGTACTTGGCCTTGGCCAAGGCATCCTTGTACCGCGCCACATGGTCTTTGTAGGCTTTGCGGTGGATGGTGAGGCCGGATAGCCTCTCCAATTGGTGGCCGACAGCCTTCAAGGTGCGAAGTTCAGTGGTGAACCAGGGGGCAGGACGGGTGTAGTTGACAGTCCGGGTTATAATGGGGGAAAGAGAGTCCAGGCTGCGGGATAATCGAGAGAGAGAGTTGTAGTGGGCAACCAGATCATCCACCAGGGTGCTGGGGGGAGCTGAAGCCAGGTGGGTGGTTAGCAGGTTGGTCAGGACTGGTGCACTGTTTTAATGTTCCTGTAGGTGATGGTGCATGCATTTCGCAGCTTGGGCAGGGAAGCAGGAATGGTGAAAAGGACAACATGGTGGTCAAACACAGCTAGGTTGAGACACTGTAGATCGGATGGGGTTGTGCCAGTGGAGCACACAATATCTAGTTTGTGGCCTTTGGTGTGGGTGGGACCTTTGATGTGCTGTGACATGTTGAAGCAATTCAATAGTGAAAGGAGATCAAGCTGGTATTGTCCACATGGATATTGAAGTCCCCAAGCAGGAGTGTGGATGAGCACATAGCGCAGACAGTGGTGAGGAGTTCAGACAGGTCGGACATGAAGGTGGTGGAGGCTTTGGGGGCGGTAGATGAGGACTATATGGAGTGGTGTAGGCCCAGGTAGTGAGAAAACCACACTAAAAGGATGTGACACTGGGCGCTCTTTGACCAGGAAGTCAGCTCGATGTATTACACCCACCACCACGACCCTGAGAACGTGGCTTCTGGATATAAACATAATCTGGGGGTGTGTGGCTTGGTTGAGTGGGAGGAAGTCCTGTTGACTTTGCCATGTCTCAATAAGACATAAACATCTAAAAAAAATCCTTTGTGCTTATGTACTTTTGACTTTCTATTCTATTTTATACTTTTTATCTACTTTTATCTAGCACACTCCCAGGAGCTCATAACAGAAAAAAGCATTTCATAGAGAAGTATTCTGTATTTTATTTTCTATGACAACTAATAAAGAAACTTGAACTTGAAACTTGAAGTCCAGCAGAGAGAGATATATGAGAGATATATGATGAATTGAAAATGGGGGACCCTGATGTAAACAAGACGAAAGTCTTTCTCTGGTCTGCATCCCCTTAACAATTGTGTGTATTGAGCTGTACTGTATTGTACCCATTCTGCAATCTGTTAATAAACGTTTCAATCAATCAATCAGAGGAAGTATGGGAGGATAGATGGGGGAAGACATTCTGCAAAAGTCGCCGGGTCCGGGAGTCGAACTCGGGATGGCCGTGTTGCACCGCAGTGCGTTACGTGGTGTGCCACCCTGGCGGCGTGAATATTAAAGGCAACCAACTTGTGTTCAGCTTTTCGTTCAGCGTTTCTCTGATTGGCCACACGGCCAATCAATCAATCCACTAGCACACGCCCTTGCGGCGCGGCAGAAGCGCTGGTCGAACCAGCGGTGTTCTGTTGTGTGACTGTACTACAGCGGTGTTCTGTTGTGTGACTGTACTAAACTCTTCCACCACATGACCGACATTTGACATACAGTACACCTCCTATCTATGTTGGGATTATGTTTGGTCATGACAAAACAATAAAAATCGCTACTGTTAGTAATGCTGCCACCACCCACTTCAATGACAGAGCTCTCATATTTGCGAATGCATAAACTATATCTTAAATTATGGCGATGTGTCTAATATGGCTGTCGCGAAGTCATTGATAAGCGACAGCCATATTAGACACATAGCCATAATTTAAGATATAGTTTATGCATTCGCAAAATATGAGAGCGCGCCGCTGTCATTGAAGGGCTTCCTACAACAGAGCACCGCCGCTGCTGCTGCTGAAGCTGTATCAAGCCGGCGGCGGCGCACGAAAGCCGGGGATAAACCACCGCGTCGCCCCGCTGGCGCTTCAGGCTCAGCAGCCTCCACGGGCGAAATAACATATAACGTTACAGTTCCACACTGATGTACAGTGAGTGTCTAATATGGCTGTCGCGAAGTCATGCCTCTCCCTCTGACAATATCATAATGATGTGTTTTCTATATTATATCGACAATCATTCATCTAAAAAATTGTATGGGCTTTGATTAAACATGTAACCTACACCTACTGTAACTTACTGTACCTCTGCTTCCTACAGCACAGCAGGTAATGGCGTTAATCAATGGAACACGAAACATAATAACGTTACGCTTACGCTTTCTAGTTCAGCGCATTTCATAACTGTATGGGCTTTGTTTATACACAAGTGAATCTGGTAGTTGGTTGTTAAAAACGCGAAACATAATAACGTTACGCTTTCTAGTTCAGCGCATTTCATAGCGCTCCACTGCTACCGCAGCCCAACACAAGTGCGTTGGAACAGCAGCCACAAGTTGGTTGCCCGCGCTGCCGCTCGCGCGCGCTCCTTGGATTTCATTTGGGACGTGGGACGACTGCGCTTGCCTGCGCGTGGGGGCGGGGGGGGCGCGGCCAATCAGAGAAAAGCCGAACACAAGTTGGTTGCCTTTAATATTCACGCACCCTGGCGCCCTGCATTTTATAATTTACATTACATTGAAAAGATACAAAGATATAATTTTTAAAGCTGGATTTTCTAATACAGAACAGGAGCTATTATTTTGTTATAGGTTGATTTTTAAGTTATTTTCGTACAATTGAGATTTGTCAGAGAGATTACTTCAGGCATAATAAAGCATGTTGAGTAACTTTGGTTATAGAGATATATTATTTTGTTAAATAAAATAATATAAATAATAATTTTCTATCCATACAGAGGAGGCATACTTTAAATATATTACAATTATAAGACATCTTTGAGTGCCGAAAGGTCTGGATTCTTACATATCTCGATGTGATTTATCTAGAAATATCTACAGCAAGAATTTTGGGTCTCAATGAATCCAAATTGACAATGTGGTTAGAAGTGGTGGAGAGAATAAAAGCTAGCATTTAATGGTAGTGTTTGGTTAGGAGCGAAGGATAATGGATGGATTATCCATGGGGGGGTCCAGGGCGGGGGGTGCGAGCAGGAGCATATGTGTGTAGGGGAATAGATAGCAGGTATTAGGGGTATATCTTGTATAAGACATTTATCCAAACGATGAGTTAACTGATGTACACTGTTTTACAATGCTTGTATATCTAATCGTGTGTTGTCATGTTTGTTTATGTTTGTTTAAAAAATAATAAAAAAATTAAATACAAAAAAAAAATACATCTTTGAGTAAACTTTGAATATCATTTAAGTATCTTGAGGCTGGAGGCAGAGTGTCCTCTTTTTTGGAAATCACAATATAGGCTAGCTACCGGGACCGCAAGCCGGGGAAGAGGCGCCCAACGCCTCAAGCAGTTGCAGCTAGCAGTATAACCAGGAGTGAAAGGCAGCCCAGGGAGAGGAGTTGTGGGAAGTCCCGATGGCGTGGCATCCGATCAGGCGAGTCAAAGAGCTTTAAAAGACCGTTAACAGTGGATTTCCTTGAACTTGAAATACAGTTAAACTGAAAAAAACAAACATGACCTGGCTTAAAAACATGACCTGGCTTAAAAACATGACCCGACTTAAAGATATGACCTGGCTTAAAAACATGACCCGACTTAAAAACATGACCTGGCTTAAAAACATGACCTTATTTTCATAATCGTTGGAAGCCAAAATCATAATTGAAAAGTAGATGAATTGCCTAGCCCTAAGGCTCAGGTTTGGGATTCCCATGTGGCAATACAGTCTCATCAGAAAATGTAAATAAAGTACTAATCGAACACAAGAAAAAAGGTACATAATGTATGTTATGTTATAATCATAAGTAATATATTTATGTTTCATATCCAAGAGTAGTCGAAACAAACACCACGACCAGGAGTCAAACTAACAATGATTGTGATTGTGGGCAAGTGCTCTCAGCACTAGACTAAGACACCCACCCACCCTGATACAAACCTAGCAATATAATGATTATGGTTTGTTTTAATGTTTAATGGTTATGGTTCGAATATGAAATTAGGCTTACGGTTAGGGTTTGGCAGTTATGGTTAGTTTAAGGCAACAGTGTGGTTAACATTCGGGTTTGGGCGAGGCTATCAGAAAAGTGGGTAGTCTTGAAGTAAAGGCACCTCCCTCTCATGTGGGCTCCCTGGATTTTTTCTGTGGTCGATTAGTACTTTATTTACATAATTTGAAGTGAGATCAGGCTGTGTGTGGCCACTGCGTGGAAATGGGCAGCAACCCATAATCTATGATGTCATACTGATGTGTACTCTATACATCCATGCAGAATTCAATCGAAAATATGATAAAGTTGACCGACCGACCGACACAGTGGTAGAAGTACCTAATTCCTTTCCTAAACCAGACTAAACAAGCCTAGTTAAGCCGCCCCCGGCCACGACACTCAAGCATGCATGTTTAAACAATGAGGGAGTCAGTCCGGTCAGTTAGGGTCATTCACTATTGTAGACAGGCCCCTCTGGGTCCGGCAAAGACAAAAGCATGAATACTCTGATAGAATAGTACACTGGTAAAAGTAAAAGTCCTCCATTCAAATCCTAAAGGTAGGCTATACAGTACTTCCACCCCCGGACAGAAAGTATACAGTGTAGTGTGCTTTTCCTGGTTCAGAATTGATGGCATTTCTGTAATATAAAACTAATTTTGGATGAAGGCACATCTCGCCTCTCTGGGTCTCTAGTCTGGGCGTGGAGCTAGTTCATGTTCACAAGACTAATTGGACTGTTCCCAGGCCATAAGGATAACATGTGTTAATTCCTAAATTAAATGGTATTCCACTCTAATTGAGCAATTAAGGCAGATTGGTTAAGGAGTAATTTAGAATTGTGCGCACTGCTGTGCTGATTGATTTGACTAAGTGACAATGGTGGAATGAATGGGAATCAATAAGGATGGCTGTGCATTGATCATCCACTGAGTTTTAAACTATTAATCTGTCTCTTAGCTCAGCTAATACGATGCTGTTAGCAGAGGAAGTGGTGGTAATGCTTTATTTGGAACTAAGCCACATAGGGATAGGCTTATATATATAATATATATAAGATATATTATATATATATCAGAGGTCGGCAACCTTTTTGATATGAAGTGCCATTTTGAAATGTTCTTGTTAATCATTGTGCCATATCAACATTAAGGTTAACATTACGTTTAATTATGACACCACATCAACATTTTAATCTCCAATGGATCTGTAATTTTATTCCATCCATTTAGTCTGTGCATAGCAACAGTTTTAATAAATATTTTCTCCCATAATCAGGACATTGTAATTATATATGAGCGCTACATGTATAGAATAATGCTGCCATCCTTGAAATGCTTGCTTCCCATACCAGGACACAGCACATTTGATGGATTCCTTGAAAGTGTTCTCATGTTTGGTCTCAAAATGGCTTTTAACCCTCAATGTTCAGCAAAACACAATTTTCAAGACATAAAGTCTACACAGCACGGCCCTTCAGAAACACAAAACCCCACTCTTATGTCCATGAGGGCTGGAATACCCGAAAATGTACCTTATCTTTCTTAGCTAGCGGGCCTGCCATTGTCTATTGAGCCCGCTCAGGCAGAGTTATTTTCCCTCCACCCGCATTCTGTGAAGACCCACCCCTACTCTGCCTATGATTGGCTGACCCTGATATTTGTGATATATCAATCAAACTACGATAAATAACAGGCCAATGGCTGTGAAAGGGGTAATTTGGCATGCAGATAAGAGGGCACCAAAAATGTCCACTCTTATGCCCCTTTTCCACTGCATGGTACCTACTCGACTCTACTCTGCATTTTCGGTTTTCCATTAACTGGTACCAGGTACTTTTTGGGTACTTTTTTAGTCCCTGCTCTGTCGAGGTTCCAAGCGGGTAGAAGTGGTACCAGAAAAGTCACGTGAAACACTGCAGACCACTGATTGGTCAGAAGAGAGACGCGTCACTCGTTGGAGCCTCTGCACAAAAACAGAAAGCCGCCATCTTTATTTAGCCTCGCGTAGGATTTCATTATGTTTGCAGCAGGAACAAGTGCAATAAACAAAAAAGGATACAGTCACTGTGTATTCTGCCTCATTTATTGATGAAACAAAACCGACATCAACACAATTTGCCACTGAGCGGAGAGTTTAGTCTCACAAAAAGATCGCTGATTTGTTAAGCTTGTTGTGCTTGTTGTGCTTAGGTGCTAATGTGCTAGCGTTTTAACATGGCTATCGTACATAGCGTGATCAATATAACTCGCTATTGATTGTTTGTACTAGTAACGTTAATGCTAGTAGAATAGACACAGCGTGAGGTAATCACCATCCATTTTAAACCGGTTATTACCTAATGCTAACGTTAGCAGGTAGACGTGAGAGGTAACGAAAGCTTGTTGTTAGCCTAATGCTAATGCTAACGTTAACGTTAACGTTAGCAGATACACGAGAGCCTAGGTAACGTTAAAGCTTGTAGAATAGACACAATGAGAGCAGTGGCGTCGCGTGGGTAAAATAACAGGGGAAGCCAAAAAAAAATTATTAAAAAAAAATTATTAAATATTTTTATTCATTTTTTTTTTTTTTTTTTTTTTTTTTAACTCTCCTAAAGCATCCAACGCGGTACCGTCCAATGGCGCACTGTCTTTTATTTTCGGCACTATTTTCTCATTTTTTGGCGGAGGGACACCATTTTTTGTGGCCATATTACGAACACCGGCCCCCACACACACAGCAAGTATCACTCCGCAGCTCTGACCAGAAGTCTATAAAAAAACCCGTCAACCGCAGCTCCCGTTTTCCAAACTTTCCCCCAGAGCGAGCGGTCGCACAATGAATTTTCTCCGGGGATTCCGCGCCTGCCTGTACATTTCGAAACGACCGTGTAAGTACTGTGTTTACTAATCTGTTGGACTTCTTATAGCATTCGTTAACTTTTATGACCGTCTATAGTGTTTGTGAGATGTTTTTACAGAGATTCTGGTCATATTTTCCATCAAAAATCTTGTTTTGAAATCTACCGTGTGCGACTAGCAATTTCCCCCCAGGGAGAGTTACCTGTGAGTTGGCTAACATTCAGCGCTAGTTGCAGGCTAGCTGCAGGCTAACGGCAACACAGTTGTCGTATTTATTTTGCAAATGCAGTGTTTTCAAATAAGCCACATTGCTGTATTTAGTGTATTCATTAGTGGGTCATATTCCTATATGTAACATATCTCATTTTATCAACTTAGAATTGACGGCAGTGTCTAGATGCTGGAACTAGCTCCCATGCTAACAGCACCGGCTGAGATCCAGGAACAGCGCCGTCATTCCCCTACCCAGGACAAAACGTTCAAGAAGGGCGAGGTTCTAGAAGGAAGACAAGGCTCTATGAAGATAATGGGGTAAGTTTGAAGAAAATGTTTAACACACACATGAACGTTTTATAAGTATCATCACAATATGTAAAAAAAAAAAAAATTATCAAATCTAGTTTCATTAATTAATTAATAACTTTTGAACAATAGATGCTATTTCTAATCTGTCAGCTGTTCTATATTACCAACAAGATTGTCTACATTCCATTCAATATACATAAATCTGATTTAAGCAAGGAAAGTGTAATTTAATACATTTTTATCTTCCAAGTTTAATTTCAACAAGTTCAAGTGCAACTACATATGAACCATAATAATAAAAATTATGATGATAATCATACACTTATTTTATATCATTGGAAAGCCCTAGTTGTTAGCTTTAAAATGGCACCAAATATGAGGTACTTTGAAATACCCAGTAACTAATAATCTATCACAAACCAATGCAATATCATGTTCAGGGATTTCCTAAATACAAGAAAGCTCTGGAAGAGTGTCAAGCAGTCACCATGTACACTACAGTATGGCTCGGCGGCCAGTCAAACTTTCTTTTTATTTATTTAACAGATTGCAGAATGGGTACAATACAGTACGGCTCAATACACACAATTGTATAAGGGGATGCAGACCAGAGAAAGACGTTTGTCTTGTTTACATCAGGGTCATTAATACTGCTGGAGCATTGGTTCATTTTTGGTCAGATTTTTCCTTGCACGATTTTACGCGCCGCGTGGGAGCAAATTAGAGACACATATTCGTTGCAAAAAGGTGTCCCACGGTCTCCTCTATGGCCGTGAATATTTTCACGCGGATCGGAATCACGGCGCGCCCGTGGGACACTTTTCCGTTTCTGCGAGTTTATTCCAGGCTTTCTGTTTTCCTTTTTTTTTTTTTTTTTTTTTTTTTCCCCTCCATTTTCCTCCGATTTTCTCCCATCCCAATGTTAGTCGTATGCCAATTCCCAGTCCCTTCCTGGTCGCTGCGCACTTACCCCCCACAGTCAGATCATCTGGGAGAGTGGAGGCTACCACGTGCTTCCTCCGACACACGTCCAGCCAATCACCGCTTCTTTTCACCTGGCAGCGCGGATTCTCATCGAGAGGGCGTAGCGTGTGGGAGGACCACACTATCCCCCTCAAGTCCTATCCGCGCTTAGCAGGCGCCCCGACCAAACTGTAGGAGTCGCTGTTTACAACGACCCGGACCCACCCCGCCAGCTTCTCCCACCCTCTAATACAGCCAATTGTATTAGTGCAGACGGCCAGCCAAGCTGGTGACAACCCCGGAGCTGTGAGCTGGATTCGAACAGGCGAATCCAGCTCACAGCTCCGGGGTTGGTGACGAACGCAATCTCCGCTCGGCCACCTAACCGCCTCCGTTTTCCTTTTATAAGCATTTTAGGGGCTACATGTGAATGAGTAAAAGTTGCAGGACGCCCAGATGTTTCCACGATAGAAAGCTCGCGTGGATCCCATAATAGGCTCACTTAATACAGCGTTTTTAAAATCACGCGACATTTTCAGGGTCGCGAGCCGACCTTTTCCCCTCGTTTTCGATGATGGAAGTGATTTAGGAAAAGCTTCGGCACGCCGAGAGGTCCCCGTGGATTTAATCTCGCGAGGATCGGGGCAATATTCGGCCCGTGGGAACAGTTACGGGTTAATACAATGTTCAGAGTGCAGAGGGGAAAATATGCTGAGTGTTTTCCTCTCAGCCCCGTTTTAAACTTTTAGGGTGTGGCAGTCAGCTCGAATCTGATTGGCTAGGATCGGATTTGGACTCTATAATGCTGGAAGCCTGGAGAAAGAGACCTACCCCCTGCCTCTCTCCTATACTAGCATCAGTGAGCACAGTGAGTCTGACAGTGTGTTAGAGGGAGTGAGAAGGAGAAGAGGGAGACATTTAAAAAAAAAAAAAAAAAATATAACACAGATGTTATACACAGATGAAAAAGAATGTAAACTATATTTAAAAAAAAATTATATATATATATTTTTTTTTTTCATATTTCATATTTGATATTAATTCATATTTTAATATTAGGGAGGCATGGCTTCCGTTGGCTTCCATAAGGATTCGCCACTGAATGAGAGGTAGCGTTAGCAGAATAGACACAACGAGAGTCTGGTTAATGTTGTTATTGATTGATTGATTGAAAACTGTGTTTTACTCTGGCTTGCACCAAGCCCTCACGGACATAGCTATGCTGGAGCTCTCATGCTGTACACCAGCGGCCCCGCCTCCCCACACGGAGACAAACTGAGTACTTAGTACCTGCAGTGGAAAAGGAACGAAGTACCAGGTACCTAAAGCGAGTAGAGTAGAGTCGAGTAGGTACCATGCAATGGAAAAGAGGCATTATCACACTTATTGCTAGTGTGTGTAAGATTACGGTGTTGACAACTTCCTCGTTGATCGATATCAGCCTTCATCGCTTCTCCTAGCCATGTATGCGTTGTGTCATTAGTTGTTGATGATGAGGCAATCGTTCATTGGAAGTCTGTCCTCCCCCGTACTGGCTGTCACACTGTTTCACCCGTCAATGCATCCGGACCAAAGAATGTACTGGAAACGTGGTCTCTTTATCAGAAGGATGTTTATTTCCATAAACATAGCATCTCGTACAAAATGTAAGTCTTTGATGGTATGAGAAACTAGATTAGTAGATTCTATCTCTGTCTGTGGCCTGTCCTGTTAGTTATCTTTCTATACCGCATGGTCTTTTCCCCCTCCCCCTCCAGCCCTTGGCTCAAGGGCTGGAGCTCAGCTCGATGTCAGTCTGTCTCGCTGTCAAAACTCATCTGCCTCCAAACCGGAAGAACTCACAGCTATAAAGTCTATATCCTAGCAACGGCTGTTAGCCCCTAGCAACGCTCCCCTATCTCTTACTAAATGTTGACGTTCCCCCCTAGCTACTACTGCCCTCCCGGCTCTCTGACCTTGGCTCACATCTCTCCCTCTAGCAACCACTCTTGCTGCACAGGCCCTGCTACGGAGACATGTCTGTCATTAGAGTTTAACACGTTTAAACTCCAGTCTATATAGATATAGACATACATCATGCCAAAGGTTGCAGAGTCCGACCCATAATATATGTATGTTTGACTGACCAGAAGTGATAAACAAATGACTTCTTAATTATCATGTTCAGTAACATGAACACGCCATCTCTAGCTAGTTAGCCAATGAAAATGTTGCATTCTGATTGGACGTATGTCTTTTCTGACTGAAGATTGGAAGAAAGATCAGTGTTGGACAGATGGATGATTGGAGAGAGAGGGGGGAGAGAGAGAGAGAGAGAGAGAGAGAGAGAGAGAGAGAGAGAGAGAGAGAGAGAGAGAGAGAGAGAGTGATAAAGATGTTGAAATGAACAAGCGGTGATGTGGGTTATGGTTTTCATCAATATTGATTACATTTCTGTCTTCATCAATATTGATTTGTTGGAGCGAAATTATGACCCATTCTGTATGGTCACAGTGGAATCCAATACTTCAGGGGGAAATGCAATCCACTTTTAACACGCATACCTGCACCCTGTATCACCAGATAACCTTGACAAATTCCACAGTATCTATTCTCCGTATATTAAAAAATGCACTCAAAGTGTATAGTGTAGCTCTTTCCTCCGACGGTCCATTCAAAAAGTGAGGTGTGGAATTGATGGGATGTGTTTAAAGGGCTTTCAGCCTCCTATCTCTTCATAATGTTGCATAGGCAGCCATGACACCTAACCCAGATAAATACTCTAATTATCTGTCCTGCCTTTCACAGTTCACCCGTCTGCCTCTCTTCTGTCGCATCCATCAAGCCTACACACACAGACCCAGACACACACACGCATGTACACACACATACAGGCACTCGCACACACACTCACGCATGCATGCATTTGCACAAATACACACAAACAACCTGTCATATCCATATCCATCATGGTCTGTATGATCCATTCAAAGTGAGATTTAGTGAAGCGTCATACCCCGGCTGAATGTAGCGGCCCTCTCTGTGGGGGTGTTTATATTAAGTTGTCTGTTGAGGTGGGCCAGATTGGGTAAGTCCAGTATATCCATTCATCTACGCTAATGCCTGCTCTGCTACTAACTTATCCATCTCATGTACTGAGAGGCTGCTGGGCCCACTGTGCTTCAGAGTGGAGGAGAGAGGAGGAGAGGAGAGAAGAGAGGAGAGGAGAGGGAAGAGAGAGAAGGAAGAAGAGAGAGGAGGGTAGGAGAGGAGAGATGAGATGAGAAAGGAGGAGAGGAAATGTGAGGAGAGGAGAGGGGAGAGAGGAGAGAGGTGAGCGGAGGAGAGGAGAGAAGAAAGGGGGGTGAGGAAGATATGAGAGCAGAGGAGGAAAAGAAAGGGGAAAGTAAATATGCATAGCAGAAGAAGAAGATAAAATGGAGTGATGGAGTTGGAGGAGTGGACAGAAAGGAACGATGCAGGGGAAGGGGATGGAACAGTTATTATAAACATTCATTTGGTTTCATGTTTAACATTTTGTCAAGGTTTTAAATGGGTGAGTTTGGTGCTCCTATTGTCAGGGCCATATGGACAAAACAAGCCCTACACAAATTGGAAGGCATGGTATCATAGCCATGCTAACAAGGTTTGCTGGTAGGGATTATGTCCGATATTATCGGCCTACCAATATTATCGGCCGATATTGGCATTCAAATGTAATATCGGAAATTATCTGTATCGATTTTCAAATTATTTATTTATTTTTTACATTTATTTAACCTTTATTTACGCAGGCGGAGTTGCAGTTTTCCGCAATCTGATTGGCCATTGACGTTTCTGGTCATGTGACATCTGGTCTTAATCACTGGTTAAGCTTGGCGACTCTTTCGAAGTTGGTTAAGGTTAGAGTTTGTCTTAGAGCAGGGCGATAGACCACCAGCCCTGATTCCAAACTCTAACCTTAACCAACGTCGAAAGAGTCGCCAAGCTTAACCAGTGATAGAACTAGGCGTTAGCTAGCTAGCAGGCTGTTAGAGGCAGAAATAGGCGTAACGCGATTGGCGCAGAGAAACGTCAGTGGCCAATCAGATCGTGGAACCCGAACGCGGAACTGCAACTCCGTTGGTAAAAGACTACACGCACCCAGGCAAGCACGTAAGAACAAATTCTTATTTAATTTATTGTCAAAAGTATGCATAATGTTGTGTTAATTCCATGACAAGAGATATATAATGTTAATTACCTGAAATTATTCAGTTGTTTTGGGGGAAAAACCCTGCATATATCGGTATCGGTTGATATCGGTATCGGAAATTAAGAGTTGGACAATATCGGTATATAGGATATCGGTAAAAAAGACAATATCGAACATCCCTATTTGCTGGTAATTCGTTTGTGATATGTCACACACACACACACACACACACACACACACACACACACACACACACACACACACACACACACACACACACACACACACACACACACACACACACACACACACACACACACACACACACACACACACACACACACACACACACACACACACACACCTCTGTGTATTGAGACACACACCTCTGTGTATTGAGACACTAACAACATGCTCTGACTTTGCTATTACCATTTTTAAATGAGTTTGTTGCTATGGTAACAGTGTGATGCATTTCCCAACCCTTAGAAGTCTAACCTAAATAGCTCCTCCTCCTGAGAATTTCCCCCTTTTTTTTGTTACATAATATAAAATTACAGATTCATACCTTCAAAATAAGCCATCAATTGTCAAATTTGAGACGATAGTTTTCAATCAATGTCCTATCAAACATTCTGGTACAGTCATTACAAATTTGCAGCAGGAGCCTCTGAAGAGAATTCAGTGAATTCAGCTAATGATAAGGGAACTACACTCCTTCCCAGAATTCAATGTGATGTCAATGTTAATTTCAATGACTAATTCACACCATGAAACAAAGGCCCAGCAGGGAACAATTACAGCTGAATGGGGGTATAGTGTGACTGATCAATACAGGCAACACACACTTTGATTTGATGCCATGCATATACACACACTAGATAGACAGAGGTTTAGATATTTAGATAGATATATAATAGTAATATAATAGAAAGAGAGAGAGAGAGATAGAAAGAAAGAAAGAAAGAAAGAAAGAAAGAAAGAAAGAAAGAAAGAAAGAAAGAAAGAAAGAAAGAAAGAAAGAAAGAAACAGAGAGAGAGACATTTATAATAATAATAATAATTATTATTATTATTATTATTAAATAGAATAATTTTCTATAGGCTTGCCGTGGTAGTCAGTGATACTGGTGTCATTCTGTGTTCAGGCTTCCATACTTATTGAAAAGAATGCTCATATCCAAACGTATTAGATAGATATAGGTCATACATGTAGGTATGCATTTGGTTACACACACACACAGAAGTAGTCTCATTGATTGATTGATTGAAAAGTTTATTAACAGATTGCAGAATGGGTACAGTACAGTACAGCTCAATACATACAATTGTTAAGAGGATGCAGACCTGAGAAAGACTTTCGTCTTGTTTCCATCAGGGTCCCCCATTTTCAATTCATCATATGACACACATGACATACAGATAGACAGTACTGCTACATCTATACATTTATGACATACCAGATTTTCAAATACAGTACTGTTTGTGATACTAAAAAAATCCAGAAGAAGAGTATATACATTTGACATAGAAACTGTGCATTGGGGGAGGTTGGGTAGGTGGGGTGGGGCTGTACATTGGAGGTGGGGGGGGGGGGGGGGGGGGGGGACACACTGTACATTGGAGTACTGACATACATTTGACATGGAAACTGTACATTGGAGGAGGTTGGGTAGGTGGGGTGGGGTTGGGTGGGGCTGTACATTGGAATAGCCATGCTTGGTCTTTATTGTACAACTGGGTTAGGACATTTGTAGGGGCCAGTTTTGAATTGCAGTCTCCCGTAGGTGTTCTTTGAGAGTGTTTTTGAAGGTGGGTAGTGATTTACATTCCTTTACAGCTTTGGGTAGGGCTTTCCACATTGTTGTGGCATAATTGCGAAACGTGTTTAGTCCCTTGTTTGAGCCGAATCTGGGTTTTACATGATTTGTGATTTACATGACTCAGACCGGGAGTAGTCTCAGAGAGGGAGATACAGAGGAGAGATGGAGGGAGAGAGAGGGAGATAGGGAGATATAGATAGAGAGAGGGAGAGAGAGAGGGAGAGATAGAGGGAGAGAGATATATATAGGTTAGAAAGCAACCTGGGTTCTCAGACAGACAGACAGACAGACAGACAGACAGACAGACAGACAGACAGACAGACAGACAGACAGACAGACAGACAGACAGACAGACAGACAGACAGACAGAGAGAGAGAGAGAGAGAGAGAGAGAGAGAGAGAGAGAGAGAGAGAGGCGACGTCATCTTTCCTTCACAAAGCGCATCGAACGCTGTCAACTAAAGCACCGTGTTTACTACAGCGCGGGTGACCAAAACACCAAACGCGTCACACAGTAGCCAGAACCTGGGTTCTCAGACAGAGAGAGAGAGAGAGAGAAAGCTCCCGTCTGGTAGAGATTTGGGCTCTACTGAGCCTACCTTTCTAGTTGAGACGTTGCAATTTTTACATCATGCGTAAGCTGTCAACTAGCGAGATGCGTTGTACTTGTTACAGAGCTGGTTACAGAGCTGGTCCACACTGCTATTATGAAATGACCCGAAATGTATGTAAGCTTGTCAACTAAAGCGGTCCGTGTTTAATAATAATAATAATAATGACTTGGATTTATATAGCGCGACAGCACGGGTGAGCAAACTCGTCACACAGCAGCCAGTGATCATTCATACCTCGTATACACAGACGCACTCTGCCATACAGTAGTTAATGTTAAATAAAGCCCATTTGAATTGAGAGAGAGCGAGAGTGTGTGTATGTGTATAAGCTTTTTTTTTTTTGTTATCTGAGAGAATGTCCGCGAATGTCCTCAGACTCCTCACGCAGGAGAGGAGAAACGACTGCAAAAAGTCGAGTCCCGTGGATATTATTGCAACAGATAATTCATACATTATTATGTTTAGAATTTGGATGGGGGGGTAGGCTCTGATACCAGTCTCACGCCTCTGCGGGGGTTACCGTGTAACACCTATTCACAGCGCACACGCCGCTATTGTGTGTGTGCGCGCGTCCATGTATGTGCGTTTCGTGACGCGATTGTAGTTCTTATCGCAAATGGAGATTATTACAATCATGCCATCTAGCAAGAATTAAACGCATTTACAATTCGTATTAGGTTTAGCAAGTTGGGGGACGTATACCTTACATGTCAAAGCACTAGAAATGGCAATTTTTCTATTTTTATCGATTTCTGAAAATATGTCCTTTTTGAGCATTTAAGAGGGATTCTAATTTCTTTTGTTGTCCGCCGACGGGTTCAAAGCTCCAGCATGACCCCTAAGGAGTTTCTGAACTTGCTCACTTACAACCAGTTGTACCCAGCTTGCACATAAATTACCTTTAAGCATAATGCAGTCTCTTATCCATTAAATAACAAACAAACATCATCATCTTGTAATGCAATAGTGTTTTGCCAAACAAGCAGAACGGGTCCGGATCTCTGTTAGTCTGCCTTACAAGGGAGGATATCTTTTGATAACCGCACGCTCCATCTAGTTGGCAATTAATGTTTGTTAAAATAGATGAAATTCACAGAGCTTCACATCCAATAACAGCCTTTTCATCTGTAAGGCGTAAAATGAAGGAAAAACAAGCGGTGGATGTCTGATCGACGAGGAATGCAGGCTGGGATATAATGGAATCAATTAGACAAACACTCCATTCGTTGATGAAAATACAATTTAACCCCCGCCCCTTTCACCCAATATCATTTGTTTCTAATGTTTATTCAATGATAACATATGAATTCCATTCCCTCTTGTGACATAGAAAATTGCACAGCCATGTGTGTGTGTGTGTTTTTGTGTGTAAGTGTGTGTTTGTGTAAGTGGGAGAGTAACAATTTCTTATTGACTAGACCCAGCATCGTTAGAAAATGTCAATGCATAAATTAGCACTGATTCATAAACATGAGGGCAATTTCATCTGATTGACTTTTCCCTGATCAAGAACCACAAGATATGTATTCAACTAAATCACTCCCTGTATCTGACTGCGAGTAGATTAGAATACGCTGTGCTTGCGGGTGTGTGTGTGTGTGTGTATATGGGGTACAAGTGTTTACCCGTTTACCATACCTGTTGGCATATGACTCTCTAGCAGTCTTTTCTAATGAAACCTCTCTCTCTCCTTCTTTTTATTCCTCTCGTCTGCTCTCTCTCTCTGCAGTGTTGTTGAGTAGTGCAACTTGTCTGGGCCTCATTAATGTCACTGGCATTCATTTGGCTCTGGATCTCTCTCTCTCTGGCCTCTCCTTGATTCATTCTGCATTCTACACATGGCATCTTTGGACACAGCCCTGGCGCCATCGCTTGCAATTAGCACCTGTGTTATCTCACTCACTCTCTTTCTCACTCACTCACTCACTCACTCACTCACTCACTCACTCACTCACTCACTCACTCACTCACTCACACACACACATGCACCCCATTAGCTCCAGACCTGCTCCGCGCCCAGCACCACTCTCCTATCCTCCGTCATTTTTCACGAGTCCTCTCAGTAATGATGGACATGTTGGACAATAATTAGACTAATTAAAATAGCATTCAGTCAGGCCACATGTTCCCCCTCATCTGACTTTTATTATAGACCAGCGTTCCACCTCGTTCCAGACAGAAGCTGCATCCGAAATTCCTTAGTTGTATGCCCTACATACATAATGTATGTACATCATACTACTAGTTTACTGTTCAGTACATGGAGTGCCGTATGTGTGACACTACGTACAACACACTTGGAGGACCTGCACACAGAAAGGGCCGTTCATTATACCAGAGGAAGAAAAGGTTCACTCACAGCTGTTTCCACTTGCTAGCTGTACAATCAGGAGGATATAATGTCAAAAACACAAATGATGCTTCAGTGGCCAGCAGTGATGCCAGTAACTAGTTACCCTAATCTGATAATTTTTTTCAGTAAATAGTAATCTAACTTGTTACTTTTTACAAGCCAGTAATCTGATTACAGTTACTTTTCCAAGTGGCTGTGCGTTACTATTTAGTTACTATCTCATAATGCTGATAAGAGAGCCAGGGGTACAGTCAGCTACCTCTCCACTAAGAAATGTAGGATTGACACAATTATGTAGAAACAATCCACTCCATACAAATGTTGGTTGGAAACACACATACTGAAAATTCAAGTCAAGTCAAGTCAAGAGTTTTAATTGTCACGGCATACAGGTATACAATGAAATGCGGGTGGTCTTGCCCGCAACGATGTGCAATACAGTGGTACATATAATAGAATCAAAAGAAGAAACAACATTGTGCAGTAACAGGTAGCAGGTAACATGGAGTGACATCTCGGTATCTGTACATAGTTATTTACAGCGCATGTGTGACATGCTAGTTAGCTTTGGTAGTGCAATACACTGTTCCTGTTATTCTAATTTAAAGTGTCCTTTCCTTTGGCCATAAGTGTGCGTGTGTGCGACATGAGTGTGTGCCCGCTCATGTTAAAGTGTTAAGTGGCTGCTCGTGTGTGAGCGTGCACAGTGTGCGTGTCGTGTGTGTGTTCATGTGTGCTTGTGTGTGGACAGTTCAATGTTCTGAGCACTCAATGTACATTGTTCATGGCTCTGATGGCCTGGGGGAAGAAGCTGAGCCTAAGCCGCTCTGTCCTAGTAGCTGGGATTTGCAGGCGTCTGCCTGACCTCAGCAGCTGAAACAGGCTGTTATTGGGGTGGTGAGGGTCTTTCATTATCCTGCAGGCTCTGGATTTGCACCTCTTGTTGTATAGAACCTGCAGGGGGGGTAGTGCAATACCCGTGGTACGCTCGGCTGAGCGCACCACTTTCTGTAGGGCCTTCTTGTCCTGTGCCGTGCTGTTTCCATACCAGGCAGTGATGTTTCCGGTCAGGATGCTCTCTACAGCTCCTGAGTAGAAGGACTGGAGTATCTTCCCCGATACTCTGAACTTCCTTAACTGTCTCAGGTGGTAGAGACGCTGTTTCGCCTTCTTTACTACTGTGCCTATGTGTGTTGACCATGTCAGGTCCTCTGAGATGTGGACCCCCAGGTACTTGAAGCTGCTCACCCTGTCCACGGTAGCCCCGTTTATCATCAGTGGTGTGTGTGTCTCCTGCTGTCCTCTCCTATAATCCACGATCAGTTCCTTGGTTTTGCCAATGTTCAGGAGCAGGCTGTTGTCCTGGCACCAGCGTTCCAGTACCTCAACCTCCTCCCGGTAGGCCTTCTCGTCGTTGTCCGAGATCAGCCCCACCACCACCGTGTCATCTGCGAACTTCACTATGGAGTTGGAGCTGAACTTGGCCACACAGTCGTGTGTGTAGAGTGAGTACAGCAGGGGGCTCAGAACACAGCCCTGGGGGGACCCGATGCTCAGGGTGATGGTGTTGGAGGTCTGACCCCCCACCCTGACCGCCTGGGGTCTTTTGCTCAGAAAGTCCAGTACCCAGGCGCTCAGGGCGGAGCTCAGACCTAGCTCGATCAGCTTGTCCACCAGTCTGGTGGGGACTATGGTGTTGAACGCTGAGCTGTAGTCAATGAACAACAGTCTCACATAGCCCCCCTTCTGACGGTCAAGGTGCGAGAGGGTGCTGTGCAGTACCTGGGAGACCGCGTCGTAGATAATGTGTAAGCATTGAGCCCTTCTGTGCCATTTCTCGGCACATTCATACCCTTAAACACAGAAATAAGACCCACTTGTCCTGAAAAAGAAACGGGCCCCAAGATGATGAAACTCGGACAGTTTCTGATGTGTGGAATCACCCCTTAAGCTGCTGTTGAATGTTTCAGAATATGTCTTGTTTTCTGGAGATATATATATATATAGCCAAAAAACTGTTCATGTCTGCCGGGTGCTTTGGGGGTTTAGAGAGAGGCAGCTACCTGCTTTACTCTCTCCTCTCGTCTCCTCAAACTAATTAGAGCGAGCCAGGTCTGAATCTAAAGTGTGCGGGGGGGGGGGGGGGGGGGGGGGGGGCACACGCGCCTCCCCTTGAAAAGAGCACAATGGTATTGCGTGAGTGTGTGTGCGGTTATGAGTATTCATGAGGATGTTTAATGAGGTTCATGTGTGCGGCTTGTGTGTCAAGGTGTGCCCGGTAACAGCCCTTTGTGTAGACCTTTGTATCCGGTACGAGAGACACTGTTGAAAATGCCAACTAACAGAGAGAGTGTGTGAGTGTGTGTGTGTGTGCATGTGAATAGCCACGCAGTGCGGTGGCTAGGCGAGGCACCGCAGGCAATGATAAGGAGGAGTCTTAAGCAGAGGGCTCTCTGAGGCCTAATCACTGTGCGTATTTCAAAGGCGAGAGCGCCAATTAAAACTGATAGGGCTCAATATGGGCTTAGGGGCTGCCACAGTGTGGAGCAACGCGCCCAACATGAAAATCAATCGGCCCCCTGTTTCCCCTGGTCAGGAGCGGCGGAGGTTTGCCAGGCACTGATCCGAGAGGAGCTTCTGATAAATACAAGGGGTCTCCCACAGGCCCATACTGGGGGCCGAGGGGTGGGGTTGGGGGGTGACTGAAAGGGCGACAGAGGCGTGGTCTCCAGCGATCATGTTCAGGGCAGGGGTGTAAAAATGATACTTAATGAAAGTATGGGTACCGTCTCAAAATCTTACTCAAGTAAAAGTCAGAGTATCTGGCTAAAAACACACTTGAGTAAAAGTCTAAAAGTTTCTACTTTTAAATGTACTTAACACTTTGAGTGCCGTGCGTATCGATTATCTTTACCGCTAGATTGCCAGCTTGATAGTAGTTTCCGCGGTCTAGGGCTGTCTTAAATACTTCGAAGCTTCGTTCGATGGCACGAGCTTCGAACATCGAAGTTTAAAAAATAAATAATAATAATAATAATAATTTTATATTTTTTTGCCTCTGAAATCTTGCGCCTCCATTCCAATGAAACGAAAGTAAGCGGCGCCTTCCCGCCTCCATTCCAATGAAACGAAAGTAAGCGGCGCCTCGACTCCACCTCTCTACAACAAGCACGTGGAGATTATCTGTGTTGAAAACAACAAGGACATGTGCAGCAGACATGTCGACGAAGAAGTCATCAGACGTGTGGTTACACTTTAAAATATGCAAAGACAATGCCCAAAAAGCAGAGTGCCAGATATGCCAGAAGAAAATGGCATATCACAACTCTACAACAACTTTGTCAAATCACCTAAAAAACGTAAGTATCGTTGTACACGACGGCGACGCCACACAAAACATTAATAAGGCTATGCCTATGCTGCTATGACTAATGTGTTACCAAGTTGGCTAATTTAATTGTAATCATCTGCTTTTGTAGGTGCATTGTCTGATATAATTATAAATTAAATATAATTGTTTGCTTGATAGACGAAGGTTGCAACATAATTATGTAATGTCATGTCGTTGGCTGTGAGACATGGTGTGGCTCATTTTGACAGACATTACTTGTAGTGCAACATGGGAAAAATAGTTTGTTTCTACACGCTGTAGTTTGTAGTTTATTACACGATAAACATCGTGCATTTCCAAGATAATCCAGTCTTTTTCCGTAGATTGCGAGATAGAACGTGTTATTTGCAATAAGTCCAAACCGTTCTGTATATGTACCTTCACAAAATCATCAAGGGGGGGCCGGGGGGGGTCGTTTTAACTCAAAACTGTGATCGTGTTTGCCGAGCATGTTTTTTGTCTGGTGAAACACATAACCGTGATCATTAGAAAAACACGTTTCAGATTCGGTCGCGATTACCAGTGTATATATCTATACACGTTTCGATGGTAAAATAAGCTTAGGCAACGGAATTTCCGGGCGATCAATGTGAATCTATGTTCAAGCAGGAGGAGGGGCCCCTACCAAGAAAAAAAAAGAGGAGGCCACGTATCAACACCAAGCCATTCCAGTTCAGACACAGACGATACTGCCACCTGGTGATAGTCGATTGGCATTGCAGTGAACTTCTAGTGTATGTGGATGTGCCAACGTGATGCAGATCGCTCCGGGCAAGTCTGTAGAGCGGGGATCAAAGTAAAAAGATCAAACGATCCAAAAACGTAATATCTTGTTTTTGGCACTCAATGCTTGTCGAGCAAACGCGTAATTTTCCGTTTTTGGCACAGAATGTGTTAAGTACTAAAAAGTTAAAACTTTTTTTCTGACTGTCTATTCTTCTGATAGCAGGTGTTTAATCAAAGATCCCCGCTTTCTACTCTTGCACAAGGACCAGCATGGGTGAGAGAAAATGGTGGTTTTTCAATGTATGTGATGTATAGATTGGGGAAAGATGGTAGCATCTAACGGTGCCAGGTCAGAGAGGGCAGAAATGTGTTTGGCTTAGCAGAGGTTGGTTCAGAGTGAGGGAACACCACACTGAGCAGGGTGTTTTGTTTTGCTGAAGACATAACACTGATAGCGAGAGCGAGGGAGAGGGGTTCATCTTAATGAAACAGTAGAAAACTGCATTTTAATGTGTGAAAGGTTAGCAGTTGTCATGACAACGCGGCACCTGACAACCAGAAAGGGGTGGGCTATCATAGTTATGATGAAGATCCTATAAAGCTGACAGTGGTTCCGGGTAGGGCAGACTAAAATCTGACTGAGACTAGGAGGGAAGGAACCAGGAGAGACTCTTCCTCCTCCACCACGGAGGGGGGGGGGGAAGGGAGAATGCCACATCATCATTACAGTAGCTTCGGCTAACGCGAGGAGGGTTAGGCTAACGAACAGGCCCGAACACTATTGGACTGAATCACAAAAGGACGATCTGAACACACCGAAAGATCATTAGAATAGACTCTTCAAGGACGATACAATTTGATAACATCTGATAACATCTGATTATGAGGTTCTGTTTATAGCAATAAAACAACGCTTTTCCTCATAAGGTATCTCACGGTGTCGAAGTGTCGAATTCTTACGGAGGTGGAGAAGTATTATGGTTTATGGATTGCACTAACGGGGGGAGATAAGGATCTTATCTACCAGTATCGGAGACGTCAGGACCATTAAAAGTACACAACGCAGAGGAATTGGATGGAGGGCCAAACAGACGAAGACGTGATACTGGCCAGTTTGATCAGAATCTTACAGTATGGGCGGGTTCATTTTCCATTGATGGGGATTTGATTGGCTGTTTTTAAATAAAGTGTGGCCGCAGGATTAATAACGTTAATGTTAGTTCGGCCAGAGAAACAAATATACTAATTAAAATGGTTGGACCTGCGAGATTTGTACTTTATAGGTCTGCATTTTAAATGTAAGGAGTAGTATGTTTTTTTTCCTCTGAAATGTAATTGAGTAAAAGTATACAAACCTAATAATACTTGAGTAAAGTACAAATCCCCCAAAGCAGTGCTTAAGTATTGTAATGAAGTACAATTACTCAAGTACTTTACACCCCTGGTTCAGGGTGCGGGTGTGAAGGATCAGAGGTCTTGTCAACTTCCCGACAGCAGGTGGACAAGTTTGTGAAGGGATGTGATGTACACATTACAGTATATATGGTTGGGGGGGGGGGGGGGGGGGGGGTACAGAATGTCAGGGTGTGTAAATGTTTCAGACATACTACTCGATACTGTTTTTTTTACCCAATTTATTTCAGCTTATTTATTCTCAAGAAATCCATTGTTCAAGCATTGGGGTGAATTGACATATTTTCTTTATTGGTCCCAAAGAAGTCAAGTTGTCGCTTGAAAATGATGCATAACACCCGCACATTGCGTGGATACAGAAAGGATAGTAAAGCCACAGCATGAAAAGTCTTCATCCTTCACCTTAACTCGATCACAGTACTTTCTATTTGTCAATTACCGAGATAAGTAACCAACTAACCATCAATCGTGCATAAAAGCAAATTAGTCATTATTAAAATGTAAGCATGATTAGTTAGCAAACACATTGTAAAGCTTGACAGGAATAAGCCAGTGATAAAAGATGTTGTGGTTGACTGCATTATTATCATAACAGTAAAATCTCTGCAGAGTGAATCTTCATAATGGACAGTATTTATATAAAGCGTTTTTATCCAACGTGCTTTACAACTTATGCCTCACATTCGCCCATTCACTCTCTTGCTCAAGGACACCCATTCACAGTCTCGCTCAAGGACACCCATTCACAGTCTTGCTCAAGGACACTTTGACACACTGTCGGGAGAAGCCCGGGATCAAACCGGGAACCTTCCGATTACCAGACGATCTGAGCCACTGTCTTCATCCTAGGTGTGTGTGTGTGTGTGTGTGTGTGTGTGTGTGTGTGTGTGTGTGTGTGTGTGTGTGTGTGTGTGTGTGTGTGTGTGTGTGTGTGTGTGTGTGTAAAGAAGTAAAGGCAACACAGAAGCTGAATCTGAAAAAGGCAGCGCTCCCTCCAGTCATCCACAGTAGCAGCTGAGGACCACGGCAGCAGTTTAGTGTGATGCCCAATACCTTGTGACAGGCTGTGCGTGTGTGTGTGTTAGTGTGTATATGTGTGTTGATACATCTAATTTGCTCTGACAAGCTGATAACATATTTCACGTCAGGCCGTTTGACATCATTACCTAATGAAGATCGATTACACTTTGTTCTCCTCCGTGACTTTGGTCAGGCTGCTGGGTGGTGGTGGCGGCGAGTTTGTGTGTGTGTGTGGTGGGTGTGTGCGTTTGTGTCACAGTGTTTTTGCTGTACTCAGCACTTTCCCATCCAGAGACCAGACTCTGGCTGGACCCAGCCCTCTCCCATGATGCTTTGCAGGCGGAAGTCTTGGAAATACTGCAGGAGGTGGCTAGAAGAGAGAAAGAAAAAAATAGAGAGAGAGAGAGAGAGAGAGAGAGAGAGAGAGAGAGAGAGAGAGAGAGAGAGAGGGAGAGAGATAAAAGTGTAACATTAACAAATGTACAGGCATACACCTCTCTCTCTCTCTCTCTCTCTCTCTCTCTCTCTCTCTCTCTCTCTCTATTTGCATTTAATTTTCTCACTGTAATAAAACACTGGTCTCGCCGACTAGGTGTCCACTGACAGCTAGCACATCTAAGCGATGAATAGTTACTTGGAGGCGGGCCTGTCAATACTTTATCTCTGTCATCCAAACTGGATTTCTAAAGCTAGCGTTGGCACTTCTGAGTCTGTCTGCTGAAAAACGCCAGAGTAAGAATTTTACCATGAATAATGTGTCTTGGGGAGCGATGTAATCTAGATTTTGAAGGGCTGCGACTGTGTCTTAAAAGGTATCCAATAGTTTCCCCCCCCCAACCATATAGACTGTTTTAGTAGTGTAGTTCAATGATATACAAGCTGAATACATTTCCTACCTCATAAAACATTTTTGTTGTGAAGGGCCAGATTAAACCGAATATATATATTTATTTATATATATATATTTAATTGTATTTGTATATTCTCTAATATTCCCTGATATCCCTTGTATATTCCTTGTACCCTCCCTCCCTTGTACCCTCCCTTGTACATTCCCTGCCCGAAGACAGCACAGTACTCTACCGGACCAGGAGGTCCGGTACAGCCCAGGCTATACTCCCGCGGAGCTGCGCTACAGACCCCCGACTCTATACACGGGTGAGCACGACGCACGACCCGCACCGAGGAACAGCACCTGGACAAGCGGGCCATGGTACACTGCCGGTACCAGCCCATACCAAGGAGCGGGAGGAGACTCGCCTAGGAGGCCTCTCCCCCAACGCTCGCCGATGTATCCACAGTCAGCGTCATACATTGGCACGCCTATGGTACCCGACTTCACCCAAGAGAACCGGGCCCAGTATACAGAACTCCGCATGTGTCTGGAGACCATGTTGGTGGATGTATTGGATGAACGCCACAAATACGCCATCCTACTGCAGCACTTAAAGGTGCCCCGCGCACATAATATAGCGCTCGCCTACGCGACTTCCACCACCCCATACACAGCAGCGCTGGTAGCATTGGACCAGAGGTATGGGCGCATATGGGATTACGTGATCCAGGAGATCCGACACATCGACCGCTTACCCCCAGCAATAGACAATCGAGCACTGGACGACCTGTCCATCAGAGTGCAGTCCCTGGTAGGGATGTTGGGAGCGCAAAGAGAGAAGGGGAAGTATGAACTTTACGCCAACTCAAATGTGGAAAGGATCCTGGAGAAGCTGCCGCCCGCTCGTCAGGAGCGCTTTAGGCAGCAGAGGGACCACAGAGACCCGAATGGCCCCGAACCGAACCTCCTCGATCTAGCAGACTTCCTGGCGAGAGAAGTCAGCAGCCTACGGCTAGATACATTCGGACGGAGCACCCCTGGCTCCAGAGAAGGAACCAGACGACTAAATGATGGAAGAAGATCGGTGACTGTGATGCACCAATCGGAGTCAGTACCGAGCAGCAGGAGCCACAGTACCCCCTCCAGAACGGAGAAGTGGAAGATAGTGTGCCCCTACTGTGAGAAAGAACACTGGCTAGCGCAATGTGACTCCTTCCCCAAGCTGAACGCGGAGGAAGCAGGTCAATGGATAAAGTCCAACAAGCGCTGTTTTCGCTGTGCGCGCTCACACATGGCAGCCGAATGCCGCTTAAAGAAAAGGTGCACCAAGTGCGATGGAGCCCATCTGGACATACTTCACGACAGTAACAGACGGCGCCCTTCACCTGCACCATCCAGCCGCAAAGCGAGCGTCATGTACATCGATCCCGCCAGCAGCAGTGGAGCCCGAGTACTCCTAAAAGTAGTGCGTGTGACACTAAGCTACCAGAATAAAGTCCTGGACACTTACGCCGTCCTCGATGACGGGTCAGAGAAGACCCTGCTGCTCGCCTCCGCTGCGGCCCAGCTAGGGCTGCGGGGAAGCGAAACCCAAATGACAATTCGGACAATAAGACGAGATTTGAAGACGATAAAGGGCGAGAATGTCTCATTCTCTATCGCAGCAAGCGGCCAGCCTGAGCGACGGTACCAGATTGCAGACGCTTTCACCAGCCAAGAAATAGGACTGTCGCGGTACACATACCCCGTCGCCAAGCTGATGGAGAAATATGCACATCTGCGCAAGTTACCGATCCCGCTCATAGACAATGCTATGCCGACCCTGTTGATAGGCTCCGACCATGCAGACCTCATTGTCCCGATAGACCGGGTTCATACCGGACCCCGAGGCTGTCCTGCAGCAGTCGAGACCCGTTTGGGATGGACTCTCCAAGGCCCGCTCGCCAAATCTCTCAACCGAAGTACAGCCACTAGATGTCTCCACTCCCGAGTCACAGAGGGAGAAACCGCACTCCTGCAACACGTAGAGCGGCTATGGAGCTTGGAACAAATGCCCTTTAAGAATGGAAAGAAAGACATTCGCTCTAAAGATGACATTTACGCCATTCACCTCCTCGAGACAGGGACCAAGAGAGTCCCGGTCAACGGCGTGTTGAGATACGCCACGCCACTCCTGCGGCGAGAAGGAATGCCTACTTTCCACGCCAAGACAGACGCCACAGAACGGTACCTGCTGAACACGGAGCGGCGCTTAGCCAAGAACCCCGCCCAAGAGAGTGTATACCGCGCTGAGATTGAGAAGCTCATCACAGCGGGACACGTCACAAAGATGGACATTAAAGAGGCTGACCAGACCACTGAATCGTGGTACGTGCCCCACCACAAGGTCCATCACAACGGTAAAGACTGCATAGTATTTAACTGCAGCTACCAGTTCGGATCCCAAAATCTGAATAAAGAGTTACTGCCCGGTCCCACACTCGGCCCCTCCCTACTCGGCGTTCTACTCCGCTTCCGCCAGGAAAAGGTGGCCATCAGCGGGGACATTAAAGGAATGTTCCTGCAGGTGAGATTAGTAGAGGCGGACAAGCCCCTGTTACGGTTCCTATGGAGAGAGAAGCCAGGAGATGAGCACCCAGCCATCTACCAATGGGAAGTCCTCCCCTTCGGAACGACGTGCAGCCCCTGCTGTGCGACATTTGCACTACAGAAACATGTAGCAGAGGACCCAGCAGCGGACGAAGAGGTCCGACGCAGCGTAAAGAACAGCTTCTACGTAGACAACAGTCTACAAAGCCTTTCAACCCAGGAAGAAGCCGAGGCTCTCCTGATTAAACTCCGCGCCTCATTGATCAAAGGCGGCTTTGATCTCAGGCAGTGGGCCAGCAGCGATCCGCAAGTACTGCGCAGCCTCTCCTCCGAGGACAAGGCAGCCAGCAGCGAGACCTGGATGGCTACAATCCCGGGAGAAGCCTAGGAGATGACCCTGGGATTGGTGTGGCGATTCAAAACAGATTCGCTTCACTACAGACACAAGCCCCTGACTACGGAGCAGGGAAGGCCGGCGGCGGCGCCGACCACCAGACGGAGTGTGTACACAACACTCGCCCGACAATATGACCCGCTAGGATGTATTCTACCGTACACCACCAGGGCAAAAATGATTGTACGAGCATTGTGGGACAAGGACCAGGGCTGGGACGACCCCATTCCCGCACACCTTGCATCCACCTGGAGAGAGTGGGAGATGGAGCTCCACTCACTCCCAGGCGTTAATATGCGCCGAAGCTACTTCCCACCCACGGTGAGGCCAGAGACATGTAAAATGGACTTACACGTCTTCAGTGACGCCTCAGAGGTCGCATACGGATCAGTAGCCTACTTGCGGGCCCAAGACCAGGGGGGAGAGATCTACACAGCATTTGTCCTCGCCCGCTCGAGAATAGCCCCACGCAAGCAACAATCTATCCCACGTCTAGAGCTCTGCGCAGCCCTAGCCGGAGCGCACCTAGCCACGCTCATCCAACGTGAGCTCACCATACCGGTGTCTAGAACAATCCTGTGGTCAGATTCCACGACGGTACTCGCCTGGATCAAATCGGACTCATGCAAGTACAAAGTCTTCGTGGGAGTCAGAGTCACCGAGATTCAAGACTTAACCGAAGAGTTAACCGGAGAAACAGAGTGGCGCTACGTTGATACAAAACAAAACCCAGCTGACGTCATCACCCGGGGGATGCCCCTGGATGACCTCACCCGTCGCAATGTCTACAGTGACGGCCCCGCATTCCTAAGACTCCCGGAAGGACAGTGGCCCATGCCTATCCCGAGGGAAGCAAGTCCAGAGGAGGTGGAAATTAAGAAGTCTGTGTTCTGTGGATTGAGCACCGTAGCCTCCACCGACCCTAACATAAACGATTGCACGTCCATAGAGAGTGCACAACAAAGAACATTCCTGCGGTACCACCCGGAGTGCAAGTCCCCCGCTGATATGTCAGCAGCTAACTACGAGGAAGCAGAATTGCTTCTACTGCAGCGAGCCCAGAGAGACTCGTTCCCCGATGAATTGGCCTGTCTACAGGGAGGAAAGCCCGTCCCATCCGACAGCAGATTAATTCACCTGGCCCCCGAGAGCGACGCTCACACCCTCATCAGAGTGGGTGGTCGCCTACGCAGAGCCCCCAATCTACCGGATGACATTAAATACCCGATCGTATTGAACAGCCGACACAAGGTCACAGAGCTGATTATAAAGAAATACGATGAGGATGTACATCACGCAGGAGCAGAAAGAGTCTTCGCGGAAATCAGACGTCGTTACTGGATCCTACAAGGAAGAGAGGCGGTACGACGCTTCCAACGAACATGTCTAGACTGCCGCAAGTGGCGCGCGCAGCCCAGCATACCAAGGATGGCTGACCTTCCTCCATGTCGCCTCCGAATCGGTGACAAGCCATTCCACTCAACGGGTATGGACTGCTTTGGCCCGCTGCACATAAAGAAAGGAAGAGGAACCGAGAAGCGGTGGGGTATTGCATTCAAATGCATGACCACCAGAGCGATACACATCGAGCTTCTCCCGACCATGAGCACAGACTCATTCCTTATGGCCTTCCGTAGATTCATATCACGGAAAGGAAGACCGTCTACCCTATTGTCCGATCATGGGACAAACTTTAAAGGCGGCGAAAGAGAGCTGAGAGAGAGCTTCCAAGCTATGGGCCCAGAACTTAAGACCCACCTCGCTCCAGCACAGGTTGATTTCCAATTCAACCCCCCAAACGCACCCCACTTCGGTGGCACTTGGGAACGAGAAGTGCGCTCCATAAAGACAGCCCTGTACGCAGTACTTGGGGCCCAGACTGTGGCGGAAGAAGTCCTAATGACAGTCCTCACGGAGATTGAGGGAGTACTTAACTCGAAGCCCCTCGGATATGTCTCCAGTGATGTGGCGGATATCGACCCAGTTACCCCCAACACACTCCTGATGGGGCGGCTAGATCCCACATTACCCCAGACAATGTACCGGCCTGAAGAAGCGAACGGCCGACGAATGTGGAGGTACAGCCAAGTATTAGCCGACAAGTTTTGGAACAGTTTCCTACTGCACTACCTACCGTCTCTACAGACCCGCCAGAAGTGGGTAAAGGAGAGAGACAATTTGACAGAAGGAACAGTCGTCATGATTATTGATCAATCACTGCCCAGAGCTATGTGGCCGGCCGGCCGCGTAAGCAAAGTGATCACCGGTGCCGACGGCAAGGTCCGAGCAGCTGAAGTGCTCGTCCAGGGTCGCACTTACACCCGTCCCGTGGCAAGGCTCATAGAACTGCCTCGACTCCCAGACACAATCGATGATGACCATGACCCTACAACCCTATGACTTTGTGAAGTTGACTGACCCCTACAGCAAACCCTTATGTGTAAATAGACAACGCGATTAATCTGTCTCCGTTTAACTGATTAGGTCTGGGACCTATTCAGGGGGTGGCTGTTGTGAAGGGCCAGATTAAACCGAATATATATATTTATTTATATATATATATTTAATTGTATTTGTATATTTTCTAATATTCCCTGATATCCCTTGTATATTCCTTGTACAATATGCATTGAATATCCATTCTAGCCTACTGAACATCCCATAATAGTCTCCATTCTACTATTGGTCGAGACCTTGGTGCCAGGCTGCCATACCCCTCAGACCCAGTTCAAACGTACCGCTCGACATGTACGAACAAGTCCTAGTTCCGCGTAGGAATTTGGCTACCGCACCACTAATGGGACTATTTGTTCATAGTGCGTATATATACTGCGCTACTAAAGTAGGACTTTCTTTTCAGTCCGGTTTCTTACCCTCCAATAGAGTGACAGACGTAAAGCCTCCCCGCGATGCCACATGTGGGAGTAAGGCCAAGTTCGGCCTACCATCGGTATTGAGACATCGTGTATATTAATATTTGAATAGTCATATTTGGCACTATATCGTCGAGTTGGACGTAGTCTATTAAGCTAATAATAGTCTGTTAATATATAGTGCTTCGTGCGGTGAGAATACTACCGTAGTCAGTACCCCATCGTTTCGGGCAGAGAACTGGCTGCTTACCCAGGGTGGTTGACCCTATGTGAAGCTGCACCCGAGGAGCCCCAGAGCCGACGAGCGAGTGGACCTGTATACCGGATTATTCTACCGACGACAGCCCGCCTTCCCAGGCACGGATTATGCTTTGGATACTTTGATTATTCTATGGATAAAGACCCCCGACACTACCGTGTGTTGGAACCCCCCCCCCTGGAGAGGACGCAAGGTGAGGAGACGCTCTGCAAGACGAGGTCTCTCCACATCTCTCCCCCGTGGACCGGAGAGAGCCGGCCCACAAAGAGTCCACCTGCTTTCATCTGTGGTCCAAGGATCGCCGGCGCATTGAACGGCACTACAGTGGGTTCACCTGGGATACCCTTGGCCGGACGAGGCAGCTGGATTCTACCCCCCCCCCCCTCCTACTCCTGTCGGCTTACAAGCGACCGGATTAACCCCCTCTAGTGTATCCAGCCTATAATCATTAAAGTATCATTGCTGTTATTCCTTAACTATTCCAGGTCGTATATTTACCACCTGCGCCTTCAGAGATTGGACATTATCTATTGATATACCGACGAATACTCCTTGCCATAAAAGTGCATACTATTTCAATTCATAAATGTAATTAAGTGATTAAGTGCTTATTCTACACACCATCGCTGTGTAGGAAATAAAGACCTGTTTCTAATTCGTACATTTGTGTTGGATCCGTTTCATCTACGTGGGAGTGTTCATGATAATATATTTATGCCGTGTACTGGGTGGCCGAATATTAAGTACAAAGGTAGTGGTAGTAAGTATCATATCTAGTAATACAGTCAGGGAATTGTACCCCTCAGTTACAATTTTCAAAGTCCATTTTAGCAGTTTTATCCCCCCACGCTGGTTTTGATGCTCCGACCTCCTTTGATTGACAGGCAGTTAGCTTGTTCTGTATCGTATAGCTCTCGCTCGGCGTCACTTTCTGCACTGTCCTCGCACACGTGCACACGCACTGAATAAAGACCACAATGTACCTTTAATCCCAATATTTGTCTGACCACACCCCTATCAGCTTACCCATATAAGCAGGGGTGGGGCCACCCACTCGCCTCCTTCTCGCTTTCACCACAAGGAAGTGCCTCGGTAGATCCCCACACTTGAAGTGATGTGATGGTAGGAGAAGAGTTGGAAAGCAAGGATACGTTGACATCATATCTTTATTTTCTCTCTCACTATTTTCGAGAAAATACGGCGATATTGTCTTCGTACTGGAGTGTCTGGAAGATGATGATCATTCTAAAAATCCTCCACCGGTTTTCGTATTGGGAGTTCGCGCCGCAACATGCTTTTCCAACTGCAGTCCTTGCTGTGTGCTGGTTGCGGTAAAGACACAGCTGGGCTGTAGGACGCGCCGCTGTTGTGAGAAGCGGTGGGTTCCAAGTTTGGTGAGTTATGTTTTGCTGGCAGGCTCCACTTGTCTGTTAGTGCTATGGGGGCTAATTGACAATGTTTATGAAAACCGGCCCCAGGCTAGGGTCCTTTGTTCGGCCTCTTAGGCGACAGAAGACCTTGGTCTGAAGCCCATTATAGTTTTAACTAGTGGGCCGCGACCATTAACACTGGTGATCCCTGTGTTTTCTGGACGAGTGGATATCTCTCTGTCACCGTGTAGCCCCTTCTTTCATATCCAAATGAGAGTATTCCTTCACGAGGAGATATGGGCATAGATGTTCGATAGCGGAAGATCTGTGTTCAAGTCAGCTACACAGGCCAGTTGGGTATTGTGCTGGCTCCGTCGGGTGTTGGTAAAATCACCGTTGTAAAACTGTGTTAACATCTTGTTTCTCTTTTCTCTTAAAAAGTGAGGAGGGTTTCAGAACGGCGGCCTGTCTGGGTGAGTGTTATATCATTGTGTACAAGTTCAGGTGATAGCTGCTTAGCTTACGGTTAGCCAGTCAGCTGTTAGCTGCGGCGTTAGCCTGCTGTGATCACTGCGTGACCTACCTAGGTTGGACCTACTGTTAGCCAGTCAGCTGTTAGCTGCGGCGCTAGCCTGCTGTGATCACTAGGAAACGTTAGCTTGCTGCTATCGGCCAAGGCCCAGCGCGGGGTGGCTCCGGTTCCTCGCGCGCCGCCGCGAGCTCCCCTCTGGTCGCGTGCGCCGTTCGCTCGGCGTCTCGTGGGCAGGGGCAGTAGCGACCGACGGTTGGAGCGGCCGTTAGCTTAATGCTACTCTGTTGAACGTGCTTTGATTATAACATGTTTTAAACACTCTTGACTACGACGTCATCTTTGACAGAGGATGTTCGTCGAACCTGCCCTGGGCCAGGACGGCAAAGCCTGCGTCAACAAAGGGGACCGTAGCGACGGGTTGGAGCGGCGACGCTGCCCAGATCGAACAACACAGGACGGCTGTGTTTTCTACGGTGTCTTGAGACTGCACTTCGTTGATCTACGCTCCGGGTAGGCCAGGTCTGACCAGACCTTGTACACTTCTTCTGGCTTTCCCTTCTAAATGTTTTGTAAATAACGATGATTTCCAAAACGAGTGTTACTGCACTACATTTAGGATACGACGCGAGTTGTGTGTGAATTGTCTTGTCACTAGGTATTTAGCTTCTCCGTGCAAATCGGGTTGTTGTTTCAGATGTGAAAATGATCTGGTTTGTTGTGTTGAGAAACATCATGTGTGTTTATATGTACCGTGTACTCACAACTAAGGGGGTTAACTAACCTATAAAGCTATGCTTAGTGACAAATGAGTAAAGAATATTCTTTTCTCAGCCTGTAATGACAATAAACAGTGTGTTCACATATTAACAGGTTTTCCTGTTTTAACTGGCCGTATTAAGGGTAAAGTAGGAGGATTGTGTTTCCCCCCGGTTCCCTGGGGACTTCTTCATCCTCCTATCAGAGTGGACATGTTGTTGCACTACATTGTGTCACTGTGTGGTAGGGATACGATGTAACCCTTAGCTTGATTGCTGAGGTTGTGCTAAATCTGCTGGAGTAACTTTATTTTCCTAAAAGAAAAGATTGTTGGTCGCTTTCGTGTGTGCTTAGCAAGGCCTGTGACCGATACTAATCGAGAATTATGTATTCTCTCATTATGAAAAACGGCGTTCCTCTGTAGAGTGTTTTTGCCATTTTTTATAGGTGGTGATGGGTTGTGTGTGTCATGTGACCTACAACTGGGTTGGACTGGCCACAGAAGCACATGTGTAAGTTTGGACCGGGGCTCTTAGAGAGCCCTCTCTATTCTGTGTTTTTTCCTTAGTAAAAATCAGATAGCAGGTTAGCTCATGCGCTGTGTGAAGCTGTCAGACGCTTCATAGAGCTGACTATGACTGTGTCATACTCTCTTTTTGTCATTACATCGTATCATGGGTGTGGGGTCGTAAAGGGGTGAACTGGTAACCTTTCCTCTCCCCCTTTTTTCTGTTGGTCAGGGGTACACCCCCTGTCCTTCAAGGTTCCTGTCACGTTGCGCGTCTCTGTTGGTAGGACTTCCGTGTGCTGTTCAGGTCCATGTGATGGATCTGTTTCGGGGGGTGGTCAGGGCTCCGCCTCACCAAGCTCCTATTCGGGCCTTCTGTGAGTTGGGACTCCTCCTTCCATGTGAGGGAGCCTCCTTCAGAGTACAGAGCCTCCTCCTCAGATTGTCAAGGTGAGTGGACCCTCTAGAAGGAGTCCTACTCTATTGTGTATGTATTCGATTCAATTCGATTATTGAGTGTGTATGGGTTCAGTGCCTCCTCCCCGGAGAGCCCTAAATCAAATTTTTTACATGGCTCAAGGTGCAATATATTCTTTTCAATCTGTACAGCTCGTGTGGGAAGTCTCTCTGGGGATTCCCGTCTCCTTCCTATGGGAGGGTGGTGGGATGTAAAAATGTGAAAATGTTTTACCCCCGGCTGTGTAGACTGGGATACATACTGTTGGTGCTTCCTTCTTTTCTACTAAAAAGAGTTGGAGTTAGGAAGTGTCACACCCCTCTTGTCGTTCCCCATGGCGCCTTGGGGATTCAATGACAGGTCTAAATAGCCTGTTCATTGATGTGGGTGTGTCCCGACGCATGTATAGTGCTAGCTCGGGGTGTTCTGTAAACAGGCGACTGACTGGCACGCCTTGGTTGCTTGAGGTTAAAACGGCGTTTTTATAAAGCAACTGGGATGGAGGTTTTTCCTCTTCCGACGACCAAATCCAACGACCTGGTTTTTGTCATCGACGGATTCTCGTTCATGTCTGGGGGATGATGACGGAATGGATCTGAACATATGTAGAGGGGTCTCATGCCCTGGGGGTGGGCCACCGGGCGCGGTTCGCCCGAACGTCTGGGTGGCGCCTTCTTTTCATGTTTAAGATCAACACGCATATCTGCCCCTTCTCCTGGAGTAGGCATGTCGGCGTGGTTAGGGCACGGGACTGGTTCTGGTCACGCTGGTCCGGATCAGTTGAACCCGTTGTCCGCCGGGGATCTGCTGTTCTGGTACCCTGAGGGACTTGGGCTTTTTTCAGGGGGAAAAATGCCAGGTTGGTCCGGGTGTCACAGGGTTAAGCACTATGGAGACCCTGGTTGGGTACGTTTTTTACTCAGCACTGTCGTAATGGCTTACGGCCATGCCAACCTGTACACGCTCGATCTCGTCAGATCTCGGCCGCTACACAGGTTGGTCCTGGTTAGTACTTGGTTGGGAGACCGCCTGGGAATACCAAGTACGGTGTGCTTAGGGGCTGGTTCTCCATTCTTTTTCGCTCCTCTCTCACGCATGGCAAAGAGGGGCCTGTTGGGGTGGTCTTTGACCTCCTCTGGTGACCCTGTGCTTCCCGTATCGCCGGGCCCGGTCCGAAGTAATGTTTCGTCGACCCGTAGGCCTGGGTTAACCCTTTTTTGAAAAACTGAAACACTTGTACTGCGGTATAGCCGGTGTATACCCGCAGGTGTGTTTTGGAGTTTTTTTCTTGAGGGGTTATAGGAACGACCACCGCATTGGGTAACACCAAGGTGGTTGATTCCCTGGTGTGTTGGAGCAGTGTCAACTCCCGGGTTCACCGTTTGAGGGTGCCCCTGCACGTTCATGACGTCTGCCAATCGTGTCAGCCTTCTCTGCCTCAACCCCTCTGGGTGGGTTTTTTTAAATGGAGGCTTGGTAATGCAACACCGCCAGCTTACGCCCCTTCCGCCGGGGCGGCTGTGTTCAGCTGTCCCCTCTGGCGCCTGTCTCGTCCGCAGTCTCCAGGCTAGGGTTAATAGCCTGTTGCCTGGTTTTTTCCCCGGTGCGCTGCCTGCTTCCGTTGGTTAACCTTTTTTGTGTGCTTACGGCCATGCTGACTGCCTGTTCTGCAGGGTCAGTGTGCCAGGCGGTGTACTATTGGGGGGACAGGGCCCGCTCGGCTGAGGGGCCTTTGTCCGAATACGCTGGCGATGTGGGGGGCGGGGTCACTAAGTGCCCACCTGGTGGGGTCTTGATGCTGGCATCATGGACTTCTCCGGGCCCCCGTTCCAGGGGGTCCAGTCCCTTTGGTGGGTCTGGGTCTTCCTTCGCGCTCCGCTGCTACGGCCTTGCCACGGGGTTGGGTTTGCCCTTGACCCCGTGATTCTGGGGGCAGTAACGAGGTTGTTTCCTCCGTTCGTTCCCGGGTGGCATGCGGGTTGTGCGTGTGTGTAGTCGTGGGGTCAAGCCACGGCTGCTCACCCTGTGCGTTGAGTTGCTTGAGTGCCTCTTCGCACAGTCGGGTCCGTCGCCCTCCCGTGAAGCCCCCAATAGGGGGGGTGCCCTCCATTAGGGTGGGTCGGGGGGGCTCGGCCCTCCCTGTTCTGATGGTTGTGGGGGGCTTTCAGTGGGGTGTATTTGTCGGCCGATGGCTCTCGCTCGGCCTCCCTTGTACAGAAAGTGACGCCGAGCGAGAGCTATACGATACAGAACGTTAGGTTATGACTATAACCAAGTTCTGTTAGTATAGCGACGCTCGGCGTCCGACGCCGCTGCAGCCCTTGATCTCGCCTTGTGGTGAAAGCTTGGGAAGGAGGCGAGTGGGCGGCCCCACCCCTGCTTATATTGGTAAGCTGATAGGGGTGTGGTCAGACAAATATTGGGATTAAAGGTACATTGTGGTCTTTATTCAGTGCGTGTGCACATGTGCGAGGACAGTGCAGAAAGTGACGCCGAGCGTCGCTATACTAACAGAACTTGGTTATAGTCATAACCTAACGTTATATTTCGAGGGAGATCGTAACGTTACTGGTGGGTCCCCATGTGTGTTTCCAGGACCCCTTTTCACTTACTGTTCTCTATAGCGTTCATTAACTAGTGGTGGAAAACTCCACTGGATACTTTTTAATAACAACAATATGCCTACTGCCTTCACTGTCTACAACTGCCTTACACTGTAATCACAACTACCTACCTCAAACTATAATCTACCCATATAACTCTGTATGATAGCATGTACAATAATGCTGTATTTATCACATTTACACATTTAAATGTCATATGTCAGTATATACCTGCATATAATCCTTTTTACATGCCTGTAGATACTATATCTATACATATTCCTTAACTACTCTTACTAGCTATACTGCTGGCCAGTATGACTTACTACCATAGGGTCTTTATACCTGTATCCCTGTACATTATAATAATATAACACTGTAGATATGTCTGATTAGCATTATTACTCAGTAGTACTCATTTATATATACTCCAGTTTAATCACCTGTACATTGTATATTGCACATTACTGTTAGATTTGCACTTTGGTTATATGCCAAACTTATTTTCGTTGTACTGTACTTGTGCTGCATAATACACGGTTTTTCATACACCTGTTTTTTACACACTTGTTTTATACACCTGCTTTTATCTCATCACGCTCTTATTGATATTGATAGATATGATTTAATTGAATTTTATCATGTGCTTTTTTTTTATTCATGATGCAGACATAACGTGAAACAACTGAATGAGAACTGTCAATGTCTGTATACTGTGTTGATTATAGCTGCGAGATACCCTGAATTTCCCCAAGGGGATTAATAAAGTATCTATCTATCTAATGACAATACATTTGAATCTAATCTAATGATCTGAAACCACTGTATGGTTTTCAGGACTTGACTCACAAATTGGGTTTCTGGACCGGCAGCAGGTGGTCTCGGGGGACTGGGTAGAGAGCCTCATAGGTCCGGGCCTCCCCTGAGCCGTGGATGGCGTAGGAGTTCATCTTGTTGACATTGGGTGGGAAGTACTCCCAAGGCAGGAGGGCCTCCCCCTTCCACTCACTCCCTGTGATGGTGGCACTGAAAGTCATGGGCAGCTGTTGCTGGAGAGCGAGATGGAAATGAAGAATTCATTCAAACGATTTTCTGTTCAATCTTACAGGTCAACTGAGTGCTGTCATTCTATTCAAATATTTGATCGCAATGAATTGCACGATTGTGATCACACAATTTATATCTGTACAAAATGTACCTTAAAGGGGTTATCAAAATGGGAGTGGACAGATATGCTTGCTTTAGGCAAATGTACGTTTATTAAATAAAATAAATAACCAAAATGACAAATATTGTCCAGAAAAACAAGTACTGCATTTAGCATAAAATAAATATGCTGCAAATAACCATAAAATGGCAACCAGCTAAATGTAACATTACTCAGTATTTATTTATATGGGGCGACAGTGGCTCGGGAGGTAGAGCAGTCGTCTGGCAATCCAGACGTTCCCGGTTCGATTCCCGCTCCTCCCGGGCAGCTTGTCGAAGTGTCCTTGAGCAAGACACTTAACCCCTAATTGCTCCCGATGAGCAGGTTGCAGTGTTAATTTTGTCAACTAAAATGGTGACGAAAGATCTTCGTCAACGAAGGTTTTTTTCATGACGACAACGAAACGCGACGTCACGTTATTGAATACCATGTGACGCTAACGAGACTAAATAGTTTATTAAATATCGTTGACCACAACTGAGGACACAAAAATGTAATTTACAAAAACCAGGACGAAATTTCTCTTCATGTATGTTGATATTGTTGACTAAAACAAGACGAGACAAAATAATTATAACTTTTCTTAATGCCCTTGTCCCGAGTTGAGCAGTGTGACGGGGAGCTATGTTATTAGCATTAGCTGAAGAGCTATTTGAAAAGCTAGTTTTAGCTTAACGTTACCTTGGCTAAAATTGGGACTATTCATAATCCAGCTGCAGACCTGCAAGCAAAGTACAGCAAGTTGGCAAAGGAGTATTCCAAGGTAAATCACTTTTTCACCAGTAACGTTACATTGTTTGTATTTCCATCTAGCTTGCGTTAGCTAGTGGCTAACCTAGCTCACGCTAATGTGGTCACTGATCGACCTCTCCCACACAATTAATGACATGTTGCGGACAGCCATACCGGTGACAATGTTTAGTTTTTAGTGCCAAATGATAAGAGTCTGAGGTGGAGTCTCAAAAGAGAATGTTGAATATTTATTGTGCATTTAAAATCACAACAGAGCCTCTGCTACTACAGTAGCTAACCTAAACGGAGCCTTCTGGATAGAAGGAAGTGCGCAACAACGTATAATGTCCGTGTGGAACCAATGTGCGAACAACCTTTCCGTGGGTGAAGCATAGTTGAGCATAGAACTTTTAATGATACTAATACTAATCTATACAATCACCTGTTGTTGAATAAATACCATTACTTTCTAGTTATTACTAAAAAACAGTATATATATAAAACAGTAGCTGTAAAAAAGAAAATAATAATTTTTTTTATAATTTATATAATATATATTTTTTTGTACATTAACTAAAAATAGACAAAAATGTCATCCGTTTTCGTCGACAAAATCTAGACTAAAACAAAAAAGACAAAATTGAGACAAAAACTGACTAAGACTAAAATGCTCAGACATTTAGTTGACAAACTGACTAAACGAAAAATAAATGAAGATGACTAAATATGATGTAAACGAAGAAGGAGCACTTGACACATGACTAAGACTAAAACTAAAATGAAAATAGCTGCCAAAATTAACACTGGCAGGTTGGCACCTTGCATGGTTGCCTCCGCCATCGGTGTGTGAATGTGTGAGTGAATGGGTAAAATGTGAAGAAAACATTTTTAATTTTTTTTTTTTTTTTAAACAAACACATAAACATAAACATAACAACATAAAATTAGATATACAAGCATTAATTAACAGTGCACATCCAATTAAATCACCATTTAAATAAATGTATTATACAAGATATACACCCAGGGGTGCAGTGCTGGGCAAACGCGGTCAAACGGCGTTTGGCCTTCGTCACTGAGGCCGAAGTGCGCGCATCCTATTATTATGCAAAGTCTAGGTGATAAAATGACTCGTCGCGCCACTTATCACCTAGACTTTGCATAATAATAGGATACCGACAACCAAATACAAGCCCTGTAGGTGTGGTGGGGGGTTGCTTGATCTCCCGACTTCACTGGAAGGATGAGACAAGGTGTATCATCTGTTTGCAACAGAGGGAACATGTACGCGCGTGCGCGGGAGCGCGCTTGCGCGGGCGTTTGGCCTTCGCCCATATTACGACTGCACCCCTGTATAGACCTAATACTTGCTATCTAATACCCTACACACATATGCTCTCGCTCGCCCCCCCCCCCGGGCCCCCCCTTGGATAATCCATCCATTATCATTCGCTCCTAACCAGGAACTACAATTCATATGCTAGCTTTTATTCTCTCCACCACTTCTAACCACATTGTAATTTTAGATTCACTGAGACCCAAATTTCTTGCTGTAGATATTTCTAGATAAATCACATCGAGATATGTAAGAATCCAGACCTTCTGGCAAATTTTTTCCGGTTGATACCATCGTGATGCTATCAGCTTTTTAGCTGCTGTGATACCAGATAAAACCAATCTCTTTAGCTGTATAGGGACTGCAAACTCAAAAACATCATTCAACAGTAATACAGAGGGGTGTACAGGTATATTCAGAGTTAAGAGATTTGATAATTGCTGGGTCACTTCTTTCCAGAATATCTTAACTGGTGGGCAATCCCAGTACATGTGTGCATAAATGTACCCTCATCCCCATTTGTACATAAGGAGCATCTGGAGTCTTGTTTAAGACCCATTCTGTTCAGTCTTATAGGAGTCAGGTATGTCCTATGAATATAGTTAAGATTGATTTGTTGATGGTCCGGGTTACGTGACGCAAGTCGAACATTTGCCCAGGCTTCTTGCCAATCAAAATGTATTTCCAGGCCTGGTATATCCCTCCTCCAGACTGAGTCTAGGTGGAGGATTTCATACGAGGATGTTAGTAATTGATGATAAAAATCTGATACAAAACCTCTCAATGTCTCTCTTTCATAGAAGAATTTGTGGTGAAGAACACATTTTAAAGCGCTTTGGATAAAAGTGCTAAATGCAGCCATTTGCCATTCAGTAATACGAGTACTCAGACAATGTAATGTCCAACTTTACTCTTACAAAAGTTCACTAAAACATCCCCTGTTTTCTTCAACCATTAAAACCAAACAATGGACCTCAATCCATTACAACAACAGACACATTGTACAACAGGTACATTGGTCAGCTACATTTTCCATTGCTCAAAGATCATTCCCTGGATCCCTTGCACTTTTTACAATTAATACATTATTCATTTATTTATTTTAACATGTGTTATCCGTCAAAGATAAAATTTGCATTAACGTGTGCCTTATTAAGGAGTTAAGTTAACTTTGACAGCCGATATATATGTGGTTTGTTGTTGCTACCAGTTTTAATTGTACTTGACTTGTGAACTTCTTACTGTAAACTGTTATCTTTGTTGGTCCTATATTTAAAAAGGGGAATACCACGGGACCACTCAATCAATATTTGCATACATGTACTACTCTCTCCAAAAACTAGACACCGGAGAGAGAGAGAGAGAGAGAGAGAGAGAGAGAGAGAGAGAGAGAGAGAGAGAGAGAGAGAGAGAGAGAGAGAGAGAGAGAGAGAGAGAGAGAGAGAGAGAAGCTTCGATTTTTTTGTGTTGTCACTAGGCTGTAAAATCTGCTCCATAGACAACCAATGAGTAGGGTTGGGCACCGAGAACCGGTTCTAATAGGAACCGGTTCCTAACTTCCGGTTCTGGAAATCGGACCCGGAATTGTTCAAATCCAAACAATGCCCAACCCTATAAATGAGGCGCGGAAGTTGTGGGTCCATAAAATGTCTGTGAGAGCTCTTGCTTAATTTAAAGGAGGTTTAAATTCTCAACCAGACTTACTAGAGCATAAACCCGATAGGTGTGAGAACTCAACTTAACCTTTTCAACCAGAAAGTCAAGTGTCCCATTCATTGTCTATGGAGAAGGCCGATGTTTTACAGCCATGGGGTCATCGTCACACGTGCACGGGTTCTCTCCGAGTTCTTTGGAAAAAAGGTGGTGTGTGTTCATCATGATGATATTGACTGAACTGTAGGGACCTGATACCACTTTTTCAATGCTGATACACAGAGTACTGATCCAAATCTAGAGTACTGATCCAAATCCAAAGAGTACTGATCCACATCCATTACTTCTATGGACTTCAACTATTTGGTTTGGGAGTCAGTGGACCATAGATTGATTCCGATATAATCCATTGTGCTCCATTAGAGTGACTTAACACGCTTCAATGAAACAAGGATGCAGTTGCGTTGGATTTCTGACATATCAGACATGGCTCCTGGTATCGGATTTCAGAATTGGGGGAAAAGTTTTGGCCTTGTATTTGACCGATATCCGTGACTGAACTGTCCTGGGGAACAGACATAATATGTAAATCTACTTAGAGGAACACGCCAACATTATGGGAAAGTCTCTTACCATCTTGAATTTCTGAGACAAGATACCAGCAATTCGGTTGCACACTAGCCTAGCTTAGCACAATGAATGGAAGCGGACAGTGCCGATTAGCCTAGGAGTTCAAGTTTCAAGTTCAAGTTTCTTTAATAGTTGTCATAGTAAAATACAGAATACTTTTCCACAAAATGCTTTTTTCTGTATGAGCTCTACACTACACGACCAAGGTACCCATGTACATGTCAAAATACTTCCCAAAGGTCAGTGAATACCACGATCACAACACCAGAGGGAGCTCCACAAATCATGTTAAACCCAGATTCGGCTCAAACAAGGGACTAAACACGTTTTGCAATTATCCCACATCAATGTGGAACGCCCCACCCAAAGCTATAAAGGAATGTGAATCACTACCCACTTTCAAAACCACTCTCAAAGAACACCTACGGGAGACGGCAATTTGAAACTGGCCCCTGTAAATGTCCTAACCCAACCCCCTCCAATGTACAGTAAATTACCTAGTATGGTTGTCAATATTCCAATGTACAGTTTTGCTTGTACAGTTGTACAGTGTCCCCCCCCCCCCCCCCCTCCTATAAAGAATAAAGAAAATAATAATAATTACATTAGATTGTGAAAAAAACAGCCCCCGGTGGGCGGTCGTTAGTGGTTAACACCTTCTCCGCCAATAACGTCATACAACGGGTTTCAAGTTCATGCGAATTCTGCCAGATCACAGCGTACGACGTTATTGTGATCATATTTCATATTTTCGCCATGGTATTCATATTTCACTTATGATGCTGTGGGACTCAGCACAACTCTGCAACACTTCAACACTGCCACCTGGTGGATGATCGGCGAGTTGCCAAACCGGATATGCCTGTTGCATATCGGTGCGTCTCCTAAATCCGTCCGGCCACTCGCATATCATCCCAGGATTCTAGCCACACACCGTGGATATGGATCGCTGCCATAACTCAATAATCCACATGATTTGGGCGTGTATTAGTATTATACAAACCGGAAATGAATCGCCTCGATCCCCATCACATAACTGGGATCTGTTTGCTCCAGTATCATCGCCCAACGGTAAGAGGAGGCTGCCGTGAGTTTCAGCGTTTTTGTTTATTATTATCGATGCAAACTGCTCTGATCTATATATCACCCATACTACATAAATCATTTAACGACGATCACGGAATTATAAACGACCCCCCCCCCCCCCCCCCCTCCGTTCACCCGCGCATGATCAGTCATAACGTTTAGGACCATTGAACAGTTGAAATTTTTAATATAACGTGTATCGGCAACAACTGGCATTTGATCATGTATTTATGCCTATATCTCACGTTCTAGGAATTACTGCAGAAAACAATAAAAACATATTTATATTCTAGACAGTATTTTTGTATGAATGTGTGAATGAAAAAGTTAAACGTTCCTACATCCTGAACGATAGATAATCGATGTTGAATGGGCCATAGTAATGTCAATTTAGCAATACAATTTAAAAAGTTATAGCCCTGCAAAGAAGGTAAACATCTCCATAGACTTAGAGTGGTGGCAGTGATCAAACATTGATGGATATAAGCGTGGCAGAGAAAGTGATAACATACCGCTGTATTCGTTCGGTACAGTACACAGCCGTTCGGTATGGTACGGTACACACTGAAACGGTTCGGTTCGGTACGAATACGTGTACCTTTACACCCCTAATAACGAGTAAAAAAAAAAAGAGTAACAGTGAGGTACAATGAAGCAATGGGATCAGGTACAACTTAGGGTAAGGTGCAATGAGGTATGAATTGTAGTGCAAATCTCTTTGCTAATAAATATAAAGTGTGTTAAAGTGTTTAAAGTGTTTAAAGCAAGTAGAGTGGCCAACTAACAACTCTGCCAGAGTTTAAACTAGGCTACTGGTACTGTCCGCTTCCATTTATTGAGCTAAGCTAGGCTAGCATGCAGCCGAATTGCTTTCTACTGAACACACAGTAAGGTAACTTGTATTTATCTCCTTGTCTGACTCAAGAAGATGGCAAGCAAATTTCACATAATGTTGCTTAACGTTCCGACGGCCCTTGTTTGACGGCGTCCCGCTGTTTTAGTGTCTCTGAAAGAATACATCGGTTGAAAGCTAAGATGGCCAATTTTGGGTTATAAGACCAAACAGCCAACGAGCGTCTGGTCTAGTAGATAGAGGGGGGTATCATGCATGCACCCCCCGGAAATATACTTCTAACCAGACTTTCTAGATTGGAAAAAAATTATAGGCCCATGTATAATTTATATGCAAATTAAGGACGCGATTATCAAAAAATCGCAATAAAATCAGTTTAATATATCTCAGCCAATATTGCAGATAACTGTATATTTACCTTATTACATACATGTAGACCTACATAAGAAATGGCATTGAAAGCAGCACTCTATATAATATAAGCATGCCAGAGATATATGTGACCACTTCAGAAATTGTATTACTATATCTTTAACCCTCAAAACATGAGTCCACATCTTTTTTTGTTCAGTCATCTACAATATGATGTGTCTTTATTGGTAAAAATGCTTTATTCTTTGTAAAGGTGCCACTAATTTGCATACTAGCTCGCCACAAACAGGTGATCATTCTGGGAATAGTTTTATTATGATTTTTGACCCTCAAAATATGAGTCTAGACAACCTAGTCTAGACAACCTAACCCAAGATCCTTAAGAACTTCTACTCATGTACAATAGAGAGCATCCTGACTGGCAACATCACCTCCTGGTTTGGGAATAGCACTGCACAAGACCGAAGCAGACTACAAAGAGTGACACGTTCAGCCGAACGCACAATTGGAGGGGGGCTCCCCACCCTCCAGAACATTTACAACAAGCGGTGCAGGGGCAAGGCTAAGATAATCATTAAAGACTCCAGTCACCCGAACAACTGCCTCTTTGAACTGCTGCAGTCAGGCAAGCGATACCGGAGTCTCAAGGCAAGCACAGAAAGACTCAGAAGAAGCTTCTATCCCCAGGCCATCAGGCTGCTAAACGAACAATGAACACTACACAACAACAACCATCAAACGCACATAGCACACACATCCACACGCACACACTCACTTTAAACAAACACACTGTAGCACCCACTCCACACACTTTATAGCACACACTCACTTTAAACAAACACACTGTAGCACCCACTCCCCACACTTTATATTTATTGATGAAGGATTGCACTACAACTCGTACACCTTACTGTAAATTGTACCTAAATTGTACCTCATCCCATTTCTGCTTTGCACTATATAGTATTGTACATTAGTACACTGCATAGTATTGTATATTATATGGTAACTCAGTTACGTCTATTCTGCATCGAACATTGTACATATGTCTATACTGAACACTGTGACCTCATTTTCTACTTCTAAATTACATGCTATACTATGTTATTTGATACTATCTTGTCTAGCACAGTCTCTGGAGCGTAACAGTAAGAAGCATTTTGTATGAAAGTATTCTGTACTTCTGTATGACAACTATTAAAGAAACTTGAAACTTGAAACTTTCAAGAAACTTGAAACTACTTTAGTTATTTGCAATATTGGCTGAAATAGCTACATTAATTTTTTTGATGATGGCATCATTCAATTGCATATAAATGATACATGGGACACTGTGACATATTTTTAACATAGCCTATCATTTTCTACACATATTTTACAATCTAGTAGAAACACTGGTTCTGTATCGTATGGCTCCGCTCGGCGTCACTACCGCACTGTACCTCGCTTGTGCACGCGCACTGAATAAAAAATTCCACAATGCACCTTTACATCCCAACAGCCGTCTGACCACACCCCCATCAGCTTACCTTCATAAGCAGGTGTGTGGCCAGTGGCCACCTACTCGCCTCCTTCTTCGCTTTCACCACAAGGAAGTGCCTGGTAGATCCCCACTTGACGAGGTTGCTAGTTGAAGAAAGTTGAGACGAGTTTACATTGTGCTTATTTTTTTCTTCTCTCCTAAATATTCAAGAGAAAAATCTAAGTCATAATGTCTACTTCGGAGAGTCGTAGAACCACTCTTCACCAGCGGTTCTCCATTCCCGCCTCCGTCGTGCGTTCTGGTGCGGGGCTGTTGCCGCTTTCGTGGTCGGCAGCCACGCCCGGTAGGCATTCGATGGGTAGTTTGCCTCTCCGAGGAGCCAGTGCACCGGTGCCGTCGACTCTGCGATGGCCTGGTCCTGGCTCTGGTTCCTCTGGTTCCGGGGAATCGTCCGTTGTTGAACGGCCGGTTCCGTTGGTTCCGGAGGATTTGAGACGCAAGCTTTTTGCGTCTGCTCGGTCCCGTCGCAAGATGGTGTCCTGCAGACGTGAACGGCCTGGGTTTGGGGAATTGCTGGAGACCAGCGAGGATGCGTCGGTCTCTAGTTGTCCAATGGAAACAGAGGACTACATGGTAGAGGCGGACGGGTTCTTGTTTGAAGGCCCAGTAGAGACGAATATCCCACCCGTCCAGGTAACACTGGAGGGGGGTGATATGTCTCCTTGGGGCGCCTTGTTCGAGGATGTCGGGGAAACCCCTCGGCGTCTTCAGCAGGATGCCCTACTATCAGCCACATCAGACTGTGGCTCCTTAACCAGTCGCAGCCTGCTGCATGTGAGGGATGCGGGTTCGGTGGAGGAAAGTCTGCAGGGGGAACTGCAGGCTTTGTTCCCCGAGCTTATGGCGGTGGCGGCCGCTGCAAACGGCGTGCCGCTGCCGCAGCCACTGCCTGCTCCTGTCCCCGATGATTTAATAGGTCATCTCTGGCAGCGTCGCCCGGTGAGAGGGGTGGACGTTGTCTACCCATTTTTCCCCTCAATGGGGGCCTATGTTCGTCGGGGCCAGGTGGTGTCCCACATCATGGGCCTCACTCCCGCCTACGTACCAGTTACGCGGGTGGTGGGTTTGGTTGAAGGTATGAGAGAGGGTGTGCCACGGCTTGATAGGCCGATGGCCGCTCTCCTCTGTCCGGATGTGGTGTGGGAGCCGTTATGCAAGCCGGTTCTCCAAGGAAGATCGGCTAGGCGGTTGGCGTATTGGAGTGACCAGTCATTCATCGCGGGTACACAATCGCTGGCTGCTGCGTCTAACATCGCACAGCTGGCTAGATTTGTATCCGGGATAATCACGGGCGGCACGGAGCGGTCGGAGGTACAACATGATCAGCTCACCCAGGCGGCAGGAGCTGTCCTGCATCTGACCCAGGTGCAGGCCATAGCCTCTGGGAAAGTGCGCGCCCTGGCTACTCTGATCCAGCGCCACCTTTGGCTGGAGCAGGCCTGTGTGCCAGAGAAGAGGTCTCCTCTTCTGACGGCCACCCTCTCCGATGCTGGACTATTCGGGAAGGCCCTGCAGCTGATGACCTCAACATGCAGAGAGATGGCAGAGGAGAGGTCCGTACTCCAACCCCATTTTCCGCCTCCCGTCGTCGCCGGTGGAGTCAGAAGGCTTCCGCGTCGTCGAGGTTCCTCCGCCGTGGCTGCCAATGCCTCCATCGCCACTGCTGGCCCATCGACGAAGGCCAGGAGGAGAGACGGTGCTGCTGCTGTAGCCGGCCCATCTACGACCGGAGGTGACGGTAGGGATCGACGAGACCAGCAACCGATTGCCTACCGTCCCTCCGGGGCTTCTCGGGGTGGCAAAGCCCGAGCGGCTCGAGGCAGCAGACGCCGCTAGACAGTGACTTTTTTCCCCATGCGGTCCCCACTGTTTACCCCTCCCCGGCCCTATCATATTATTTGTTGATTGAATAAAAAGTCCCCTAAAGGGGGACTGTATTTTTTGGTTAAACAAACTGTGTGTTTCTTCACCAAAATATGATAAGGTTGAAAAGTGTGAATCTACATTGGTATACATTGATGGATGAGTTACGTTCGTGTTATGAGATTAAAGCAAGGTCTGCAGCTTTCACGCGGTTATAGAAGGGTTTCTATCTCGGCCTGACGCTCCACATGCAGGTCGAAGCTGGTTGTATGGTCTGTTGCTTACACACGAAGTAATGTTGAACTACAACACTGTTGTGTTAGTTGCAGTAATGCTCGTATACACACGTTCCACGGCCTAGCCGTTATACTCTCTATCAGTGTTTTTCTCCTGACTATGCTCCTATTACAAACAGGAGTTATGTGCGGGGTTTCCCCCCATCATAGCGTACGTTACGTTGCTATGACGATGGCTTCCGTGAGTAGATCTTTACGTAAGGTCTGTGGTGTCAACGTTTCGGGTTAGAGCGTAGGACTTACGGGTCCAATACACTCGTTTTTATGTGTAACTTGAGTCAGTTGGTCACGTGACTCGCAGTTGCCATGGCTTTTTCATTCTACGACTCACGTGGGAAGGCTTTCTGGGGAATTTCGGTCTAAATCCTCTGTGGAAGGGGTGACTGGATGTAAAAATATAAACAGTTTTTACCCCCGGCTGTGTAGACTGGGATTCATACTGTTGGTGCTTCCTTCTTTTTTGTTAAAAAGAGTTGGAGTTAGGAAGCACCACACCCCTCTTGTCGTTCCCCTGGGCGCCTTGGGGATTCACTGAAAGATCTAAATAGCCTGTTCATTGATGTGGTTGTGTCCCGACGCACGTTAAGTGCTAGCTCGGGGTGTTCTGTTGAAGATCAGGCGGGTGACTAGCACGCCTTGGTTGCTTGTGGTTAAAACAGCATTTTTATAAAGCAACTGGGATGGAGGTTTTTTCCTCTTCCGACGACCTGTATTGGTTATCGATGGATTCTCGTTCATGTCTGGGGGATGATGACGGAATGGATCTAAACATATGTAGAGGGGTCTCACGCCCTTGCGGTGGGCCACCAGGCGCGGTTCGCACCGACCGTCTGGGTGGCGCCTTCTTTTCATGTTTTAAGATCAACACGCCTATCTGCCCCTTCTCCTGGAGTAGGCATGTCGGCGTGGTTAGGGCACGGGACTGGTTCTGGTCACGCTGGTCCAGGTCAGTTAAACCCGTTGTCCGCCGGGGATGCAGATCTGCTGTTCTGGTACCCTGAGGGACTTGTGCTTTTTTCGGGGGGAAAAATGCCAGGTCGGTCCGGGTATCGCAGGGTTAGGCGCTATGGAGACCCTTGTTGGGTACATATTGTACTCTGCACTGTCGTAATGGCTTACGGTCATGCCAACCTGTACACGCCCGATCTCGTTCGATCTCGGCCGCTACGCTGGTTTAGTCCTGGTTAGTACTTGGTTGGGAGACCGCCTGGGAATACCAAGGGTGGTGTGCTTGGGGCTGGTTCTCCATTCTTTTCGCTCCTCTTTCACGCATGGCGTGGAGGGGGCTGTTGGGGTGGTCTTAGACCTCCTCTGGTAACTCTGTGCTTCCCGTGCCGCCGGGCCCGGTCCGAAGTACTGTTCGTTGACCCGTAGGCCTGGGATAACCCCCTTTTTTGAAAAACTGCAACACTTGTACTGCGGTATGTGTTTTGGAGTTTTTCCTGAGGGGTTATAGGAACAACCACCGCATAGGGTAACGACATGGTGGTTGGTTCTCTGGTGTGTTGGAGCAGTGTCAACTCCCGGGTTGTCCGGTTGAGTGTGCCCCTGGTGTGCTATTGGGGGGGAAAGGGCCCGCTCTTGGAGGGGCCTGATCTGAATACGCTGGCGATTTGGGGGGCGGTGTCACTAAGTGACCGCCTGGTGGGGTCTTGATGCCTGGCGTCATTGACCTCTCCGGGCCCCCGTTTTCCAGGGGATCCAGTCCCTTCGGTGGGTCTGGGTCTTCCTTCGCGCTCCGCTGCTACGGCCTTGCCACGGGGTTGGGTTTGTTCTTGACCCAGTGTTTCTGGGGGCAGTAACGAGGTTGTTCCTTCCGTTCGTTCCCGGGTGGCATGCGGGTTGTGCGTGTGTGTAGTCGTGGGGTCAAGCCACGGTCTGCTCACCCTGTGCGTGGAGTTGCTTGAGTGCCTCTTCGCACGGTCGGATCCGTCGCCCTCCCGGGAACCTCCGATAGGGGGGGTGCCCTCCATTAGGGGGGGTCGGGGGGGCTCGGTCCTCCCTGATCTGATGGTTGTGGGGGGCCTCAGCGGGGTACATTTGTCGGGCGATGGCTCTCGCTCGGCCTCCCTTGTGCGGTAGTGACGCAGAGCGGAGCCATACGATACAGAACGTTAGGTTATGGCTATAACCAAGTTCTGTGAGTATTGGTGACGCTCGGCGTCAGACGCCACTGCGGCCCTTGATCTCTTGTGGTGAAAGCTTGGGAAGGAGGCGAGTAGGTGGCCACACACCTGCTTATGAAGGTAAGCTGATGGGGGTGTGGTCAGACGGATGTTGGGATGTAAAGGTGCATTGTGGAATTTTTTATTCAGTGCGCGTGCACGAGCGAGGTACAGTGCGGTAGTGACGCCGAGCGTCACCAATACTCACAGAACTTGGTTATAGCCATAACCTAACGTTAACAATATATTTCCAGGGGGTGCATGATAGTATCCGCTTTCCTACTCAACTAATTGGTAAAAATGTGATTATTTTGTATTGACGGAACAGATTAGCATAGGCTACTTACATAGAAACATGTGATCACTCTAGGGATAGTGTTATTGTGATCTTTGACCATGGAAACATGGGTCTAGACACCTAATTTGTTCAGTTATCTGCAATATTGGCTGAGATATATTAAACTGTTTAATTTTTTTGCGTTTCTTTTGATAATCACGTCCTGAATTTGCATATAAATGATACATGGGACACTCTGACAACTTGTTAACATAGCCTATAATTTTTGTTCACCTTTTTTCCAATCTAGAAAGTCTGGTTAGAAGTATATTTCCGGGGGGTACATGATACCCCCCTCTATCTACTAGACTAGTCAGTTTAGAAAAAGTAACCACCTCCAGTTTTGCCTCCCGGTGAAAGGACCAGTCACCTCTGATGGTGAAAATTATTGACCGTTTTTTGTAGCCAATGGCCATTTTGGATAAACATACCTATACATACCATGAGAAGAACATGTGTAAAACACTCATTTTCTGTGGTATTGTTATTAACTTTGGACCTGTACTAGATAAGACTCCAGGCCCCATTGTGTTTTCCAGCGAATACCTCTCAGCTGGAACCTGTAAGAGGCATTTGTTTGCAAAATAATGTAGACGTAAGTCAAAAGAAAATAATTACTTTTATTTCAGTGTGTTCAAACCTCTGTAACGCTATTACAGTAGCACTCAGAGAAAAACATGAACACAATTCAGAATGTTTCCTTTCAAAAGAGGCCAGACTCATGCATGTACTATAAATAGTTCAAGCATAGCTTTCAAATGACTTTGGGTATGATAGAGTGTTAAGAGGTTAAAGTTGTGTATCTGTAATGTGTGTCATCCTACCATAAATGCGTGGCCTTGTCCTGAGAGCAATAATATTAAGTACTGTCCATGTCTGAAAGGAAAAGATGAATACTATGTCACAGTATATTGTACCCTGTTATTTGCTTGCATTGTCATTAAATTGCCTGTGTATAGTATTGTATTGTTCTAATACAATATAATGTATATAAACTCTTTCTCTGCCACACTGGGAACGGGATATGACTATGTGCTGCCACGCATTAAACCAATGGAGTTTGCAGGGTTATAACTATATATATATATATTATAGCTATGGATGCAATACTATGGCCCATTTGACATCGAGTATCTATCGTTCAAGATGTGAAAAAGGAATAATTTTTCCATCCATACATTCCCGTTTTATACCGTGGTGAATAAGTATGGTTTTAGAGCGGTTTAGGGTAATTCCTGGGAGGCTAGTAATAGGCCGTGACGCATATTATACTTAATCCATTACAATTTTGTCCGTATACACGCTACAATAAAAAATTCAAATGCATATGATCGGTATATTATGTTCCATCATGAATGCATGAAAGGGGGGGGGTCGTTTCTGATTAATTGAACGGCATTCGTTAGTACAACAGCATACGCTGATCAGGGCGATGGCTATGAAAACAAGGCACAATCAAGCTGAAATTGACGTTAAATTGCTCTTACCTGTGGCCGGTGAGATTCCAAAAAAAGAATATTCCAATTATTTGATTGCCATCTGGTAGATCGTATGTCCATTTGGGCCACGACATAACCCACCACAGCATAATGAATCGGGGGTGCCGAAAACTATTCAATGCGATCGGGTAAAGCCCTCGGTCCAGGCTACTAGAAAAGTCCGCCCTGAGGAATTTCATCGACGCACAGCTACTGTACATACACAGAGTCTCAAAGGGAGTGCAACATCGGTTGCATACCACCAGGCGGCGGTATTGGACTTTTGCGATCTCAGACTCATTCCCTATGGTTACACAGGCTCCCTGGATGGATAACGATTGGAAATAGCGAATAAAAGAAATAACAATCAAATAACGAGTATACTCGTTGTTGGTGTCCAACGATTGACGGCCAATAACGAGTATACTCGTCGTTGGCGGGGAATGAGTTAAAGGAGCACTTCACCAAAATATAATGCTGGTTTATTTTGCACATAATCTTTGACATACGCAAACTGCAGATTATACATGTGGACAGTTTCACAGGAATGGATTAAGCCTTGTGCAAGATTATACACTGCATTTTACTTTACATTTAAAGGGGACATGTACTATAAATGTAATTTTTCAGTCTCTAGCATTGTATTATAGTAATAGGAGTTAGTATCAATGTGTTTTAGTGTCTAAATACCATATTGGCGGATTGCTCTGATTCAGCTCAGATAATTTCCTGCTCCAGTAAATTAGTCCATCCTGATTTGAAGGCCTGAGTCACGTCATTCAGGCTCTGGGTAGAAGACAGTGATGTGATTGGCTCTGTGGTTGTAGCTAATGCCCGCCCACAATCTACATAGACTAGACAGCGAGTGGAAAACCACTTCCTCATACTGCGAGGCAGTGAAACCCGACACCTCTGCATACTCTGGAGGGAGAGAGAGATAGAGAGGGAGAGAGAGGGAGAGACAGAGAGAGAGAGAGAGAGAGACAGAGAGAGAGGGGGAGGGAGCACTTGGGGGGGGGGGACCTGCCGCGCCACACGGGAGAGGGGAGGAAGGGAGGCCCCCCCCCCCCCACAAGCTGCCGCAGGGAGAGAAAAAACGAAAGGAAGAGACTTTTTTTTCTCTCTCTCTCTCTCTCTCTCTCGCACCCCCCCCCCTCTCTCTCTCTCTCTCTCTCTCTCTCTCTCTCTCTATCTCTCTCTGTCTACCAGTCGCAGACTGTGTGGACTGACTGTCACTCAAAGTGCTTATGGGCGGAGCCAGGCCATAACAGCCTGAAATCTTGAAGCTGGAAAATGATGGTTTTGAGTACTTGATTAGAAAAATAAAACAATGCATTTTTTGAAAAAAAACCTTACAGATGTCTTCAATAGACTAACAGGAATTGTGTAAAGTTGCCCAAATAGTGCTAGGAATAGCAGTACATGTCCCCTTAGATTAGGCTTAGTTATTGTCCAGGGATTTCTGGATATGCTCCATACTAATCGTGTGCTGTGCTGTACTTACGGGCAGACCTCCACCTCCAGGTAATTAACTTTGGTACTGTCCAGGAAGAAGGCCTCCACCACTGAGTAAGAGTAGATGATCAGAACATTGAACACTGAACTCTCCACACAAAAGTACACATGAGCACACACACATATACACACACAACACACACAAACGGTCACTTTAAACAAAATGGAAAGGACACTTTAAAGGAACGAGGAAAATAAAGGTCACTTTAAGGAAATAACTGATGTGGTTCTTGTTTAGTATAGATTAGAAATAGCAAGTATAGCATAAGGATATAGAGTAAAAACTGTATATTGTATAGTAGTGTACATAGGACCCAGTGCCTTAAATCTGTAGCTAACATTGTATTGCACTATCTCAGGACTTTAGTATGTCTATTTTATCATGCCTATTTTATGTCTATTTTATTATTTTGTATTATTGCACAATCAAAGTGGGCATGGCAACCCTTTTTTATGTATCCCCTGGTATGTACTGTATGTGACAAATAAACCTATTGAATCTTGAAATGATGTCAAAATATAACCAACAGCTGAGGCCTTTAACCATATACACACACACACACACACACACACACACACACACACACACACACACACACACGCACGCACGCACAGACTTGGTATTCAATCTAATGATAGGTAACATTAATGAGGCCAAGCAGGTTGGGCTCATTAACCAGTGACTCCTAACTTCAGGTCAAGTGTACAGGACTGTTATTATCGGCCTCATTAAAATGTCTAATTGCAATGTTACCATAATAATGATAATGAAATTAGTTATGGCCTCATGAACAGAGTGAGTCCCTGCTTCCCTGTTCTCTCCATTCATTGTATTCCAGAATGTAGTTGTCATAAACCTAATTATACTGTTGGTGTGTTTAGACATTGACAGAATCTCAGCTAACCAAGTTTTTAAAGGTTATTTTTTTTTAAATGGCAATTGCCTTGATGACTGTTCTAATTTTCACCTAATAAGTTGACCCACACTTTGACGGATATATAAAATATGACATATCTGTGACACATACTCTGCATTTTAACCTTTATTTACTATTAGGGTAGATATGCTGAGCATGTATGCTCTTTTTCTGTAACACACTGCTTCACTCGCACGGCGCAGGCGCGCGCGCGCACGCACGCACGTCAATCATTGATTCTGCCAGTCCAGTATGTTTTGTGTTTGCAAGCAGCCTACATGGGCTCTATTGTCTAACACTATGTATTTCATCCTGTAAGTATGTTTGTTACTATTGTTTATAAACTATATTATATAATAATAATACCCTTGTTCCAGGCCTTTGTGTTATTTTCTACTGGTACCTATACCTTCATATCACCCTACCTCCCTACTGATACCTACCTTCATAGTACCCTCATAGTACCCTACCTCCTTACCAGTGATGGGAATAACGGCGTTATAAGTAACAGCGTTAGTTTTTTCAGTAACGAGTAATCTAACAGATTACTCTTCCAATCTTAATAACGCCGTTACCGTTACTGTCTATGATTGAAGCTGTTTTTTTCATCAGACAGATCTCTGCGCCGAGAGGCATACTGTGACGTACATGGGTACGTGGGTTGGGCATTATCATTATTCCTGTATTTATGACACCATCTGAACATCAGGTTAGTATATAATTTGTGTTGTCTGTTATGTGTGGTGTTGTGTCATCTCCTAATTTCTGTTTCTATTCACAGATGCCACTCATCGCCCTGATTGGATTGGTTGCATCTGATTGGTGCACCTTGGAACAGGCAGTGGAGATGGGTGGTTAATAGAGTGGAGATGACACAACATCGGGGCGCCTCATTCTGTCAATTGCTAGTGACTAGAGAAGAGTGAGGTTGCCATTGTTAACCACTGTTGTGTTTATATATATATATTGTTGGCCTATGTGCCACTTCTCTAGCTGGGTGAGTGTCCTCTTGTTGGCCTTTGTGCCTGTTCCCACTGAGTGTGGACTGATACTTCACTGCCCTTTTTGCTGTTGTTTCATTCAAGTAAAGCTGTATATATATATATATATATTGGTAGGCTGTATGCCATTGCCACTTTGCGTGGACTTGTACCTTTGGTACGTTTTAGCGTCGGTGGACGCTAATTTTGTTTATTTATTTATACTTCCCTTGTTTGTCTCCCCTTACCTTTTTCCCTTTGTGTGTGTTCTGGGTTTAAAACCCCTCTAAAATAAACATCATTCTCCCTTTGGGGAAAGCCGTGGGTTTCAAGCCCCACCACAATAAATATTATTTACCATTTGAAAACGTCTTTGTTTACTATCTGCCTACCCGGGACTGTTTTGACAAGCATTTTTCTACTGAGGGGGTTGTTTCTGCTCATGTACCACCTGCCCAGTTAACTATCCTGTATGGTCGTTAGACCTCTGTACATGACATGGGGGCTCGTTAAGTTTGCGCAATTGTATGGTTCCTTGTTGGTAAAATAACGGGGTGACTTGTCGATTGAAGCATGTCAGGTGTAATAAGATAGCGTTTTCTAAATTGGTAAGTTAGTGGGTTCCATTGTCCGTGCTACACAGTTGATTGACCATTGTTGTTGTTGTTGTTGTTGTAGACCATTGTGATGCTCTTAACCATTCTATTTTTCTGCCACATAGGTAACAGGGGGGGGTCACCTGCTTGGCTAGAGGGTGGGGGGCACGAGTCGTGATTCCGGTGGAGCGCGCAATGAAATCGGTAAGCGACTGAAGATATGTGTAGCCTTCATCCAGGTAGTGGAGTAGTTTATCTGGGATAGGCTAGAGTGACACAGGTGACTCCTAGTTGAGTGGTTAGGACCATTTGTTATTGTTTCATTTGGTAGATGTGGTCAGTTGGATTGTTTTGGTTAAGAGGTATAAAAGCAGAATGTGTCTATTTTTATTGCTATAAGTGAGTGAGTTAACTAAGTGAGGACGTGATATATATTTTTGGGTGTGTCATAGTCACGCATAAAGACATATTATGGCTGCGTCGGCGTTTGTTTTTGAAGTCTTCGTGGCGGATCCAACAGAGGATCAGGTGGAAGGTTGCACTAAGGCGGAATTATGCCTTATTGCTAAGCATTATAATATTACTGTGCAAAGTTCCCAGTCCAAAGCTGATATGAAGGCGGCTGTAATAGCGGGGTTGGTGGAGCAACAGGTGTTCAGCACGGCTCGGGGAGTAGTGAGTCATAGTGACCAGGAGGTGGAAAACACTGGCGAATGGGTTGACTCTCCCTTGCGTGATCTTAACCCGGAGTCTGGTGCTATTAGGAAGAATGGTAGTACGCCCAGAGCTGAAAGTGAGGGCGCGGGGGATTCAGATAAAGAATCCACGTCTTCTGGCCATAAGCGCTCTAGTCTGCGTTTTGCCCGTCTCCAGATGGAGGAGAGAGCGCTTTTGCGCAGGGAGGAGCGAGACAGAGAGGACAGAGCAGCTGTACGAGACAGAGAGGACAAAGCGGCTGTACGAGACAGCGAGGAAAGGGGGAAGGACAGAGAGCTCCAGATTACACTAAAGAGGATGGAACTGGAGAGTGTTGGCTCTTCTTCGTCCTCATCTGAAGGTTACCGGGGCAGTTTTAATGTTGGACAGCATATTGCTATGGTTCCTGTTTTTCGAGAGTCTGAGGTGGAAGCATTTTTTGTTAATTTTGAGCGGGTAGCGTGGGCTTCACATTGGCCGGAGGATCAGTGGGCACTATTATTGCAATATAAGCTCACGGGTAGGGCTCAGGACGCATGCCAGTTATTGTCGAAGGAGGACAGCATGGTATATGAGAAAGTGAAGGGTGCTGTCTTGCGCGTATATGAACTGGTGCCGGAGGCGTATAGGCAGCGGTTCAGGGGACTAAGTAAAGCTCCCTCGCAAACACATGTGGCATTTTCCCATGAACAACGGCTGATGTTCACTCGTTGGTGTGAAGCGTGTAAGGTGGATGGGGTCGAGGCTTTGAGCGAGTTAATCCTCATTGAACAATTTCAAAAATTTGTGCCCGAACACATGCTAATACAGTTAGAGGAGCGCAAGGTTTCTACCCTCCAGGAAGCTGCAGTTTTGTGTGACGAGTTGGCAATGATCCACAAAAAGGGTTCTGCATCACATGTTTCTGTGCGAAATGATGTGTATGTAGGAGGCGACGATCGATCATTTCGACCACGCTCGCCTCCGTCTGAAAAGAGACATTGTAATTATTGTAGGAAGCCAGGTCATTTGGTGGCGGACTGTTATGCATTTGTGCGCGATCGGCAAAATACTGACAGGCCAGCTCAGGAACCAAAGGTGGTGGGGTTGATTAGCACTGTCTCACGCCCTGGGCGGGGGAAACCGGACAGTTGTTTTGATCCTTTTATATCTTCTGGTTTTGTGTCACTGTCGGGTAAGGTCTGTGACCAGCGCGAGGTGAGGATCCTTCGTGATACAGATGGTTCACAGTCCTTTATGCTGGCGGATGTATTGCCGTTAAGTGTGGAGTCGTCTTGTAATACAAGTGCTATTGTGTGCGGGATAGAGATGGGCTACACGCCCGCTCCGTTACATATGATACATGTGAGGTCAAAACTAGTCACAGGTTGTTTTCCCGTGGCGGTTCGTTCCTCTTTTCCGGTAGCCGGAATTGATTTTATCATGGGGAATGATATAGCTGGGGGGAAAGTTCTGTGCGATGCGTTGATTGAGTCAGCAATCCGGCCACGCTCGCCGCCGTCATTGATGAGGCCAGGGAACTCCCAATCAATAAAAACGACCTGGAGGAACTACTCAGTAGACAACGTGATAGCTTCAAATCCGACATAGCAAGCTTGATACAACAATCAACAAAAACTCTGAAAAAGTCGGTGGACTCACTGGGACAACAGATGTCAACGTTCAAAATCAGGCTCGATAACACCGACGTGCTGGTGGGAGACAACTTCGCAAAACTTTCCGAGATGGAAACCACTGTTGAAGGGCTGCGGTCCACAACCGCGATGCTCCAGGACCGAGTGGATGATCTTGAGAACAGATCCAGGCGTTCCAATTTGAGAATCATCAACGTACCCGAAGGAAGCGAGAGGGGCAAAGACCCGGCGGTGTTTATATCCGAAATGCTGACGGCGGTGACTGGACCTAGCGTCTTCAGCAGTCCTCCGGAGATAGAGCGGGCCCACCGTTCTATCGGACCAAAGTCGGGTGAGAACCGTGAGGGGAAACCCAGAGTTTTCATAGTTAAATTCCTCCGTTTCCAAGATAAAGAAAAAATACTAAGATGGGCAAGGCAAAATAAACTGGAATACGGCGGCCACGAATTAAGAATGTACCCGGACATTAGCGTCGTTTTGGCCAAAAAGAGAGCCGCGTTCAACGCCGTGAAGAGCTCTCTCTACCACAAGGGAATAAAGTTCCGCCTGTTACATCCAGCTCGTCTTCAGGTCTCGTTCCAAAACGATACCCTCTACTTCGAATCCCCAGAAAAGGCTAAATACTTTTACGACCAACACATCAGTGGTAACTAATGACTTTCCGACTTTATAAATGGATAGCCTAGTCTTAATTTCCCTTATTATTATTTAATTTTTTTATACTTTTCTACCTTCACTATGCGCTGGTGACTGGGCCCTCCTACCTGAGCGTCTGCAGGAGGAGGGATCTCGTGTTTCAGCCAATTGAGGTGTGTGTGTGTGTGTGTGTGTGTGTGTGTGTGTGTGTGTGTGTGTGTGTGTGTGTATGTGTGTGTGTGTGTGCGCATTCACCATGCGCGGATCCATGTGTGTGGATCTGTGTGTGGGTACCTTCATTTAATGTATACGTTAATGGCGGGGACGCAGGGCCTCCCACCTGAGCATTTGGGGGGGGGTCTAGCGGTTCAGCCAAATTGATGTGTTTGGGTGGAAATGTGTGCGCGCATCTATGTGTGTGTGGGATTGTTCGTGTGTGTGTGTCGAGGGCTTGGCGCGGGGCATGGGAGCCGGAATCCGTTATAATCTTGAAGCTGTCTATGAGCTCTGTCAAGCGGTAATTGGGGGTGTCTCTCGCGCCGGGCCCTCGACATGTACTATCCGTGCGGGCGTATGTGCGCGCGCGCATGTACACATGCAAACAAAAGGAATGATGTGGGTGTGGGTATGGATGGACGTATGGAGGGGTGGGTGCGAGCTAGCATGCGCGCAGATGCTCAAATGCTCGTCCTCTCCCCTCCCCCTTATTATCACTGCAAGGTTATAATTATTAAGGATATTTAAATGTTATTTGAGTACTATTATTTTGTATTAGAACAGGCGTATGTGTATGAATATACATATGTAGATATATGGATATATATACAACTTAGATATACATTTGGATATAGTGATAATAATTTATTTATAAATAAATCTTGATTTTGTTGTTACTTACTCTATTTTGACTTTTCCATTTTTTACATATAATACCCCTTTTTTTGTACTATTATTATTTATGTTTTCACTCCTATTTTATATTTTTTGTTAATGATATTATTATACATATATATATATATATATATATATATATATATATATTCTCTTTTCTAATAGATTTCTTAATTTTATTATTATTTTTATTATTGTTGTTATTATTATTATTATTATTATTATTATTATTATTATTATTATTATTATTAATATTATTATTATTATTATTATTATTATTATTATTATTATTATTATTATTATTATTATTATTATTATTATTATTATTTTTTTTTTTTTTTTTTATAAATGTATTTGTATCTCTATTTTGTCTATCTGATATAGTCCAATAGGGCTGCCATAGGCTATTCATTTGACTTTACCCTGTTTGACCTGGGTCCCTACCCAGGGGGGTTGATATTGTTGGCTTTCATACGATCTATTCTAATATACTTAAATGGACATAACTGTGAATAAGACAGGAACCTCGTAAGCTCAAGAATGTTAGTGATTATATCATACGGAAATGACACAGTACTTGGAGCCCTGTTGCTAGTTCTAGTTCTTAGGACCTTATTATCACTGCTATGGTTATAATTATTAAGGATATTTAAGTATGTTACTTGAGTATTATTATTTTGTATGAGAACAGGCATATGTGTATGAATATACATATGTAGATATATGGGTATATATACAACTTAGATATACATTTGGATATAGTGATAATAATTTATTTATAAATAAATCTTGATTTTGTTGTTACTTACTCTATTTTGACTTTTCCATTTTTTACATATAATACCCCTTTTTTTGTACTATTATTATTTATGTTTTCACTCCTATTTTATATTTTTTGTTAATGATATTATTATACATATATATATATATATATATATATATATATATATATATATATATATATATATATATATATATATATTCTCTTTTCTAATAGATTTCTTAATTTTATTATTATTTTTATTATTGTTGTTATTATTATTATTATTATTATTATTATTATTATTATTATTATTATTATTATTATTATTATTATTATTATTATTATTATTATTATTATTATTATTATTATTATTATATTTTTTTTTTTTTTTATAAATGTATTTGTATCTCTATTTTGTCTATCTGATATAGTCCAATAGGGCTGCCATAGGCTATTCATTTGACTTTACCCTGTTTGACCTGGGTCCCTACCCAGGGGGGTTGATATTGTTGGCTTTCATACGATCTATTCTAATATACTTAAATGGACATAACTGTGAATAAGACAGGAACCTCGTAAGCTCAAGAATGTTAGTGATTATATCATACGGAAATGACACAGTACTTGGAGCCCTGTTGCTAGTTCTAGTTCTTAGGACCTTATTATCACTGCTATGGTTATAATTATTAAGGATATTTAAGTATGTTACTTGAGTATTATTATTTTGTATGAGAACAGGCATATGTGTATGAATATACATATGTAGATATATGGGTATATATACAACTTAGATATACATTTGGATATAATAATAATTTATTTATAAATAAATCTTGATTTTGTTGTTACTTACTCTATCTTGACTTTTCCATTTTCTATATATAATACCCCTTTTTTGTATTATTTATGGTTTCACTCCTATTTTACATTTTTTGTTAATGATATTATTATACATATATATATATATATATTCTCTCTTCTAATAGATTTTTTTATTTTTATTATTTTTTATTATTGTTATTATTATTACTATTATATATATTTTCTTTTTATTATAATACATTTATTTGTATCTTAATTTTTTCTATCTGATATAGTCCAATATGGCTGCCATAGGCTATTCATTTGACCATGTTTGACCTGTTTCCCTACCCAGGGGTGTTGATACTGTTGGCTTTCATATGGTCTATTCTAATATAATTAAATGGACATAACTGTGAATAAGGCGGCAGTTACACCTTTCGTTTCATTTTCGTTTCATTGTCAGATGAGTTTCGCCGCAACGTGGCAGCCTCGAGTCACACTTTCGTTTTTGTCACCTGGGCACAGTGATGTAGTACACTGCCGCAGTAGGTGGCAGTAGGTGGCGAACATGAAGGCAATTTCAACCAATCAGAACTTGAATGTGCCAATACACTTCCTGGAAGTTCCTGCAAAGAAATGTCAACAAGGCGGGCGCCTATGGGCGCCACCATCTTGCCTATTTACCCAATGCAGCAATTCTTTTTCAGCAAAGCCTAATAAAAGTGCAATAAACAAAACGGATACATTCACTGTGTGTTCTACCTGTCATTTGTTGATGAAACAAAACTAACTAACATCAACACAAGTGACCACCAAGAGCGGATAGTTTAGTCTAAAAAATTATCGGTAGCTACATTGTTAGCTGCATGCTAACGTCAATGGAGTATGCCATTATAACAGTATAGCACTGTGGCTAGAAGCTAACGTTAGCTCACGCTAGTTAGCCAGCACCAAACTGATGATATCGGGAGCTATCAGTAGTTAGATAACATTAGAGACAACGCTGTGTGTATTAAACAAAGGTGAATAGATGACTGGGCCATTTTGTTTAATGCTTGTTAAGTTGAAAGAGGAGCTCTGAGCTAACAGGGTCTGATAGCTAATGTTAGCCAGCTGCTCATGCAATCGGTAATGCTAGCAGAATGAATGGATGTAAACTTTATTTAACATATTGCATAATGGGTACAATACAATACGGCTCAATACAAACAATTGTTAAGGGAATGCAGACTGTTGTAGCTTGGACTGGGGTCCTTATAACAATAACTTGACAACACATGGTAGCTGCAGCTATTTGGGACACAGGGACACGGAGCTGGGAGCTCTGTCCCAAACACACACACACACCCACACACACAAACTCTGTTGTCACCGGAGGGCACGCGATGGTATCTACTGCGCATGGGCGTTTTCGCAACAACGGCTCCGTGCAGACTACACAACTGTTGTCTGCGAGTTTTTTGGCGCTGCTCCAAAACGCAAACACAATTTAGCGTTTCAGCTAGGGCCACAACGTATCCGCCAAAAAACGCATTTCTGTGTAAAAGGGACATGAAACGTATTCAAAAATGTATAAAAACGAGCACAAAAACACTGTGTGTAACATGCCCCTAAGACAGGAGCCTAGTTTGCTCAAGAATGTTAGTGATTATGTCATACGGAAGTGACACAGTAATTGGAGCCCTGCTGCTAGTTCTAGTTCTTAGGACAAGCTTAGGGAGGTGTAAGTATGTGTATATGTTCTCCGCAAGGAGTGTTTGGGTGTCAGAGAATTTGGGTGTTAGATCCTACAAGTTTGTTTGTGTTAGTTTTGTCTGTGTTAGTTTTGTCCTCTCTCCTCGCCTCCTTTCAACAAGATCCTATGCTACTTCATCACATACCCTGATATCTGAATATGGCTAATGCATCGAATAAGAGAGGAGCAAGTCTAAGATTTGTCTCTTGGAACGTCAAAGGCATCAATGGCCAAGTCAAGAGAGGTAGAATATTCTCCCACCTAAAACATCTTAAAACCGAAATAGCCTTCCTGCAAGAATCCCATCTGACAACAAAGGATCATCATAGGTTGAAAGCCTCTTGGGTTGGACAAACCTTCCATTCCAATGTCAGTAGTAAAGCAAGGGGTACAGCTATTTTAATACATAAAACAGTACAGTTCAGACCAACTAAGGTTACTGCAGACCCCCAGGGCAGGTTTATTATAGTTTCAGGATCCCTTAATAATGTCATGGTAGTGCTAGTTAATCTATATGCACCCAATTGGGATGACGCAGCATTCATGGGAAAAGTAATAGCATGTTTACCTGATTTGAATTCTCACCATTTGATTTTGGGGGGCGACCTCAACTGTGCAATAGACCCACGGCTAGATAAATCTAATCCAAAGAATGTCTCTCCCTCTAAAATGGCAAAATCAATTACATCATTTGTGACCCAAATAGGATGTGTGGACTCATGGCGTTTTTCTAATCCGAGTAAAACACTTTTCTTTCTACTCTCAGGTCCATAAAACATTCTATAGAATTGATTATTTCTATATTGATAAATATTTCATTCCGGCTGTCAATAATACAGAATACTCAACTATAGTGATATCGGATCACGCCCCATTGCTACTTGACATCGCATTCTCACTCCTACAAAAATCACGCCCCCCTTGGAGGTTGGACTGCACATTGTTAAGTGATGATGGATTCTGTCAAACAATATCCAAGGTGATTGACGAATTCCTTATAACCAATAACCATGACAGCATATCCCCATCCCTACTCTGGGAGACCTTAAAGGCGGTAGTTAGAGGAGAGATTATATCCTACTCTGCAAGACAAAACAAACTGAGAAAACAAAAACAGGAACAGCTCATGGAAAGTATTGCAAAAGTAGACAGAAAATTATCAGTATCCCCAACCCCTGAATTAGACAAGGAAAGACAAAATCTCCAAATGGAATATAATTTACTTTCAACTCGTGAGACTGAAAAACGACTTTTAAGATTGCGTGGGTCTTTCTATGAACATGGGTAAAAAGCAGGACGCCTTTTGGCAGACCAAATTAAGAGTAGATCGACATCCCAACAAATTGAACAAATAAGGACTCCCTCCGGAGAACTCACAGTCATCCCATCTCTTATTAATGAGACCTTTAAAACATTCTACTCCGAGCTTTATACCTCACAAACCCCTGCGGATGATACAGACATGACAAGGTTTCTTGACAACCTGGAATTCCCATCCATAACCCACATGCAAGTGAGCGAAATAGACCAACCTCTAGAACTTGGTCATATAGCAGACTCGATTGGACTGATACAAAGTGGCCAGGCCCCTGGCCCAGATGGCTATCCAATAGAGTTCTATAAAAAATTCATAGATAAATTAACCCCCCTCCTGTTAAAAATGTTCAATCACTCTCTGGACCAAGGGGCTCTGCCACCAACTCTCACTGAGGCCTCAATAACCTTGCTATTAAAACCGGGTAAAGAACAATCTGACTGCAGCTCCTACCGCCCTATCTCCCTTTTAAATGCAGACTATAAAATCCTAGCAAAAACACTAGCCATGCGGCTAGATTCGGTTATGCCAGGTATCATATCATTAGACCAAACAGGGTTTATGAAAAACCGCAACTCCTTCTCTAATATCTGGCGCCTTTTAAATATTCTTCATTCTCCTGCATCCGGTGAGACACCAGAGGTGGTGGTCTCCTTGGATGCGGAGAAAGCATTTGATAGGGTGGAGTGGGGGTATCTGCTAGAGGTCCTTAATAGGTTTCGTATGGGTCCCAAATTTATTTCTTGGATAACACTTTTATACTCAGCACCTGTGAGTACTAATGGGATGATATCCCAGTACTTCACTCTTGGTAGAGGTACCCGCCAGGGATGTCCTCTGAGTCCTTTGCTATTTGCCGTAGCAATCGAACCTTTATCTATTGCGCTCAAATCCGCCAACTCCAATCAAGGAATCTTTAGATATGGTTTGGAACATATACTCTCCTTGTATGCAGACGACTTATTATTATTCATTTCTGATCCACTGTCTACCATCCCTCAGACTATCGGACTGCTGAATAGATTCGGAACCTTTTCAGGTTACAAACTTAACTTTTCAAAGAGTGAATGCTTCCCAGTGAATAATCTAGCCTTACAGATCCCTGAAAAGCAATTCCCCTTTAAGATATCTAAAGACAGTTTTAAGTATTTGGGAGTGAACATATGTCGTACATTTTCAGACCTTATCGAGAATAATTTCTCACCCCTAATAGCCAAGCTTAAATTAGACCTGGAGAGATGGAATAGCTTACATATAACTATTGCGGGGAGGGTAAACTGCATAAAAATCCACGTTTTCTATACCCTTTTCAATCCCTTCCAATCTTCTTACCCAAATCCTTTTTTACTAAAGTAAATGCACTGATTTCCCATTTTATATGGGGAGGCAAGCCCCCCAGAATCAAAAGAGAGTTCTTACAGAGGCCTAGAGAGGGTGGGGGATTGGCACTCCCTGATATAAGAAACTACTATTGGGCAGCCAACATCCACAAGATGATTTTATGGACCCAAGAACCGGCACTGAGTTGGTGTGAATCTGAAGCAGGATCCTGTCAGTCTACCTCACTATTGGCTCTGCTCTCATCTGAATTGCCAATCCGGCCGACCAAATTTTTAAGAAACCCAATTGTTGTATCGACTTTGAAAATATGGCTTCAATTCAGGCGCGCCTCTGGACTCCTTGGGTTCTCCAGCCACAGCCCCATTTGCAACAACCACCTCTTTATCCCTCCCCACACGCCTTTTTGACCTGGCAAAGGTCAGGCCTAGTTAGAGTGAGGGACCTATACACCAATAAGGTTTTCTATAGTTTTAGCGATCTGTGTGAAACATTTGGCCTCCCGAGATCTCATTTATTTCGATACTTTCAAGTTCGAAACTGGGTTAAACAACACAATACCTCCTTCCCTATTATCTCCAACTCAGTAATTGACACAATTCTGGACATCCCCACAAATCAAAAAGGTCTTATATCAAGGATTTACACCCTGATCTCCCGTAACACAGAAACATGTCTTGATAAAATCAAAGAGGACTAGGAAAAGGAATGGGGCGAGGCTATAGATGAGAATATTTGGAATGGAGTATTGGCCAGAGTAAATGATAGTACATCCTGTTCCAGGCTCAATCTGATGCAATTTAAGGTGGTCCATCGCATCTACTTCACAAACTCTAAACTCGCCAAAATATATCCCAATATTACAGACTCTTGTAATAGATCACATGTCCCCAGCAAATATGACGCACATGTTTTGGTCTTGTCCCCGCCTACACAGCTTCTGGACAGCTATTTTCAAACACCTCGCCGAGGCTTTCGACATGGAGCTAACTCCCAGTGCAGAAATAGCCATCTTCGGAGTCTTACCAAGACCGGATCACCAAGGGGTTAGGAGAAGAACAATAGATAGAATTGCCTTTGCATCCCTACTAGCACGCAGAAGGATCTTGCTAGAGTGGAAATCACCAGCAGCCCCCAACGCATCCCTATGGCTTAAAGATCTCATGTTCTTTCTAAATCTGGAGAAAATCAAATACAACCTAAGGGGGTCTAGTGAAAAGTTTGAAATAGTATGGGGCCCTTTTATTGGTTACATAGCCAAGCTAAAGACACTAGGATAATGAGAAGGAAGGATGAGTGAGAGAGATATGTCTTTGTATGTTCTATGTTTCCTGTTGTGTATTTGTAGGATTGGGCAAGATAGGGGAGGGAAAATGGGAGGGAGGGGGGAGGGTTCGTACAAGGTCCTTGAAATGCTTAATACTTGTATTTTGACACAAGGTAGCGCTAACTGTCGGAGATTGGCTTTGAGCCATAAATATTGGATCTGACTAAAGGTGTATTTTTTACTCTTTATTAATTATTATTATTATACATTTTTGCTATAGAAAACAGGACTTAAAAGTGAACTGTATCCCTTTTATTTTTTAATTCTCTTTTTTGAGAAAGTCCTTGAATTTAATTTTGCAATGTCTGTGGGAACCCAGGAGGCGTGTTGCTTTTTAACAGCGGAGGAGTGCAAGAATGTGACAATGTGACCATGTGACCGCGGCAGCGCGAGAGAGCGGCAGTGCGGAAATAGGCTGTCTATTGCCATTCTCTAAGACAAACGCTAACCTTAACCAGCTCCTTAACAGCGCCTAAACTTAACCTTTCTAACCTTAACCAACTCCGAAACAATGCCTAACCTTAACCTTAACCATGCCTAACCTTAACCTTAACCATAGAAAGAATATTGCCATTCTCTAAGACAAACTCTAACCTTAACCAGCTCCTTAACAGCGCCTAAACTTAACCTTTCTAACCTTAACCAACTCCGAAACAATGCCTAACCTTAACCTTAACCTTAACCATGCCTAACCTTAACCGGTGAAAGAATACACGTTAAAAAATTTAAAAAATAAATTGATGGGATTCGAACTTGAAACCAACGGACCGCAGGACCGCCGCGCTGCCAGGTGAGCTAAGCTTCGAATGAGAATCATGGCGGTTTACGGCTAAATAATGCCGCAAGCTCTGCCGCTCCGCTCCGAGCTCTGCCGCTCCGCTCTGCGGTTGCCGCGCCTGCCGCGGGGCGTGTCGCAGCCAATCAGGGAAAACGCGGAAGCATTCGGCGCACTCCTTCACTGTTAATAAGCAATAGGCACCCAGGAGGGAGGGGGGGAAGGGCGAAAATACAAAATATGCCATTCAATGTGTAATGTATCCAACCTCCTTTGATGACTAATAAATAAATGTTTAAAAAAAAAAAAGTTATACTGTAAAATAGCTGTTATACTGTACCTAAACTAAACAAGTTAAACCAGGGTTTCCGTTAGAAAAAATTGTTGCCGGTCTCCGTGACCTGCAAGATTTCAATCTACCGGACAAATGAGATTAATTCCGGTCATAGTTTATTGAGCTTTAAAACAATTGAATAAAGAATGTCATCCTCAAGGCATGTAGATTTATAATATTATTACTTAAAACTATAGGCTACTTTTGCGTATACAGTCATTAATATATTCCAAATAAAATAAGTCCCTCGATACTCCGTGCTGCTGCTGACTTGAAATAAAATAGACCGCGTATGTGGGCAGTCGGTCCGACACTAAACAGCAGTCTGTTATAATCACATTTTTATGAGCTAACGAATTCCGTTATATTGGACATTTGTATTAATTATATCAAGCGAAGAACTGAGACATTTTGCAGAGAGAGACGGCAACATTATCGTGGGTTTGCGTGATGTATATCTCCACCTCCCAACGACTTGGTGCTGGTCATAATGTCCGGTGAAAACAACTCCCTCCAAGCACAACTTGACCACCCGAACCGTACCAAAACAGGCCAAAATTAAATAGCCCATGTGACGAACGATTCATTACATTCGTTTCATCGTTGCTCCACCAAGCAGCCGGTCCAACAATGAAAGCTGTTATCAGCGCGAGCCGGCCGCAGTTAGTTTGCAAGAAGCATCCAGCTGCAGACCCGCAGAGCAGCTTTCCAGGTCTGGGGACCGCACTGTGCCAGCAAAGCTGGTGGGTTCTGTGGGTCTGCAGCTGCATGCCTTCCGCAAATCCAGCAGCAAGCTCTCGCTGAGCGAAGCAACGACAACAAACGCAATGATTGTTTCGTTCATCGCATAGGCCACCCAACTCCAGCCCATCCAAATAGAATTAAAATAATCAAACTGTGCCCAGAGGGAACTATTTTCACCGGACACTATGACCGGGGAGATTAAATATGTCGGACTTCAACAGATTTTGCCGGTCAAATACCGGTAATTACCGGCTAACGGAAACGCTGAGTTAAACAAAATTTTTTTTTAGATGATTAGATTAGATTCTTATATCTGTATGTTGTGTATGTCATAAATGCCATGAATTGAAAATGGGGGACCCTGATGTAAACAAGACGAAAGTCTTTCTCTGCATCCCCTTAAAGGAAAACTCCAACATTTTGGGAAATTAGCTTATTTAACATCTTCCCTGGAGTGAAACAAGAAGATACATAACTTTTTTGTCTCTGTGCGTGCATTTAGCTTAAACTAACGTTACAACTAACCTAAAGTTAGTTTAGGTTCGTGTTAACGTTAGATAATGTACAAAATAAACGTTTTCCGCTGCTATAAACGTCGCACTTTTATTTTGAAAACCCCAGAAAGGAAGTCATTATATATGCTTTACCATCCTGATCTGTGTTAGCTCCGGTTAGCTCAGAGCGTCCGGTATAACAATACCAGCCATTGGATTACTGTTTTCTAAATTGGGGAGGCTTTTAATCGTCAAGGTAAGAGGATTTTAAGTCATGGTATCCATAAACTTCAATCGGTTCGGATCCTTTGAATGAATGAGAATGTCAACAATCACGACGACACGTTGAAATCACTGGCTGCGCTCAGAGAGGAGTGGTTAGGCAAAAAATAGTTCAGAGTATATTTGCTTATAAAACGTAATTGTCTAATTCAATTATTTTTTATTTCTCCACGTGGTGAATACACAGGTCACAACATGTTTACATGAACGTTTTGGAGTTGTATTTGGAGTGTATTCTGCAATCCGTTAATAAACTTTTCAATCAATCAATCAAACTATACACTGTAAGGCAGGGGTCAGGAACCTTTTTGACTGGGAGAGCCATAAAAGCCAAATATTTCTAAATATATTTCATTGAGAGCCATATAGTATTTTTAACGTATAATAAATTAAATATGTCTTACTTTTAATGCGACTTCTGGTGCTGCATGGTTTTGCTGATGGCCTTGTAATCTGGTTCATACGTGGTGAGGTTGAGCTTCATGCAGGCGTTGAGGCTTCCATCAGTTAAACGTAAGCGTAGGTTGGTCTTAATGTTCCTCATATGCAAGAATGACTGCCCACATGCATATGTAGAGCCAAACATGGTCAATACGGCAATACTCACGCTGCATTGTGTGGTATGTCACAGGAAGCTCGTTCCAAGTTTTAAGAATCAGCTGGTCTTCAGGTTGAAGATTTTTCATTTCTGTCCACTTGTGTTCCCTCGCCAGCTCTGCTATATCTTCAGCTACAGATACTATTAGCTGTATCTTCAAAACTAATTTCTGTTTACTTTTAAATGACACAGTATTATTAAGAAATATCACAAGCATTAAAAATTTTTTTTTTTTTTTTTTTTTTTTTTTTACTCAAAAAATTCTGGGAGCCATATGCTGTCACCAGAAGAGCCATATATGGCTTGCGAGCCATAGGTTCCCGACCGCTGCTGTAAGGGAACGTCAGGCTCCGGCCCCCCCTCACTTCCAGTGATGAAGCTAAGCTATGCTAACGGAGCGACTGTTCCCAAAGCTAAATGCACGCACAGAGACAAAAAAGGTATGTATCTTCTTGTCTAACTCCAGGGAATATGTTAAATAAGCTAATTTCCCAAAATGTTGGAGTTTTCCTTTAACAATTGTGTGTATTGAGCTGTACTGTACAATACCCATTCTGCAATCTGTTAATTAAAATGTTCAATCAATCAGTATATATTTGTTATTTATTTTTGGTATAGTGCTTAAATTTAATGTTGCTCAGTTGTGGCCTGTTGAGGGGCAATACATATCAAAAAGTTCCAAAACATCTATTGTGTTTGTATTTGTATGATCCACTATATAAACATAGTAATTATAATATCTACATACATGCCATTTGATTGGAGGCTAGTCTCACTTTGTCCCACAGCAACATTAAAATAGTTTAGATTTGTGTATGTTGTTTATGTAAAAAAAATTACTTGAAAGTAACGCAATAGTTACTTTCTGAAGTAACTAGTTACTTTTATAATTTGTAACTGAGTAAGTCATTTAGTTACTTTTTGGAAGAAGTAACTAGTAACTGTAACTAGTTACTTTTTAAAAGTAACTTGCCCAACACTGCTCCTTACTAATACCTACCTTCATGATTGATTGATTGATTGACATTTTTATTAACAGATTGCAGAATGGGTACAATACAGTAGGCCTACAGCTCAATACACACAATTGTTAAAGGCCAACTTGCAGGTTGTATTTTTGTTCAATAAACAATGTGACTAGGGCAACAGTGACTTTCATGAAGAGGGAAAAAAGATATATCGAAATTGACCCAGTTTTAGCGTTTTTAATAAGGCTGTCAAATATATCGCGTTAACTCCCGATTCTATTAATGCCACACATTTTTTTAACTCAAGATTAACACATTTTTTTTTTTTTTTTTTTTACTAGACTTCACTCAGGTGTATTATTGATGCTCTCATTGATACTATGTTTGTTTCTGAAGTGTGTGTGTGTGTGTGTGTGTGTGTGTGTGTGTGTGTGTGTGTGTGTGTGTGTGTGTGTGTGTGTGTGTGTGTGTGTGTGTGTGTGTGTGTGTGTGTGTGTGTGTGTGTGTGTGAGATATAGAGAGAGAGGGGGGTGAGAGAGATGAGGAAGGGGCAAAAGAGAAAAAGAGCTGGGAGAGTGTGTGTGTGAGGGAGAGAGGGGGGTGTGTGATTAATCAGCCCTTGTGTGTGTGAATGTAATAAGTTCCTAACGTTTTCTTTCCCCTATTATTTCATGCACACTTTATTCATCGTTTTAAATTATTATTTTCTCTGTTTTGAATTTGATGCAAATTTGCAATGCATGAGGGTCATCCTTTTGTGTTAAATGGCTGCACAAAGCAAGCATTTGTTGACTCGCATGTTGATAAGAGTATTAAAACTTGGAACTTGAAAAAGATCTGTTTAAGGTAAAAAAAAAAAAATGCGATTAATTTGCGATTAATCGCGAGTTAACTATGGACAATCATGCGATTAATCGAGTTAAATATTTTAATCGTTTGACAGCACTAGTTTTTATCAAACATTTTGTCGACCAAACCACAACCTCCATGCACAAGCATATTTGAATCCATGGTTCATAGCGTGCATGTGTCATCTTAACACTTTGAATGCCACTCACGGCTTTTCTCTGGTTATTACCCCCCGGGTTGAATGCCCACCTCACGAGAATATTCGTTTTATTCGTTTTTTTTATTTATTAGCGATCTGAAATCATCTGTACTGAGCTCTGTTAAGGAAGGACAGGACACACTCACTGAGAAACATTGCTTTATACTGAAGACTAGGGTAAGCCATTTTAAGTTTATTACATCTCCGCCTGGATGACGACCAACCACCTCAAACTGAACCTAAGCAAAACAGAATTGCTCCACCTGCCGGCCAAATCCTCCCCCCTAACCGACCTTTCAATCACAGTCGAGAATGCAGCTGTGACTGCGTCCCCGACCGCCAAGAACCTTGGTGTTGTCCTCGACGACCAGTTGAACTTCTCTGCTCACATCGCAGCGACGACCAGAACCTGCCGATTCCTCCTGAGCAACGTCAGAAGGATCCGCCCCTTCCTGACAAAAGAAGCCACCCAACTCCTCGTCATCTCCCGCCTCGACTACTGCAACGCACTGCTCGCTGGCCTCCCGGCCCTGCCACTAAGCCTCTTCAACTCATTCAGAACGCAGCGGCCTGCCTGATCTGAAACCAACCGAAGTCGGCCCATGTCACCCCACTTCTTAGGGACCTGCACTGGCTCCACATTGCTGCACGAATCCGCTTCAAGGCCCTCGACCTAGCATACCGTGCGGCAAAGAGAACCGCTCCCGCCTACCTCCGGTCAATGGTCTCTAACTACACACCCTCAAGACCCCTACGCTCTGCATCTTCTGGCCGCCTCAGATCTACTCCTATCCAAGCTCCGGGAGGGTCATCAAAGAGAAGTCACCTATTCTCAGTCCTTGCCCCACAATGGTGGAATGAACTACCCACCCCAGTTAGGACAGCCGAATCACGTCCAATCTTTCGCCGTCGACTAAAGACGCACTTCTTCAACCATTATCTGAAAAAAAAAAAAAATATCTAACCCTAACTAACCGTACTGTCATGCACTTGTCCTAATAAACTAACCTACACTGTAGCACTCAACACTTTGATGAACATTGTTGCTCAGCTGATAGAGTTGTGCCCTTCCTGATGGCTTGTCGTACAGAACTTGTAAGTCGCTTTGGATAAAAGCGTCAGCTAAATGACTAAATGTAAATGTAAATGTATATTGCATCAAGCGAGCCTACCGTTGGAGATCCAGTCACCCCAGGCTCTCAGATGTGAAAAAAGCGCCCCCTATCGTCTCCCAGATGGTAAATCACCCTTTTGGATTGGACTCAATGAAAGTGAATGGGAGAAAGGATTTCTGACTCCACATTTTACGTCATTTTAGGCATCGACCGGCATCACTCCGGAGCCTGAGGAGCAGCGGGGATTATGTGTTCTACTGTCCACACGGTTGATCAATACAAAGATCGATTTTTTCGAATGGTGATCAGGAATTGGAATAATCCATTTGGATACCATCTGATCTCAGGTAAGGAATCTATGTTATCAGTCTTAGGATAATCAGACTCGTTTTCACGGATATATAAGCATTTCCCCTATATGTGATATAGCTGTTTTGACTGTAAAAGCCATCAGGAAATAAGAGCAGCGATTATCAGCGCGCGGCACGAGCGTGCGTGCGCACACATATACTATCGATTATCTAGCGTTTATTTGAAAACGATTCATAAATAGGCCGACAAATGACAACGTTCTAGAATATTCCAGTAAAAGGCGATTATCGGTTGTTTTTTCCGCGAAAACGAGTGATTTTCAAAATGCTATCAAACGGAAATGAAGCGATAAAAAAACAATCTGCTTTGACAATGTTGACTGGAAAATGAGTCTTTGATAAGCGATGGGCAGATTAGACACATAGCCATAATTTAAAACATAGATTAGGCGATATTAAGTTAACATTGGAGTGGATTCGGGCATTCAAGGGGGTAAAAAGGAAAACACGGACTGGCTCTCAAAGTGTTAATGATGACGTCACACAAGGTGCAGGGCAGCAGGGGCTCTGAGAGTCACAGGCAGGTAGTGGCAGGAAGCAGAGAGCCTTCTTGTTACTACTAGGCTAGCCGAGGAGCTAGTATCTGTTTCACCTAACACTATTGCTCCGTGATCATAGCCATTCATCTCTAAAGCTAACCACTATTTGTAAAAGCCACAACCACGTTACCATATTTGTAATAATGTAAATCATTGTGTCATTGTACATATTGTGTGTATATTATAACGTTAGTAGCTAAGTTAGCTAGCTTGGTAGCCATCATTCTCGAAACTCCTAACATGGCCCGATTTAAAATGGTTCTCTCCTCTTTGTATACCTTTGTCCTCACAAGTATTCTGCCAGGGAACTTATGGACACGACAATAGTAGTAGTTATAAGGTGTTTGAGCTTGTAACGGTAACGTTAGTTAGCTAATAGCTATCGTGGTAGCCCCTTTCGTGACTGTGATGCACCGAGTGCTATCCGAGGGGGCTACTATCGTATCAACATGCCGCGACGTGTAGCTTGCTAGCCGGCATGATGCGTGTGCAGTGCTTTGCCCCACAGGTCTGAGAAGAGGACCTGCACATTTTACTTGTTCCCAAAACTCTTTTACATGCACGACAGTAGACATAATGCTAACGTTAGCGGGGTAACGTTAGCCAGAGCCATATAGCCAGCTTGATACTATGACCCGGGGATAAGGCGACAGCCCACAGACCAGTAGCGCTGCTGTACTGAACAACAGGCTGCCTAGTGGTACATGTAGTTCTTTTTTTACGACATTAAAAACCTTATAACTACCTTATTTCAACCAGTTGTAGCTGGTCCATCAAAGTCTCCGACGATTAAACCCATTTGCGTCTTGTAAGGCGTCCATTTGGATCAAGGAAATAGCTTTCTGCACTCGTCAAACGCCATTGTAGTGGATCAGAAGTAGGGAAAGTTGCCTCGAGTGACGTCACAGCCCTGCTAGCGTCTGATAAGCTTTTAGATTTGCTCCGTGCATGTTATTCGTGCATGGACCTTTTTAACCCTTTCTGAGTGGCATTTCCGGCGTCAAATGGAAAAAAATAAATAATGAAATTAGATACCAATGATGTAAACTACCCATAATTGCAGAGTAGGGTTTAACCTGCAAGTTGGCCTTTAAGGGGATGCAGACCAGAGAAAGACGTTTGTCTTGTTTACATCAGGGTCCCCCATTTTCAATTCATCATAACATATATGACATACATGACATACAGGTAGACAGTACTGTTACATTTAGACATTTATGACATACCAGAGTACAAAAAGAGTCTAAAAAGAGAGTATACATCTGAGGGGGAAGAAACTGTACATTGGAGGAGGTGGGGGTGGGGGGGGGGGGGGGGGGGTGTGGGTAGGTGGGGTGGTAAGGCAAACATACTGTGCTTCTCAGAAACTAAGCTTGATAATTCTGTAAATGACCCAGAGATAGAATTAGAAAACTACTCAATAATCAGGAATGATAGGAACAAGCATGGAGGTGGTGTCTGCATGTATATAAAGTAGGGCTGTCAGTTCATCGCGTTAATTAGATTAATTAATTACACAGCAAATTATTGCGTTATGAAAATTAACTCAAAATGTATTACAAAAAAATAAAAATAAAAATGTATCTCATTCATTCCATAAGAACGTAGAATACACATTTACAGACTTTTTTTATATGGTCCATTTGCATGTTCTTGGTATCTGATTCTAGGGACATCTATGGATCTCAGGAAATGTATTCTCAGTGTCAGAAATACTGTGTCTGTTACTATTCATGCTTTTATCTCAAGCCGGCTTGACTATTGTAATGCACTGTTCACTGGTCTTTCCAAAGCAACCATTGGGAAGCTTCAGCTTATCCAAAACTCTGCAGCTCGATTACTAACTCGTACAAAGAGAAGAGAACATATCACTCCAGTCCTAGCCAATCTGCACTGGCTGCCAATAACTCATAGAATTGATTTTAAGGTCCTTTTCCTGACATATAAAGCTCTTAATGAGCAAGGCCCAAAATACATAGCAAATTCGCTAGTTAGTTATCTGCCCTCAAGAACGCTACGGTCATCCACTACAGGTTTATTAGCAGGCATTAAAGCGTTCCGTCTCCAGACGGATTTCCGTCAATTTGATTCGCAGTCTGACGGAATTGGCTACCTTGGTATAATATGATTTGTAGATGCATACAGATTGAAACTAAATTGAGCCAATCAGAGGCGCCAAATATCATGAAAAAAAAAGGGCATTCTTTTCTATCGCGGCGCGGCCGCGCCAAGCAGTCATTGTCACTCAGCGACTCGAGAGACAGGATTACGCTGCTCGCTCCGCGGTTGCAGCTGGAGGCTATTGGGCGAGTGACATTTGCGAGGTCTGAGAGGTCTGTCCGCCACATGGCAGGGTAACAAAATAGTCATGTAAAATAATTAAAAACTGCGATGTGTTTTAGTTTTACGACAGTCACCTTTTTTGCAGCCTCGCGCATCAACTCTCCTTGTTTACCGACGTCACAGCCACCACCTGCTTAGTAGCTGCTAGCACTGTAACGCTGCTATACCGATTAGCTAGCGTTAGCTTAATAGCGTCGGTTAAATGGAAGGAGTAAGCCGGCCACTAAAAAGAAAAACCACCGTGGTTTTCTCAGACGAAAAGGATGAGCGGCACCACCCAACAAAAGAAAGTTTCGAGAGGAATGGAAGTTTGAAGATAGCGGTGTTTCAAGAGACTGGCTAGGCTACTGGGGGCTGTAGTGGTGAGTTAACTTGTTCCGTGTGCCGCAACTATGTCAAAAAGAAAAACAGAAACAACACATTTGTCATTGTCGTGTTAACAGTTACTTCACAGTACAAATACGTGAGTCCCCTGTTGTGGTTGTGTGAGTATCCTTTATTAGCTTAACTCCATCTTGAATCTTGAATCCATAGCAACATCACACAGGTGTATCTGTGTAGACAGTCTCCTCCCCACCGTATATATATTTTTTCTACCACCCCCTCCTCCTAATGTACAGTCTCCTCCCCATCATAATGTATATAATCTCTGTCAGGATCTATGGGTAACATTACTGTATATTTGCATATCATATATGTCACAAATGTAACATTACTATATACCTGTAGTATGTCATGTATGTCCCTATGCCATAAATGTCATGATGTCAATGTTGTGTAATGTCATAAATGTCACTATGAATTGAAAATGGGGGACCCTGATGATGTAAACAAGACAAACGTCTTTCTCTGGTCTGCATCCCCTTAACAATTGTGTGTATTGAGCCGTACTGTATTGTACCCATTCTGCAATCTGTTCAATATTGCAGAATGGGTACAGTACAGCTCAATACTCACAATTGTTAAGGGGATGCAGACCAGAGAAATACTTTCGTCTTGTTTACATCAGGGTCCCCCATTTTCAATTCATCATAACATATATGACATACAGATAGACAATACTGCTACATCTATACATTTATGACATACCAGATTTACAAATACAGTATTGTTTGTGATACAAAAATAGTCTAAAAAAAAGTATATACATTTGACGAAGAAACTGTACATTGGAGGAGGTTGGGTAGGTGGGGTGGGGGACTGTACATTGGAGGTGGTTGGGTAGGTGGGGGGGGTAACTGTACATTGGATTATCGACGAAATCTTACTTGGTCCCAAGAAGAGGGTCTTGTGTATTAAATAAAGTTTTCATTCATTCATTCACTGTGGATCTGGTAAATCCAGTAGCAATACACACAATTGTTAAGGGGATGCAGACCAGAGAAAGATGTTTGTCTTGTTTACATCATCAGGGTCCCCCATTTTCAATTCATAGTGACATTTATGACATACACAACATACATGATATCATGACATTTATGACATAGCGACATACATGACTTACAGGTATATAGTACTGTTACATTTGTCACATATACGATATGCAAATATACAGTACTGTTACCCAGAGATCCTAACAGTACATATGATGAGGAGGAGACTGTACATTAGGAGGGGGTGGGTGAGTGGTAAAAAATATATACAAACGGTGGGGAGGAGACTGTGTTTAGTCCCTTGTTTGTATGATAACAAGCCGTTTAGTTCATGGTTCAAAGTAATGGGAAAAGGGTGCTAGCTCGCCATCAATCAGAAGCTAGCCACAAGACTTGCATTCACGCTCTCCAGCACACAGCCTCCCTGCCTGGCACAACAACCACAACAGTAGGGTCTATAGTCACAGTCAGGACAGTAGGCTCTACAAGTAGGCTCCCTTAAAACGCTAACGCTATTAAAAAAAAATACAATGGAGGTTAAAATAAGAATATGACTTGGCCTGAAAGAAAGTTCAGTCAGGAGAATTTTTTTTGCTTTAATCCCTGTTTATTAGACACAACCAGAAACCAAAAGAGGATCGGAAGTATGGCATTTGCCAACTATGCCCCAAAACTATGGAACACACTACCAACACACATTAGGAACGCCAGCTCCATACACATTTTTAAAGGAAAATTAAAAACGTACCTATACCGTCTAGCTTACAAATAGTGTACCATGCCTTAGGGAAAGCGAGTATCTTATTGAAATGTTTTTATTATTATGTGTTTTTAATTTTATGTATTGATCTTTTACTGAAATGTTATTTTACTGTGCTTTGCCTATTGCCGTACTTTTATTACTGTTGTCTTATTAATGTGATGCTTTACATATGCGTATGTTTGTGTACAGCACTTTGAGCTGCATGACATGTATGAAAGGTGCTTTATAAATAAATGTGTACTTACTTACTTACTTACTAGGCTTGAGTAAATTGTAATGAACCAAATGAGAATATCAATTAATTTTTTTTTTTATCTTTGACTGTGAATAACACTATGCTCAAATTGACCAGACCTGAAAAATCTAAGCAAATTAATAGATGTAAGATGATTAAACAGAAGGTTTTGTAGATACAGTACTGAATTCTGCCATCCGGACACATGCAATTTGAAATATGATTATAGAATATAGAATATCAGGCATAAAATGGTTATGCGATTCAAATGTGATTAATTAGATTAATTAATTACAAATCCTGTAATTAATTAGATAAATTTTTTTAATCGCCAGACAGCACTAATATAAAGATACCAAATTCATTGACATAACTGACCTGAATCATGAATCAATTGAAACTGTATGGGTTGAAATCCTGTTCGAAAGGGCGACATCCGTACTAGTTGGCTCAATCTATAGACCGCAAGATCATAGTGGCTTTTATGATACAATTGACAGGTGTTTAGCTGGAGTTGAGGATGTAGAGAAAATTCGTATTGGAGACTGGAACACGGATATGCAACGAAAAGATGCACCCGTCTTCAAGTCTTTCAGTAGGTTTTGCGATCTGCATGGCTTCAGCCAGCTAATCACCCAATCCACACGTGTATGTGAATCCACACCGACTACCATTGACCTCATTCTGACCTCTGACAAGTCCAGGATCTCCAATAAAGGAGTTATAGCATGCGGGTTAAGCGATCATTATATGATATTCTGTACCCGCAAAAAGCTAAAACAAAAGGCTGGCTGTCACAAAACAGTCACATCTAGAGACCTCAAAACGTTAGGTTATGGCTATAACCAAGTTCTGTTAGTTAGGGGTGACGCTTGGCATCACTACTGCACTATCTCACATATGTGCACGCGCACTGAATAAAGACCACAAATGTACCTTTAATCCCAATATTTGTCTGACCACACCCCTCATCAGTTTACCTTCATAAGCAGGTGTGTGGTCACCTGCTCTCCTCCTTCCCAAGCTTTCACCATAAGGTGAGATCAAGGGCTGCAGCGGCCGTCTGATGCCAAGCATCACCCCTAACTAACAGAACTTGGTTATAGCCATAACCTAACGTTCTGTTCCGTTAGGGGCTCTGCTTGGCATCACTACTGCACAAGGGGAGGCCAAGCGGAGCCGCTGGCTGACAAATACACCCCGCTGACAGCCCCCCACAACCATCAGAACAGGGAGGGCCGAGCCCCCCCGACCCCCCCTAATGGAGGGCATCCCCCCTATTAGGGGCTTCACGGGAGGGCGACGGACCCGACCGTGCGAAGAGGCACTCAAGCAACTCAACGCACAGGGTGAGCAGACCGTGGCTTGACCCCACGACTACACACACGCACAACCCGCATGCCACCCGGGAACGAACGGAGGAACAACCTCGTTACTGCCCCCAGAATCACGGGGTCAAGGGCAAACCCAACCCCGTGGCAAGGCCGTAGCAGCGGAGCACGAAGGAAGACCCAGACCCACCAAAAGGACTGGACTCCCTGGAATGGGGGCCCGGAGAAGTCCATGATGCCAGCATCAAGACCCCACCAGGTGGGCACGTAGTGCCCCGCCCCCCACATCGCCAGCGTATTCGGACAAAGGCCCCTCAGTTACTGCACCTGGTATTCCCAGGCGGAATCCCATCCAAGTACTAACCAGGCCAGAACCTGCTTAGCTTCCGAGATCGGACGAGATCGGGCGTGTTCAGGTTGGTATGGCCGTAAGCCGAGCGGGCCCCGTCGCCCCCAATAGTACACCGCCTGGCACACTGACCCTGCAACAGGCAGTCAGCATGGCCGTAAGCACACAAAAAAGGTTAACCAACGGAAGCAGGCAGCGCACCGGGGAAAAAAAACAGGCAACAGGCTATTAACCCTAGCCTGGAGACTGCGGACGAGACAGGCGCCAGAGGGGACAGCTGAACACAGCCGCTCCGGCGGAAGGAGCGTAAGCTGGCGGTGTTGCATGACCAAGCCTCCATTTAAAAACCCCCACCCAGAGGGGTCGAGGCAGAGAAGGCTGACACGATTGGCAGACGTCATGAACGTGCAGGGGCACCCTCAACCGGTGAACCCGGGAGTTGACACTGCACCAACACACCAGGGAATCAACCACCTTGGTGTTATCCAATGCGGTGGTTGTTCCTATAACCCCTCAAGAAAAAACTCCAAAACACACCTGCGGGTATACACCGGCTATACCGCAGTACAAGTGTTTCAGTTTCCAAAAAAGGGTTAACCCAGGCCTACGGGTCGACGAAACATTACTTCGGACCGGGCCTGGCGGTACGGGAAGCACAGGGCCACCAGAGGAGGACAAAAACCACCCCCACAGGCCCCTCTTCGCCATGCGTGAGAGAGGAGCGGAAAAGAATGGAGAACCAGCCCCTAAGCACACCGTACTTGGTATTCCCAGGCGGTCTCCCAACCAAGTACTAACCAGGACCAACCTGTGTAGCGGCCGAGATCCGACGAGATCGAGCGTGTACAGAATGGCATGGCTGTAAGCCATTACGACAGTGCTGAGTAAAAACGTACTCAACCAGGGTCTCCATAGCGCTTAACCCTGTGACACCCGGACCGACCTGGCATTTTTCCCCCTGAAAAAAGCCCAAGTCCCTCAGGGTACCAGAACAGCAGATCTGCATCCCCGCCGGACAACGGGTTCAACTGATCCGGACCAGCGCGACCAGAACCAGTCCCGTGCCCTAACCACGCCGACATGCCTACTCCAGGAGAAGGGCAGATATGCGTGTCGATCTTAACATGAAAAGAAGGCGCCACCCAGACGTTCGGGCGAACCGCGCCTGGTGGCCCACCCCAAGGGCGTGAGACCCCTCTACATATGTTCAGATCCATTCCGTCATCATCCCCCAGACATGAACGAGAATCCGTCGAAAAACCAACCCAGGTCGTGGGATTTGGTCGTCGGAAGAGGAAAAACCCCCATCTCAGTTGCTTTATAAAAACGCTGTTTCAACCACAAGCAACCAAGGCGTGCCAGTCAGTCGCCTGTTTACAGCGAGCTAGCACTATACGTGCGTCGGGACACACCCCCATCAATGAACAGGCTATTTAGACCTGTCATTGAATCCCCAAGGCGCCCAGGGGAACGACAAGAGGGGTGTGACACTCCCTAACTCCAACATTTCTTGAATAGAAAAGAAGGAAGCATCAACAGTATGTATCCCAGTCTACACAGCCGGGGGTAAAAAATGTTCACATTTTTACATCCCACCACCCTCCCATAGGAAGGAGACGGGGATCCCCAGAGAGACTTCCCACGCGAGCTGTACAGATTGAAAAGAATATATTGCACCTTGAGCCATGTAAAAAATTGGTTTTAGGGCTCTCCGGGGAAGAGGCACTGAACCCATACACACTCAATAATCGAATTGAATCGAATACATATACAATAGAATAGAACCCTTCTAGAGGGTCCACACACTTTGACAATCTGAGGAGGAAGGCTCTGTACTCTGATGGAGGCTCCCTCACATGGAAGAAGGAGTCCGAACTCACAGAAGGCCCGAATAGGCGCTTGGTGAGGAGGAGCCCTGACCACCCCCCTGAAACAGATCCATCACATGGACCTGAACAGCACACGGAAGTCCTACCAACAGAGACGCGCACGGTGACATACACTATGGCGGGGGAATTCCTGCGGTGCACGCGCCCAATATACCAGGCCGTGGAACCAGGAAACTCCCCCCCCCCCCCCCCCCCCCGTAACGTGCCGAACCGCCACGTGACGGGAACCTTGAAGGACAGGGGGTGCACCCCTGACCGACAGAAACAAGGGGGAGAGGAAAGGTTACCAGTTCACCCCTTTACGACCCCACACCCATGATACGATGTAATGACAAAAAGAGAATATGACACAGTCATAGTCAGCTCTATGAAGCGTTTGACAGCTCCACACAGCGCATGAGCTAACCTGCTATCTGATTTTTACTAAGGAAAAAACACAGAATAGAGAGGGCTCTAAGAGCCCCGGTCCAACCTACACATGTGCTTCTGTGGCCAGTCCAACCCAGTTGTAGGTCACATGACACACACAACCCATCATCACCTACAAAAAATGGCAAAAACACTCAACAGAGGAACGCCGTTTTTCACAATGAGAGAATACATCATTCTCGATTAGTATCGGCCACAGGCCTTGCTAAGCACACACGACAGCGACCAAACCATCTTTTCTTTTAGGAAAATAAAGTTTCTCCAGCAGTTTTAGCACAACCTCAGCAATCAAGCTAAGGGTTACATCGCATCCCTACCACACAAAAGACACAATTAGTGCACAACATGTCTGATAGAAGGATGAAAAAGTCCCCAGGGAACCGGGGGGAAACACAATCCTCTTATTTTACCCTCAATACGGCCAGTTAAAACAGGAAACCCTGTTAATATGTGAACACACTGTTCATTGTCATCACAGGCTGAGAAAAGAACATTCTTTTACTCACTTGTCACCAAGCATAGCTTCATAGGTTAGTTACCTTAGTTGTGAGTACACGGTACATATAAACACCATGATGTTTCTCACACAACAACCAGATCATTACATCCCGATTTGCACGGAGAAGCTAACTGCCAGTGACAAAAACAGCTCACACATAACCCGCAACGTATCCTAAATGCATTGCAGCAACACACGTTTTGGGAAAAACATCGTTTTTCACAATACATTTAGAAAAGTAAAACCAGAAGACGTGTTATAAGGTCTGGTCAAACCTGGTCCTACCCGGAACGTAGATCAGCGAAGTGCAGTCACAGACACCGTAGGAACACAGCCGCTCCTGTGTTGTTCGAACTGGGCAGCGTCGCTGCTCCAACCCGCACTACAGTCCTCTTTGTTGTTGCAACCTTGCCGTCCTGGCTCAGGGCAGGGTCGACGAAAACATCCCCTGTCAAGGATGACGTCGTAGTCAAGAGTGTAAAACATGTTAAAATCAAAGCACGTTCAACAGAATAGCATCAAGCTAACGGCCGCTCCAACCGTTCGGGCGCTACTGCTCCTGCTCGCGAGACGCCGAGCTAACGGCGCACGCGACCAGAAGCGAGCTCACGGCGGCGCGCGAGAAGCTAAAGCTACCCCGCGCCAGGCCATGGCCTATAGCAGCAAGCTAACGTTACCTAGTGATCACGACATGCTAGCCCCGCAGCTAACAGCTGACTGGCTAACAGTAGGCCCACCAAGCAGGCCATGCAGCGATCCCAGCAGGCTAACGCAGCAGTTAACAGCTAACTGGCTAACCGTAAGCTAAGCAGCTATCACCTGAACATGTAAACAATGACATAACACTCACCCAGACAGGCCGCCGTTCTGAACCTCTCCTCACTTTTTAAGAGAAAAGAGAAAACAAGATGTCAACACCGCTTTACAACGGTGATTTTACCAACACCCGACGGAATCAGCACAATACCAACTGGCCTGTGTAGCTGACTTGAACATGGATCTGCCGCTATCGCACATCCATGCACATATCCCCTCGTGAAGGAATACTCTCATTTGGATATGAAAGATGGGGCCTTAACACGGTGACAGAGAGAAGTCCACTCGTCCAGAACACACAGGGATCACCAGTGTTAATGGTCGCGGCCCACTAGTTAAAACTATAATGGTCTTCAGACCAAGGCCTTCTGTCGCCTAGGTGGCTGAACAAAGGACCCTAGCCTGGGGCCGGTTTCCATAAACATTGTCAAGTAGCCCCCATAGCACTAACAGACAAGTGAAGCCCGCCAGCAACAGTACTCACCCAACCTGAAACCCACCGCTTCTCACAACAGCGGCGTGTCCGACAGTTCAGCTGTGGCCTGACAGGTTTCACCCCAACAAACACAGCAAGGAACTGCAGTTGAGAAGCATGCAGCGGCGTGCTCCCAATACGAAAACCGGTGGAGGATTTTTAGAATGATCATCATCTTCCAGACACTCCAGTACGAAGACAATATCGCCGTATTTTCTCGAAAAAAGTGAGAGAGAAAATAAAGATATGATGTCAACGTATCCTTGTTTCCCAAAGCTGCTCCTAAACCTTTCTTCCATCATGGTGTCAAGTGTGGGGATCTACCGAGGCACTTCTTCCTTGTGGTGAAAGCGAGAAGGAGGAGAGCAGGTGACCACACACCTGCTTATGAAGGTAAGCTGATGAGGGGTGTGGTCAGACAAATATTGGGATTAAAGGTACATTTGTGGTCTTTATTCAGTGCGCATGCACATATGCGAGATAGTGCAGTAGTGATGCCAAGCAGAGCCCCTAACGGAACAGAACCTACTCTAGCGAGGCCTTTAACCTAGAACTGGAGAGCCTGGACTGGTCAGAAGAGCTCAGTGGTACACTAGTTGAAAGAAACATGGCTTGGTTTCAAAACCAAATTCACAATAATACTAAACGACATGGCCCCCCTAAGAGCCACCAGGGTAAAAAAATCGCACTGAGCCGTGGATGCACTCCGAAATATTGACCACTATGAAAACCAGAGACAATTTTTTTTTCGTAAAAGTCAATTAAAGCTTACCAAAAGCTCGAGCAGTCCAAGCCCACGTGACCGAACTCAAACTGCAAAGAAACAGACTAAGAAATTATGTTAACTCCATGATCAAAACTGCAAAAAAATTATTTCATCAATGACAAAACTGAGGAAAACAAAAATAAACCCTGTGAACTTTGGAAAATACTCAATAATCAACTAGTAATATAATAATAATAATAATAATAATAATAATAATAATAATAATAATAATAATAATAATAATAATAATAATAATAATAATAATAATAATAATAATAATAATAATAATAATAATAATAATCACAGACAAGCTGGATGTGGCCAATTACTTAACACTATGGTCGCCAAAAACGCCTTACCACGTTATTCCCCGCCATGCTCATTCTGCCAAAGTCGCCGTACCACGTCTTTGATATCAATATTTCAAAAATCTGTGATCGCAATCATATTTCTCCCCCGGAGACTTGAGATCTACTGTTGATCCCCTTTCTACTCTCCAACGGTTCAAGAGCGCCATCTGGTGGCCGATCGGCGGATCGCTCAAACCGGAAACAGGAAATGGAAGCTGGTGCTCATTCCAATTGTCCCAGGACTCGAGCTAGACACAATGGATAGCAATCCGTTACCAATAACTCGATAAACATGATTTGGACGTATATACTATTATACAACCTGGAGATGGATCGCATATTTCTACATCCCATAATAGGAATATTTCTGCTCCACGCTCATCGCCCAACGGCCCGAGGAGGCTACGGTTAGTTTCAGCGTTATTTTTTAACGTGTTCAATACAAACTGCTCTAATGATCATATCACCCACACTAGATGAATCATCTAACGTTGGCCACGGAATTATAAACGACCCCCCCCCCCCCATCCGGTCAACATCAGATGATAAGTAGTAACTTCTAGAAGCACGTCCAGAATATAAGCCTGGCGACCAAAGTGTTAACACTTTCAATGCCAACAACGTGATATGTCGTTTGTTCATGCCGACCGTTCATTGCCAACGACGCGATATGTCGTTTGTTTTTTTATTAGCGATTTGAATTCATATTTCATCAATCTAGTCACACGTTAGTGCTGCAAACTCTCTCTGAGCTCCATTGGGAAAATACCGCCCCCTATCGTCTCTCCCTGTTGTACTGCACCCCATTGGATTAGACTGAATGAAACACAGGGGGGGGGGGGGGGGGGAATCCAGCTTCCTCATTTTACTTCTCCGGCATGCCACCCGAGGGGATCCAAGTCATTGCAGAGCCGCAAAACAGCGTGGAATACATATTTCCAGTACCCAGCGCTGGATCAATAAACGCAATCAATATTTGGAATGGCGATCAGGAATTGGAATAATCTTTTTGGAGAACATCTGATCTGAGGTAAGGAATCTATTTTACCAGTCCTAGGATAATCAGAGCTGTTTTCACAGAGATATCAGCGTGTGTGTGTGTGTGTCTGTGCGATCAGGAAATAAGAGATTCGATTTTTCAGCTCGCTTCTCTAGCGTGCATAAGTACACATATACTATCGATAATCTAGCGTTTATTTGAAAACGATAAATAGGCCGAAAAATGACAATGTTTTTTGTGTATTCCAGAATATTCCAGTAAAGGGCGATTATCATAGAATCTTTATATTTTCCTGAAACGTTCAAAAAACGAGCATTTTTCAAAATGGTATAAAACGGAAATGAACCGATTAAAAAACAATCCGTTTCGACAATGTTGACTGAAAACAAGTCATTGATAAGCGACGGCCAGATTAGACACATAGCCATAATTTAAGACATAGATTATGCGTTCACAAATGCGAGTGCTATATCATTGAAGTGGGTGGCGGCTTTCAAGGGGGTAAATAGGAAAAAACGGCCGGCACGGAAAGTGTTAAAGGTCCTGTGTCTTATAAATGGCCTTTTCCAGTGTTTAGAATGGTTTCCTAGCAATGGGGGATTATATCAATGTGGTCTGTGTCTCTAATTATCATATTGATTCATCAGTCTAGTCTCGAGTTCACGAGATCTTCCCTCACTCAACTAAGCCATTCTGATTTGACTGTTTTGCTGACGTGAATAAGGCACTGGTTGACCCACACACCTGTTTTTTGTAACATTTCCTCCGGTCCTGGTCCTGTGGGACCAGGACCCAGACATTCACATTCACAACCTCCCATCAATAAACCTCAGAACCAGGGACCGAAACTAGAGAGCGCCACCCGCCATTTGCGCTCAGTTTTTACGTTTGGCGCCTCCCACTGAGACGTCTGAGCGCCGTGTGACGGGCTATCAAATAGTCATGTGAAAACCGAAAATCATGATCCAATTCTTTAGCGGAGTTCTCACTCGCTGTCTCAGCCGACATGAAGCGCGCACCGCGCACTGCTGCTAGCCCCTCCCCACCTGTTTCTGTATGCCTGCATGTAAACAGAGGCTATTGCCTCCGAGTCACCGTGACGTTAGTTAGCACTGCTGCTGCTGCTAATGCCTGCATGTAAACAGAGGCTATTGCCTCACCGTGACGTTAGTCTAGTCAGTGTGGGACCTTCGTGAGATAACGTTAGCTACCGTTACAAAATGACCCAGTCAACTATTCACTTAGTTTAATACACAAGGCATTGTGTAACGTTATCCAGCCGGCTAGCTACGGATAGCTCCCGACATCAACAAATCCTCCAGCAATAGTCCAGTGCATAATACCTCCGTTGGCTAGGTAACTAGTCACTACGAAATGTCGCAGTAAACTAAATAGTAGGGATGTCCGATATTATCGGCCGACCGATATTATCGGCCGATATCGGCAGTAAAATGTGATATCGGAAAATATCGGTATCGGTTTAAAAAAAAAAAAAAACAATAACAATATTTGTTATATATATATCCAGTGAAATTATTAGTTACCTGCAATTATTCATTTTTTTGGGGGGGGAAACCCTGCATATATCGGTATCGGTTGATATCGGTATCGGAAATTAAGAGTTGGACAATATCGGAATATCGGTATCGGTAAAAAAGCCAATATCGAGCATCCCTACTAAATAGTTCACTGAGGCGTTGTCCCAACGCCATCCAGCAGTAGCTACAGATAGCTCTTGGCATCAATGTCCTACAACAACAACATGCGTATTCGAGTCCCTGGTTTACATCGCATGAGTGAGGGCTGCTGACTAGGGTCCAGGTGCAGCGCCGGATAATTCTTTTGCATGCTGAATGTAGCGTTTAGGGTCCAGCTGCACCCCTGGAGAATCCTTGCTGGAGCTGGAGGCCACTCGAGTATACACACAGACAGTGGAGCTGTTTGCAGACAGCGAGGTGGCGATGTCTTGCAGATAACACAATCACAAGTATGATTATATAATATATATATTTTATTAAAAAAAAAACTATATAAAATAATAATAAAAAAAAATTGTATCAAAAAAAAGTTGGCAGGTAAGAAATATGCTTGGCGGGTAGATTCTTCCCATCTACCCGCCACTGGCCGGTGAGTCAAAAAGTTAATTTAGCTCCCTGCTCAGAACATAACATTGCCAACCGGTGGGCTGATGCAGATCTGGCATCAGCTCACACACCAACTCATTATTGTTTATTGTTAGTTGTGTTTGTTGTGTGTATTATCTGTGTTTTTATCTCATCACGCTCTTATTGATATTGATAGATATGATTTAATTGAATTTTATCATGTGCTTATTTTTAATTCATGATGCAGACATAACGTGAAACAACTGAATGAGAACTGTCAATGTCTGTATACTGTGAGCTGCGAGATACCCTGAATTTCCCCAAGGGGATTAATAAAGTATCTATCTATCTATCTATCTATCTATCTATCTATCTATCTATCTATCTATCTATCTATCTATCTATCTATCTATCTGCTTGACCTTACTCCTAGAACCCACCTCACCCCTGCCCACTTTGACAACCTAGGATGGCTTAGAGTAGACGACAGAGTACAGCAACTTGCAATGGGCCTGGTCTACAAGATACACTACACCACTAAGGTACCCATGTACATGTCAAAATACTTCCCAAAGGTCAGTGAATACCACAACCACAACACCAGAGGGAGCTCCACAAATCATGTCAAACCCAGATTCGGCTCAAACAAGGGACTAAACACGTTTCGCAATAATGCGACATCAATGTGGAACGCCCTACCCAAAGCTGTAAAGGAATGTGAATCACTACTACCCACCTTCAAAACCACTCTCAAAGAGCACCTACGGGAGACTGCAATTCGAAACTGGCCCCTGTAAATGTCCAAACCCAACCCCCTCCAATGTACAGTTCCCCCCCACCCGCCTACCCCACTCACCCACTCCAATGTAGTTTTCCCCCCCATAGTACCCAACCTCCCTACTGATACCTACCTTGACCTTCATAGTACTCAACCTCCCTACTAGTAGTACCCCTACCTCCCTACGTACTGATACCCACCTTCATAGTACCCTACCTCCTTACTGATACCCAGGCATGCAGTGGTGGTCAAACGCGGTTAAACACCGTTTAGGCTACGTCAGGGGTGTACAGTGCGATATATATGTCGCACGTGCGACACTGACGTCAGTCTGTGCGATGAAAGGATTGACTTCAATAGCACTGGTGCGATGGCCCGCGATGGCCCGCTATCCACTTGGTACTTGTAGTCTTGTGCGATTAAATACAATGTCCCTTCTGCGTAAGACTCCATATATCAAACACCAAATCCCATAATCCCTAGCGAACAATATCCCCGCGAGTTGCGAGCAGTGACGTCATACCCGCTCGGCTCAGATCACAACACAGCAGGACTTGTCTGTCTCAGCAGCAGCAGCTCGTCTCAGCAGCGTTTGGAACGCGGACATTGAAACAGAGCTAGTGGATATTGTTGTCGCGACCCAAAACAAATCCCTGCTGTTTTATTCGGCAACGGGTCAAATGCATATAACATGCTTTGCAATCCTCGCATCATAAAGTCCGAAATGAACGTTACATTAGCATGAGCTAACAACAAGCTGTTCAGAGCCATATAGAGAGAACAGCAGACGGGCAGAGTGAGGGGCAGACATTCTCCCTTCTCTGTGTGTGTGTGTGTGTGTGTGTGTGTGTGTGTGTGTGCGTTTGGAAAGATCACATGAAGTCAGACGAGTATATTATATTGATAGTAAATGTACTGAGGGTGGACAGATAATGTTGATATTTAAACATAAAAAATACAATACAAAATAAATGTATTCATGATCATGCAACATAAAACGGTTGCGTGTTGTGAGTTCCAAAACATTTAACTTAAAGTTTAAAGCTCAATATATCAAAACGTGGCACTTTACAGTGAACAGGAGGTCTATGTGTATTAAAAACAATAGATTGTTTTTCCTTTAAAAGTCTGGATGAGGTCAAAAATAAAAATGTCAAATGATATTTCCGTTGCCTTTTTTGAGTTGATCTAATGTTACTGATTGTGTTAAATGGGCTTATGTTATGATATCGTCTCATATCGATTGCAGGCACCTGCATCGTATCATATCGTGGCATATATCAGCAAATATCGTATTGTTGTCCAAAGAATCTATATTGTATCGTATCGTGATGAAACTGGTGATTCCCACCCCTAGTAGAGTCCATACACCCAACACCAAATCCCATAATTCCTTACACGTAACGTGTCTGGCTGTGTGACGTCAACTTGTCAGCATAAAATGACAGCCAAACATGGCACTGCAACTAAATAACACAAATACAATAGGCACATTTGTGACTGTTACAAATATAACACATTTTATACTTGTGCTACAAGATTTTGGCCTGTGCTACAAAACGATCAACCTCTGTAGCACCAGTGCTATGTGCAAAAAAAGTTAACGTACAGCCCTGGGCTACGTCACTGAGGCAGAACTACGCGCAATCGCGCACGGATGTGTACGCACGTGTACGCGCAGTCGCGCACACAAAAATGCGCTCTACCCATTCGTTGTGACTAAGTACCCAGCCGGCGGCCACCGTTTTACATAACAAAAAGCGCAGGTAGACTAGGTGTCTGGGTGTTGGCTATCTGAATGCATCTCCCCCTTCATTCTGTGTGACGGCAGTGGAGGTGAATACTAATGTGGCTCGGAATTCGTGATGGGGGTCTACCTGCTTATGAATCAAGCGTCTGCCGTGCTGCGCGCCAGCTTTCCAATTGCTCTCGCGCGCGCACATTCACACAAATAGAGAGCAAGAAGAGAGTGTATGATAGAAAGATTGCATGCGCGTATATGCGCTTGTGTGTGTGCGTGCGTGTGTGTGTGTGCACTAGGAGTCATGCACACACAAACTTCAAGTAAACACAAGTTGTCTGATTATTTTAAGTTTGCTTTTGTGTTTGTGTGTAAAACAATTTCTTTAATTGAATTTGTAACTACTATTACATTTAAAACATTGTTTGTTTTTCAACCATATCTGTTGACAATATAATTTCTTTATATATTGAAAGCTACATCCTGCTACCTTTTTCAGGGACGGAGGAAACCATGTGGCGAAGCGGCTGCTGGCTAGCGGCAGGCGCCTGGATGGGGGAAGGAGGAGCGGTTGGGTTGGATTGCGGCTGGACGTGGTCGGAGCAGAGGAGGTTGAGGTTTTCGGAGGAGATGGTGGAAGGACTGTTCCGTGTCGATGGCGTGAGGATGTCGGAAGGGGAGGTAGAGTCGCTCCGTCAGGGGGGTAGCGTTTTGCAGGTTGAATGTTTGGAGTCTGGTCCTGGTGTGCCGGGGCGGTGGTGTCGAAAGCGGGAGAGACTTAAGTTTACTTGTCGGGAGAACTGTTTGATGGGATATGGAGACATGGAGGAGGCTCTAGCTTGGAGGGTGGGCTCTCGCTGTCGTGCTGTGTACTCCGGGGATGGCAAGGTGTATCTGGGGTTTGTTTCCTGGATCGAGGGTGAAGACTGCGGGGTCAAGATTGACGGATATGAAGGGTGTGAGCTGATGGGTATGTCCGCCTTGCTGCTCCCTGAGGGAGTGAGTTTGGCGATGGGAGATGACAGTATGGAGTGTGGTTCGGGGGGTGAGAGCGGGGGAGAAGGGTGGAGTAAGGTGGAGAAGAGGGGCAGGGATAGTGGGGGGAAGGGGGTGAAAAGGAAGAAGGGTAGGGGGGATAGCTCGAGTGGATCAGATGGTGAGGGTAGAGCCGAGGTTGTTGCGGGAGTGATTCATGTAGTGGTTAGGTTTGAGGGGGTGGGGGGAGTGAGCAAGTTAGGGTTGTTCGAGCTGCCAAAACTCGTAGGTAAGCAGTTAGGAGAGGTAAAGTATGCTAGAGTTTTGAGAGATGGGAATCTGGCTGTAGGGTGTGTAAGTGTAGGGCAGGTGGAGATGGCTAGGAAGATGAGGAGCATTGGTGGCGTGGGTATAAGGGAGGTAGTGAGAGTAGGGGAGAAGAGGGAGGGGGGATGTAAGGGGGTGATAGCTGGGGTACCGGTTGAGGTTAGCGTGGAGCAGCTGGTGGAAGGGTTAGGGAAGGACGGGCGTAATGGCATGGTTAAGGGTGCAGAAAGGATGAAGAGGGGAGCAGATAGGGTAGAGACGGAGACGGTAGTGATTAAGTTTGAGGGTAAGGTTGTTCCTAGTGTAGTGTTTGTAGGGTATAGGATGTTTAGGGTTAGGGAATTTGTTCAGAGTCCTCTTAGGTGTTATAGGTGTCAGGAATTTGGCCATGTAGCTGTTTCTTGTAAGAAGGGACAGAGGTGTGCTAGGTGTGGCGGGGAGCATGAATATGGGAAGTGTGGGGAGGGAGTGAAGCTGAAGTGTTGTAGTTGTGGTGGGGAACATAGTGTAGCGTTTAGGGGTTGTGCGGTGATGAGGAGGGAGGTTGAGGTTCAGAGAGTGAGAAGGGATGATAGGATTTCGTATGCGGAGGCAGTTAGGAAGTTAGGTCAGGGAAAGCAAGGTGAGGAAGGAGAAGGGCATTTGGCAGTAAGGGTAGTGCAGGAGGATCAGGGGAAGCAAGGTGTGGATAAGGGGTTTAGGAAAGGGCATTTGTCGGTAGAGGAAGTGCAAGAGGAGAAAGAGAGGGTGTGGGGGGTGAAGTTGGAGATAGTGGCATTTGTGACGAGAGTAGTGAATACTATAGTGATGGTTAGCAGTAGGACAGAGAGGTTAAGGTTAGTAGTTGAGGCAGCAGTATTAGACATGGGTATGAAGGGGTTGACAATAGGGCAAGTAACACAGGAGTTAGGGAAGTCAGGGAAGAAGGTTGGTGTGAGGGATCAAGTAAGAGAGTTAGGGAAGGGGGTGGTGAGTGTTCAGGAAGGCCAGAGTCAGTCGCTGGAGGCAATGAGTGACTCATAGATTAGTTTGGATAGGGTGGTGATGTTAGGGATGGGTTTTGTTTTGTTTGGTGTGTTAGGGGGTTGAATGGATTTGGTCGTGATCTGACATTGAACCGTTGAATAAGAAAAAGAAGAGGGGAGAATGGAAGACTGGCCCGATTTCCGGGTCGGTAGGTGGCGGTAAATGCCCCATTTATGGTGGCCGTCCGCCGTAAAACACCAAAAAGAAGAAGAAGAAGAAGCTACCTTTTTCAGTTTCTCTATTTCAAGGCAATAAAAGAAGAAAAAAATCTGTGCGCATGCGCGCGCGTGCATGGGGCGTTTGGCCTACTGTCATAATTTATTACGACTGCACCACTGCTGATACCCACCTTCATAGTACCCTACCTCCTATAGTACATACCTTCGTAGCACCCTACCTCTGGTACCTACCTTCATAATTCCAGAGTCCAGGGAAAGTATGGTTAGGGGGCCCAGGTGGCGCTGCAGGGTCATTGAAGAAAGGAGCGAACACCTCCATCTTCAGACCTCCTGCCCCAGGAGAAAATGTGATCTTCACAGGGTCATGTGTGATAGGTAAACTGTCCCATGTTTCTCTGATCTCGTACTCCATATCTACAATACAAATGTATGATTGAGACTGTAATCCTGAAAATACAGCGTTTTACTATACAAAAATACAAAGAGCGACATAGTCTACCTACTTGATCCGCTGGGCTCCAGTGGCTTATAGCGTTGCGAGTGTTGTTGTGCTGACCCGCCTTTGTTATTAAAACAAAGTCAGCGCAAAAATACAGTACAATGACATACAATTTATTAATCTAGCAGTAACATATCACGGGATGCACTTCGTGAGGTGAACTTCCTGGTAAAGCACAAGGAACTTATTACAGTTTATAGTTGTTTCCTTGATAAAGCAAGGAGTTTAAGTGATTATATGTACAAATAAACTCTCAACGTTGCCAAAAAAACTAAATTCCTGGCCAGCTTGCGTCAGAATAATCGCCAAATCGAACTAGTAAAAACATAAACGCCAAATTATATATTTAAAAAAACGGAGCCTCCTCAGACGAGTAGGGTATATCTGCAGAGCCGCACGCCCAACGTCTGGGCGGGGCTTCGTGGTTTGTACTCGGTTTGACGTTGGGCTTGCGGCTCTGCAGATGTCCCCTATTGCCTCAGACCGACCATAGCGGAACGTTTACACGTGTCTAGATAGCAAGGGGACCACTTTAGCGACGCACACAGCTTGGTTTTGATTGGCTGTGAATTGTTTGCTTCAAAACGGCCGGCGGATATTTGATAACAAGGTGTACATTAGTTGTTGTGTTGTCGGTAGACTGACAGATACACATACAGTTCGCATACCAATTTCACACTTTATTCTGGAGTTCTGACTTGTTTTCAGTGCGCTCAGCGATTCTTTAGTTAGATGTGGGGCGTCCACGTCCAGTGTTTAGCAGAGATTGCAAAGCGTCGTTAGCTTCACTATGAATTGAAAATGGGGGACCCTGATGTAAACAAGACAAACGTCTTTCTCTGGTCTGCATCCCCTTAACAATTGTATGTATTGAGCTGTACTGTATTGTACCCATTCTGCAATCTGTTAAATAAAGTTTTCATTAATTCATTCACTAAAGCGTTAGCTGAATAGATAACGCTTTAGCAACTGGTGGTAACGTTACACATACAAGTGGTTTCTCTTCACGTTACTATATTTAGCTCATTCTAGCCAGTTAACTGACTTGCTAGTTAATTATTTGACTGTGACGGAGTGTATATGACGGTAATGTTAAGGTAGCAGACAACATCGATGTTACAGTATTCACGTCAGATTACAATTTATTTCTGAAAATCCGATGTAACCTGTATGTAGCTTGTGTGGTACCTACTGACGCTACTTGTCTCTTTGCTAGCTAACGTGTTTGTGTTTAGCCGAGCATGCGATGCTTTTAGACGGTGAACACCTAACGTACAATATGTGTGCTTTTGTGCAGCCTGTACCGACCGCATCATGCAAGCAGAGGGCGATCTTTTGTTTGATCAAGGTAACTGAGACCATCTCTGTAATGCATCCCTAAAGAAATATTATATAATGTCACAGTATGTAATGTGCTTGTCGTGTGTGTGTGTGTGTGTGTTCAGTTGCAGTCCAAAGGCTCAACTCTGCCCTCAACCAGTATCAGGATGGGCACCACCCTCAATACACACCAGCAGTACAGGTACATCTAGATGCTAGCTTTTGGAGGTCAAAGATAGTCTTTAATATAATAATTACATTGGATCATGCATTTCCAACCAAATGGATGAATGAATGAAAACTTTATTTAACAGATTGCAGAATGGGTACAATACAGTACGGCTCAATACACACAATTGTTAAGGGGATGCAGACCTGAGAAAGACGTTTGTCTTGTTTCCATCAGGGTCCCCCATTTTCAATTCATATAGACATTTATGACATACACAACATACATGACATTTATGGCATAGGGACATATAGGTATTTAGTACTGATACATTTGTGACATAAACGGTATTCAAATATACAGTACTGTTACCCCTAGATCCTAACAGAGTATATACATATGATGGGGAGGGGACTGTACATTAGGAGGGGGTGGGTGGGTGGGAGAGAGATATACATACGGCGGGGAGGGAATATATACATGCGGTGGGGAGGAGACTGTCTATTAGGAGGTTTGATTGATTGAAAAGTTTATTAACAGATTGCAGAATGGGTAAAGTACAGTACAGCTCAGTACATACAATTGTTAAGGGGATGCAGACCAGAGAGACTTTCGTCTTGTTTACATCAGGGTCCCCCATTTTCAATTCATCATAACATATATGACATACATGACATACAGATAGACAGTACTGCTACATCTATACATTTATGACATATCAGATTTGCAAATACAGTACTGTTTGATACAAAAGTGTCCAGAAAAAGAGTGTATATACATTTGGCATAGAAACTGTACATTGGAGGAGGTTGGGTGGGAGGGTGAGGGCTGTACATTGGAGGTGGGGGGGGGGGGGAGAAATCAATGTCATAAACACAGCTCAATGGCCATGGTTGACATTTAATGACAATTACCTGTGATTACTATCGCCTGTTGTTTGTCTACCGAGATGACTGCAATGATGATGTAATGGCATTCATACTATCAGATCGCAGGCATCGTGGTCAGCGAATACAGGTGATCGCAATCAAATAACAGGTGATACTCTTTAAATGACAACCATGGGCAGTGATCTATGGTTGTCAAATCGCAGCATTAGAATTCTGTGAATATTTTGTATAGCTAGCTAATGCATACTTTGCTCTTGTCTCTTACTGTATGTGATGCTCAGGTTGGGATCCCTTTGTGGGAACAGGGGCGGAAGCAATCCCAACCTGATCATGACATAAGAGCAAACTGGCCGCCATGTGACTTGACTTTAATATGGTCAATGGGTATTTGACGAAAGACACAGGCACATAAAGACAAAGGCATCCATATATGCCAGACCTGACCTTGTTCCAGGACTCTATAAAGTGTGGGGGGGGGGGGGGGGGTGGGCCACATTGTGACAGGGAGAGAGGATCATGCGGTGACAACAAAGTGAGAACCACTGCACTGAGAGTATATTGAGGCTACGCTGTCATTCTGAATTTAAACACTTTACAAAAGGGATCAATAATTGGGGTCGGTTAAAGGTGAGAAACACTAAGCTTAAGAATTCATGTTATTCAAATGTCTAGATAGCCAAATCAATATCTCCAATAAATCATAACTCACTAAAGTCACAAAATACAAAAAAACGGTGATGTCATCAAGACATCACACAAGTTCCAGGAGTTGCTCCATTGGAAATTAATGGATTTAATAAATGTGTGTGGTCCCACGTAATGTTTGTTTGTTTATTTATTTTACCCAAATGAGCTCACATTCACATTTATCGTCTTTCCCAATGAATTCTCTATGGATCAGCTCAGCAAACAGCAAATTGTAGTCTACACCATCATCACAGAACAGTTACTAAAGTCTTAAGTTCCAGCGATAATTTAATTTGTTCTGGTAGAAGTGTCTGCTGAATTTGTGAATTTGTCAACTACTGTGGTAAGAGTATCAAGACATCACTGCCCAAAAGGTTTCTCAGTATCACAATCATAAACACCTTATTGTTTATCGGGTATATTCAAATATTTTTGCCTCTGCATGTGGTGCAATGACATACTAACGCTACACTAGTCTAAACCTAATAATGTGGTTGAAACATTTGACTTGGATCTGAATGTCTCCACATCAGTCGACTCTTGAGACGATTTCCCCCCTCCCCCATGCTGCTATGATGCATGAATTTCCCCAAGGGGATTAATAAAGGAATATCTTATCTTATTTCACAAAAAATGCGCAACGACGACAAGCGTTTGAACTAGCCAGCTGTATGCTTAGTTGGGCTGTCCCAATTACCATCTTTTGGGCTTTGAAGCTTCAGTGGTAATTATCAACAAATAATTAAAGCTTCATTCTTGCATGTAAGTTTGTATGCTGTGGGTAAATGAGAGCTGTGAGTTAAACGGGTTCAAGTTCATAAGATTCTCAAAATGAATGTTGATTATTATTTCCAGAAGCTGTTTCTTATGCTGACGTAGGCATGTATTTGATCATGGGTTCTGCCAGACCTTTCTCCAGCGCTAGCACATTGCTAACATGGCGTGGAGAGAGGTCTGGCTATGTGAGACTGCAAAAAAAAAATAACAACATACTAGGTTCCGCGCCTCCATTCCAATGAAACGAAAGTAAGCGGCGCCTTCCCGCCTCCATTCCAATGAAATGAAAGTAAGCGGCGCCTCGACTCCACCTCTCTACAACAAGCACGTGGAGATTATCTGTGTTGAAAACAACAAGGACATGTGCAGCAGACATGTCGACGAAGAAGCGAAGCAATGCCATTTGTTATTTAAGACTATGTCGGACAGATTTGTGTTCATTGTGCTGCTTTTTTAAAGTGTCCCGACCCATATAAAAATATGTCTTAATAAAACGTGCTTAAATAAGTCGAATTCTGCCTTTGTCTCTATCAACTACATATAAATATTTATATAATTGTTTGCTTGATAGACGAAGGTTGCAACATAATTATGTAATGTCATGTATTTGGCTGTGAGAGCAGCCCCACTGCACCCAGGCAGGGCAGCCGAGTGAAACCTTGTTGGCTGTGTCACAGTCACGAAAGGGGCTACTTAATTAATCCAATCCACTTTATTTATAGAGCACATTTAAAAACGACAAAGTTTACCAAAGTGCTGTACAAGTCCCACAACACAAGATAAAATAAAAAAATCCGAAGCTCGGCCCCGAAGCTTCGATTGCCAAAAAAAGCTTTGAAGGTCAACCCTAATAACATGTATTGTATGAATTGTTAAATGGAATGTTATTTCCCTTTTCCCTGCTGCCACTGGAAGTCTCTGTAGGCATGTATTAATGACTCACCTTCTCCATCTCTCGTCAGGCTGAGGAGACGAGACATGAGGCGTCTCCTGCCCCCTGGCTCACAGACAGAAGGTAAAGGACCGATAACTGACAGAATAATGAACACTGGAGGAAAAGGGTTACAGATGGGCCTCTAGTGACTAGTGATGCCGGTGTGGAGTGCCTTTTTCCTGCCATGGATTCGTAGTCCATTTGTTTGTTTTCATGCTGAGAATTACATATTTTTACAAACATTAGAAGCACATCTTATTGGTAGGCATTATTCCTTTAATAAGAAAAGCCTTTACCTTCATCCAAGGTAGGTTCGCTGAGCATGAATGCTCTTTTTCAGCAACGCCTTGCTTCACATTCACACAGTTCGATTCACACCTGCCGAGTACAACCAAAGTCTGACAGTGTTGGCCACTGAGCAACTCCACTGGAGCAGTTGGAGGTTAAGTGCCTTGCTCGACAGCACTTGAGTCGTTGGTAATGAGGGATGGGAGAGTTATTCAGTCACTTCCCCGCCCCAATTATTTCCAGCTGGTCCCAGGGGATCGAACTGGTGACTTTCTGGTCACAAACCCGCCTCTATAACCTTTAGGCCACCGCTGCCCAGATCTAAAGAGGTCGTTCTGCATGATTCTACGATCTTTGTTGATTTAAATAAATCTGTAAACATTTTTAAATGGTGGGTATGCATCATTTCTGTGCTGATGGAAGGGGTCTCATCCAGCACAACAGTGTCCTCATCCTCCACGGTGCAGAAGAGCTCACTGAATGCTTTCACAAGTCTGAAGAGGATGGAAACCATCTCAACCCAGTTGAACACATCATCTGGAGAGATTCTGTTGAAGCACAGTGTGTTCTGCCAACCGCTCTGCCACTATTATCAAAACACCCAACCGCTAGATTTTCTTGTGGAACAATGGTGTCGCCGTGTCCCCTCCAATACAAAGGTGCATTGAGACTCTTCTGGTTGCTTGGAGTGGCCAACACACTATTTCAGGGGTGGCCAACCAGTCGGAGACTAAGAGCCACAAAAATTACTGTGGTACCACAAAGAGCCACACCATATACCAGCGTTTCTCAACCTTTTTTTTCAGTCAGGCACCCTTCATGTGTTTATAGGTCTCACCCTCTGGCCTCTGAAGTTGCTAATGTCTTTTTTATTTGGGCCTCACAGGGTTAAAAGTACCATGTGAGACCCACAGTTGCAAAATTACAAAATCACTTTTAGCCATTTAAAAAAAAAAAAGTTTATTTAAAAAATGTTAAGCACATGTATAGTCAATTGGTCCTGTTGTTCAGACTCACAATGCTATTTGATAGTAAATGTGTTTATGTCCCACCCTCTGGCCTCTGAAGTTGCTAATGTATTTTTAATTTGGGCCTCACAGGGTTAACCTCTTAAGCCCGAGATATACAGTAAAAGTGTATATTTTCAGCATTACGTTAGTTTACCAATGATTTTAATTGTTATTAGTGAAATATAAGATTATAGAAATCTAAGGGCATTGAGTCGGAAACCGGCGCATATTGACAGGAGGAAGTGGCACAGCCAAAAGTGAGTGTAGTCTTTTGAAGGAAGAGACTCGGGGCTTTCGAATTTAGAAAAACTACCATACCCAGCTCACGCCAGCCTCCGTCAATCATCTGACTTCTGGATTTACTTTATTTCTCTTATTTTTTGGGATGATCTCCCACAAACCTGAACAGTATTGCCATAAAACGGAACGTAGTTAGTTTCTCTACCTTTCTGTGAACGTCTTGCAAAAAACGGTGTTGCAATACGATGAAAAATGGTGGAGAAATTTACATTATAAAAAAGATGGCAGAATTCAGTACTGTATCTACAAAACCTTCTGTTTAATCGTCTTCCCTTTATTCATTTGCTTAGATTTTTCAGGTCTGGTCAATTTTAGCACAGTGTTATTCACAGTCAAAGATAAAAATATTTTTTAAATAGAATTGATATTCTCCTTTGGTTCATTACAATTTACTCAAGCCTAGTAACAGACACACTATTTCTGACACTGATTCATAGATGTCCCTAGATTCAGATACCAAGAACATGCAAATGGACCATTTAAAAAAATTATTGTAAATGTTTATTCTACGTCCTTATGGAATGAGTGACATACAAAAAGAAAAAAAAAATATTATTATTTTATTTATTTATTAATTTTTTTAATTTTTTATGGATGGAAGAGCCACACATTGACGGGCAAATAGCCACATGCGGCTCGCGAGCCGCGGGTTGGCCACCCCTGCACTATTTCAACACACTCTTGTGTCTCTGAATCGGTTACCTTTACATTTGCTCTGGTGTTGTCGTTAGGTTTTGGTGCTGCATTATTTTTTTTTATTTTTATTTTTTTATCTTTTTCCCCCCTCCTTTTCCCTCCGATTTTCTCCCATCCCAATGTTAGTCGTTATGCCAATCCCCTTCCTGGTCGCTGCGCACTTACCCCCCACAGTCGGTCTGGGAGAGTGGAGGCTATCACGTGCTTCCTCCGACACACGTCTAGCCAATCAACCGCTTCTTTTCACCTGGCAGCGCGGACTCTCACTGAGAGGGTGTAACGTGTGGAAGGATCACACTACCCTCCTTAGATCCTATCCGTGCTGAGCAGGCGCCCCGACCGAACTGTAGGAGTCGCTGTTTACAACGACCCGGACCCACCCCGCCAGCTTTCCCACCCTCTAATACAGCCAATTGTATTAGTGTGAACGGCCAGCCAAGCTGGTGACAACGCCGGAGCTGTGAGCTGGATTCGAACAGGCGAATCCAGCGTCTCCGGTGTTGGTGACGAACGCAATCTCCGCTACGCCACCTGACCGCCCTGTGGTGCTGCATTATTGATCTCATATCAGTTCTGCATTTGTTCTGTATCTGTATTTCAGTCTCACGGCCCCGCTGATAGCGGAGTATGACCGACACATGGACGATATGACTGAACAGCTGCACAGATACCAGGTGAAGCAAAGGATCAGCTGGAGATACACACACACACACACACACACACACACACACACACGTCTGACAGTGATAACTAAAGTAAACATACAAATGTCACAACTCTTCCAGTACTACGGTACAGTACTATTCCATTACTACGGTACAGTAATATTCCAGTACTACGGTACAGTACTACTAGTGGGGCGACAGTGGCTCGGGAGGTAGAGCAGTCATCTAGTAATCCGGAGGTTCCTGGTTCCATTCCCACTCCTCCCCGCCATCGTGTCGAAGTGTCCTTGAGCAAGACACTTAGCCCCTAACTGCTCCCGATGAGCAGGTTGGCACCTCGCATGGTTGCCCCTGCCGTCTGTGTGTGAATGTGTTAGTGAATGGGTAAAATGTGAAGAACAAATTGTAAAGCGCTATATAAAAAAATCCACGCTTTACCACCATTTATTCCACTACTACAGTACAGTACTGGCAACATCTTCAGGAAATTTGGTCTGCAGTTTCACTGCTACGCGGATGACACCCACCTCTATTTTTCCACTAAACCTGACTCTGCACTCCTCGCCACCTCCCTTACTGAATGTTTAAAGGAAATAAATGTATGGTCACAGTCAACTACCTAAAACTAAACGGTGATAAAACCGAGGTACTCCTCATTGGTTCCAAATCTACCATAGCCAAATCCAACAGTTTTCCCCTCACCATTGACAACTCTACAGTCTTCCCTTCCCCTCAGGTTAAGAGTATTGGTGTCATCCTCGATAGCACACTGTCATTCAAATCCCACATAAATAACATCACACGGTCTGCTTACTTCCACCTACGCAACATCAATCGTCTCTGCCCCTCACTTACACCTACCAGCACCGCTACTCTTGTTCACGCCCTGGTCACATCCCGCCTGGATTACTGTAACTCCCTCCTCATTGGTCTCCCACACAAGTACCTCTATAAACTCCAACTGGTCCAAAACTCACCCGCCCGCATTATCACTAGAACTCCCTCCACCAACCACATCACTCCTGTTCTCCACCAACTTCACTGACTGCCTGTTAAGTCACACACTGACTACAAAGTATTACTACTCACTTTCAAGGCCCTCCATAACCTAGCCCCTCTTTATCTCACAGAACTTCTCCAGTCCTACATTCCCTCTCGGTCACTCAGATCCTCCTCTTCCTTCCAACTTGTCACTCCCCCTTCCTGTCTGACTACCATGGGATCCAGAGCCTTCTCCCGCTGTGCCCCCCGCCTCTGGAATTCCCTACCACAAGACATCCGTGCAATAGACTACCTCCCCACCTTTGTTTCCCATCTCAAAACACATCTGTTCATTCTGGCAAATTCACTTTCATTTTAAGTTTATTATAACTGCTCCCCTATGTAACTCTGTAATACTGTGTTTTTACTGCGTGTATTTGTTTTTAAATGTTACTTGTCCTTTCGGACAAGTTATGTTTTTGTAGATTTCTTATTGGGTTTTTACTACCGGCAGTCCGGTAGAGAGAGAGAGGAGGAATGGGAGACAGAGCAGGGGAAGACATTCGGCAAAGAACGGCGGGTCTGGGAATCGAACCCGGGTCGGCCATGTTGCGACGCAGCGCATTACGTGGTTTGCCACTCGGGCACCCCAATTGTATTTGTTTTTAACCCTGTACCACAACCTTGGGTGCTCAGAAAGGCGCCTTTAAATAAAATGCATTATTATTATTATTAGTACTATTCCACTACTACGGTACAGTACTATTCCACTACTACGGTACAGTATTATTACACTTCTATGATACAGTACTATTCCCCTACTATGGTACAGTAATATTCCAGTACTACAGTACAGTACTATTTCCTGTTTTCCAAAGCCAGGGTTTCAGATCACGCTGTGGAAAAATGACCCTTTTTAATTTGTGATATTTTATAAAAACTAGGATTGATAATGTAATTTCGATGCAGTGAACAGTGAAATCCAGACTTCCAGGGACTGGAACGATCTGCACAGCGTTGGCTGTTTCCAATCTGTAACACTTAACACTTACCCATTGGCCTAAGGCTCTCCTAAATTAGATGCGTGTTGTTATTTATAGTATCCATGGTTCTTTAAGTCCTACAAAGTCCCAAATGGGGTTATTTAATTACTTTAAGGCCCTTACAAACGTTAGCCGTAGCCGTTAAAGGAAGCCTTTATGTCCCAGAGTAGTTATCGGAGGTCTTAAAAATGTCATGCTAGGCGATTAGGCAAACTGAATACCATCTGTTGAATTGATTTAATTTTTTTAATGCGCACATTTTCTTGTGCAGCTTTTAAGTGTAATTGTCCTCCACCCTGGGAATCAGTCCGGAGGGACTATCTGTCTCTGTGTGTTCCTTCATTCGTTCGCTAGTTAGTCACACTGTAACATTGACTTTGTGCCGCTAGGGGCACTACCCTGGTCTAGGATCAGCTTTCCCTCTCCTATCCTAACCTCAACCATTAGTCTGTAGGGTAGATAACTGACCCCGGACTACACTGGTATGTACAGTGTTTGTAGAATGTGTATCAGCCAATCAGCTTCCAGGATGGAAACAACCTGCAAAGCTAATGCTAACCGGGAGGTCTAGTTAAATTAAAACACAGATTTGGGTCGTCTAACCTAGTTTGATAGTTGGTCACTTGGTCTACCTTTCTAACAAAGTAGGGTCCATTTGATAGATTTGGTCATTTATAGCAAAACACGATTGAATGGAAAAAGGAAATGGCACTTGAGGTGAAATGGAACAGTCAATCAAGCGTGCTCTGACACCCCCCACCCCCCAATCCAAATAAATGGTCTGAGCTAGATGAGCTTTTGAGTTTTTGAATCATTTCACATTTGCTTAATAACACATTTTTCTGTTGTGTGACAAACTCGCAAACACATATTTATTATTGATGTACCCGGACTTAACACTTTCAATGCCCAAAACGTGATAAGACATTTTATCAGCCCAATGCCTGAATGCCCACAACGACAATTATCGTTTTATTTTTTTATTAGCGATCTGAATTCATATTTCATCAACCGAGTCTCCCGTTGGTATGCAGCCCCTGTAGGAGCTCAGATGTGAAAAAACCGCCCCTATCGTCTCCCAGATGGCAATGCACCCTTTTGGAATGGACTCAATGAAAATGGATGAGAAAAGAAAAATCCGGAATCCACATTTTACTTCTCAGGCATGTAACCCGAGCCGATCGGATTCATTGTGGAGCCTCAGAACAGCGTGGAATACATATGTACAGTATGTAGCGTTGGATCAATAAAAGCGATCGATTTTTGGAATGGCGATCAGGAATTGGAATGATATTTTTGGAGAACATCTGATCTGAAGTGTAACGGCCAAAATGGATTTAATGTGCAGTGGATTTATGTGACCAGGGGGTGGCGCTTCTTTTATTTAAGCGTCAGGTACACCTGTATGAGGAGGAGTTTTGACCCGGAAAGGGCAATGGTTTTTGACCGCACGCACGAACACGCCACAGGGCGAAATGTTTGTAGGCAATTAGATATTGTATTCATTATTATTTTATCAGTTTAAGGAACAAAAGCGAAGATATTCTGTTTGCACGGTGAAGCAAATAAATATAATTTTCCAAGTAAAGCTGCCTTCATTGTATCATTGGGACAAGGACTGTTTGGTATTAGATCAGACAAATAGAACGGCGCGTCAGCCAAGTCCATCTACGGGATCAAATAGCTCAGTAGCTCCGTATAAGACGGGAGCTCCTTTAATATTAGTCAAAAAACACGCACCAGTTGGACTCTCGTTTTGAGACTGGGGAAGATTCGCTGCGTTTGGGACGTTGGAGAATCGCCGCCAGAGAAAGACGAGGAGCTGCTGTTGTCGTTGTGGAGGAAGAGGATTCCACTGTGTTTGCTGCTGCATCGGGGAGCTGCCGTTCGTGGACGAGGAACACACCGGTGCTGACCCGAAGTTTGGCTGAGGAACAGTACTGGACCGCGAGTACTGGTCCGCGAGCGACAGCATGGTACCCAACGCAAGGAGGTATGTTTATAGCGCTATATAAACGCATGGCCATGTAAATTGTGCCAGCACATAACTTGAGGTTGAGCATAAATCCATGGTTGCTGAAGTGGAATAACACTTGACTTTTACACGCTGACCTTTTTGTATTGACTTTGTTGCGCGACTCGCCAGCCATCTCGTTTTAACTCACTGACTATCTAATAACATGGAGACGCGCAAACCGCCGTCAAGCGTATCCATGGAGACCGCAGTGCGCTCCGCTGCTAGTCGTTAAAATGACTGCCAAGGCTGTTGCAGAACAGTGGCGTCGTTAGCCCTGGGCTTCCGGGGCTTTAGCCCCGGATGTTTTTCTCCTAGCCCCGGACCTTTAAAAAAAAAAAAAAAAAAAAAAATTGTTTACATTTTTTTTTTTTTTTTTTTATGTCAGCATCCCCATTGTCTGTGCTGAATGTTTGTTAGTGTTTGGTATTTTTTGTTGGTTTTTAGTACTTTTAATCCATTTTTAGTAAGTAGTTTTCATTTGATCCTATCATTCTTTCATTCACCGATTTGTGGACTTGAAGATGTGCACTTTAACACAGCAGCACCTGGAGCCATCCATACCCATGTCCAGTGTCCACTGACAAAGACATGCTCATGATACTGTGATAAACTATAATAAGCTTTAATCAAACCCTGGTTCATTTCCTCGGATAGTCCGGTTGGTTTGGGGTGGTGTGAAAGCTCATTCACTCTTGCAAGTGAACCCTGCTACGGTTCATTTGAGATGTGAATGCAAAGCGGACCAAAGGCAGGAAAAGACCCAAAAATCGAATATTTCTTTTATGAGAAGACTGAAACATAATTATAATGAAACACACAATAGTTTTTTTTCGATTGCTTAAGCATGATTTTGAAAACAGGGCCTGGTGTTTCAAAACACACAATTAGCACAACCACACACACAATTATCAGAACACCTCAGATCTTTTGCTAAATTAAACACTTGTCAAAACCATACACTAATTTATAAAAACTACATTTTGTTACCATATGAAACACACGTTTCATATGACTCAATTCTGTTTGAACCAGTTACACACACTGCTGTGCTTAACCTAAAACACATTTAGCAATTCTACTTCTCAGTGATTACAGTACTGTAAGTGAAGTATGCAGAGAATGTGCAAATATACAATAAATTCACCAAACACTACACAAGACCAATGCTGTAGAGTAGACTGATGAAAATATAATTTATTTATCTACATATACCCAAATCAATGATGCAGACTGCTAAAAAAACATTTTCTCTCCATATACCCAAATCAATGATGCAGACTGATGAAAATTTAAATGTTCTCTCCATATAACCAAATCAGTCAACATTTCAACATGGAGAATCACAACAAAACATGTCCCAGTTTTCATGCTACTATGTGCATAACACTGTAAGCTCAGCAAATATCAGACAAACATAAAATACTGTATCCAGTACAGGTTAAAATTACAGTAAAACAAAAACAATTTTGAAAAAATGTAAATAGAGTACAGAAAATACTAGACATTATCTCTTTGCCTATGGATCTGGCAAGATCATTTTTTGTTGTGATTCTCCATGTTGACATGTTGACGGATTTGGGAAAATGGGAGAAAATGTATATTTTCATCAGTCTGCATCATTGGTTGTCTTGTGTAGTGTTTGGTGAATGTATTGTATATTTTCACGTTCTCTGTGTACAGTACTTCACTGTCTTTCCATTTTGGTTGAAGACAGGTGAACTCACCTGCTGCATTTTTATAGTGCTTAAACCTGATTGGTGTATCTACAATTAAGCAATGGTGTGTTTGTGCATCTGATGGCTGTGTTTAACCAATTGGCTCATATGTGTGGTAATTTGACATTCTGTGTCTAATGTAATGGAAGTGTGTTTAGTGTTTTGCAAATCACTGTGTGTATTGTTTTGCAAAAAGTGTGAGGCTGACATTGTGCTTATAGGGGTGCAAATCTGGGCCTACGTTTTGCTCCTTGAGTGTAAGGTTTTGATAATTGTGTAATACTTTTGATTTGAGTGTTTATGCAATTGAAGAAAACTGTAAAGACTAGAGATGAACTGTTTATTTCTTTTGTACATAGGCTGTGCATAATGTTTGTTTGTTTGTTTGTTTATTTGCTTATGTGTATGATTCTTAACTGTTTTTATTTTGTTATTGGTGTATATGTGTGTATATGTATATTTGTACTCCTGTTGGGGCCTCTTGGACCAGATCAATGTTTTATCTGGCAAAATAAAGGTTAAATAAATAAATAAGAAACTGATGATTTGGTCCTGTTAACTTTGAATTTTCTATGGGAACTGCCCAGATCCCTCTCATGGACATGGACCTCACTTTGAGAACCTCTAATGATTCGAGTTCTTCAGTATTCATCTCTAATTACTCTAAAATTGCGTATTTCTGTGTTAAAAAAAAAAAAAAAAAAAGGGGGGGGGGGGGGGAGCCCCCCTCCACCCCCCCGGGCTGAAGCCCCCAATGTTTTCTAACCCTAAAAACGCCCCTGTTGCAGAACATTGTGGCAAATTGGAAGCCAGCAGAAAACGTAAATTTAACATGGCAGCCAAGATAAAAGATGCAATTCTTGGTTTCATGTTAAATAATGAGAAGGCAAAAGTAGAGAATGCTCTTACAGATTTGAGTCAGGTGTGTTATGAGGCGAAATGCATACATGACAATCTGTTGAGTTATACGTTACATGATGAAAAAGAAAAACAAGACATCTGGTTTAAAGCAAAAATGTTGTCAAACAATGAGTGTATGTCAAATGCAAAACTGTGGGTTTCAAATATTGAAGGTATAACGAATGTACATGATGAAATTGATGGTAAAACAACTGAAGGTGATTTGCATTATAATGATGATGGTATTGCTCCAAATGACAGTGTGTCAAACATTGTGAGCAAATATTCAAAAACAAGTAGCAGGTCATCTGCCAGGATTTTAGCTGAAGTCGATAGAGCTGCACTTCTCGCTTGTGCTGAATCTCTAAAAGAAAAACATGCTTTGGAGGAGCAGGAACTACAGTTGAAGAGAAAAAAGGAACAACTGGAGGTGGACACTGAATTGGCTGCAACCACTGCAAGGTTGGCTGTGTTGCACTCCTCTGAAAGTAAACATTCACCGCGATAATAGCTCTTTAGTGGAATACACAAAACACGTTGTCATTTTTCGGCTGATTTATGAATCGTTTTCAAATAAATGCTAGATTATCGATAGTATATGTGTACTTATGCACGCTAGAGAAGCGGGCTGAAAAATAGATTATCCATGCCATGCTTAGCGCTAACGTTACGCACACACACACGCACGTTGTGATCGCTGTGAAAAAACCTCAGATTAACCCAAAACTGGTAACATCATTACCTCACAGATGTTTTGCAAAAAGATTAATCCAATTCCTGATCGCCATTCCAAATATTGATCGCGTTTATTGATCCAACGTTATAGTCCAAAACACATAATCGAAAGCTGCTCCCAGCCTCCCAAGTGAATGTGGTAACAGATACTGCTTGCCAGAGAAGGGAAAACCCCGGACCGGACTTTTTTTCTGATGCACATGCCCACCCAATCCAATCCAATGATGTGCAATACGATCCGGGAGACGATAGGCGGCGGTATTTGCCCTTTTTGAGCTCAGACCCATTCCAAATGATAACATCAGGCTGGATGGATGAAAAATGTATGGATATTGCTAATAAAAGAAATGTTTCTTTTCGTTTTTTCTCTGGTCTTGGCACTCAACGCATGGCGAGTTAAGCCGACTAATTTCGTCGTTGGCACTCAATGTGTTAATGACTGAATCACTCTTTACCCGTGCCAATCAACAGGTGCAGATGACGGATGTCAAAGTGAAGCTGGAAAGAGTTGTCAAGGAGAATGAAAGGTAGGAGGAACGTGTGGACACAGTGAGCACCGAACAGGAGACATAACTAAACATCTGTCTAAATAACCACAGACCATAGAGATGCCTTCATTAGCTTCCTACCTCATGTCACTAATAAAGACTGACATAATCTGCATGGGTTGTTGTTGCTGTGCCTCTACAAAAATTCTCTGTGGGTGCCCAGTCATTCATTATGTATCCAGTCCTGCTGTTGTAGAAGTCCAACCCAGATACATGTCACCGTACGCCAGTCATTATGTCACATGTAACGCTATGCTGCGTCTGTCTGTGTTTTATTAGTGGAAGCTTCTAAGCTGCATGCCATCATGTTTAAACAAGAGGGCGCGTGTATACATGCGTGTGCTCATGGACTGTAATCCCTCTCTCCCTCCCTCCCATCTTTCTTTCCCCTTCTCATCCTCCCTTTATCTTGCTTCCCTCCCTCCCTCTCTCGCTCCCCTTTTCTTCCTCCATCCCCCCTCTTTCCCTCCCCTTCTCCCCTTCCCTCATCCCTCCCATCTCTCCCCTTTCCTCCCTTTCTTTCCCCTTCTCTCCCTCCATTCCTCTCTCCCCTCTCTTTCCTTCCCCATATCTACCTCCCCCCTTCTCCTCCCTCCCCTCTCCCCCTCTCCTCTCCCCCTCCTCGCTCGCTCCCCTTCCTCCCCTCTCCCCCTCTCCTCGCTCCCTTCCCTCCCCTCTCCCCCTCTTTTCGCTCCCTCCCCTTCCCCCCCTCTCCTCGCTCCCTGCCCTCCCCTCTCCTCGCTCCCTGCCCTTCCCTCCCCTCTCCCCCTCTCCTCGCTCCCTGCCCTTCCCTCCCATCTCCCCCTCTCCTCGCTCCCTGCCCTTCCCTCTCCTCTCCTCGCTCCCTGCCCTTCCCTCCCCTCTCCCCCTCTCCTCGCCCCCTGCCCAGGCTACATGCAGAGCTGAAGGAGTCAGTGGAGAGGCAGCTGGAGGCGCTGCCAGTAGCTAGTGGAGGGGAGGGAAACATGCTGGATGAGGAGGGAGTCATCCGGAACCTTCAGGAACAGATCCAGCTCTCTGGACAGGTGGAGACCTCATACACACACACAGCCCAGTATATTTTGTCACTCTCTAGAAACGTGTAGGCCTACAGAATGTATACTACATGACTATATGCTATGTTTTCTTCGCACAATATTTGTACGCTTGCGTATCTAGGAGCGAGAGCAGGCCATGGAGATGTGGCAGACAGCATCCCAGGAGTTGGGCCAGCTCCAGCAGCATTACCAGAGAGCAGTCTCTGACGGACGGCTTCATGTTGCCCAGCGACAGCAGTTTCAGGTACCACCTTCCACACAAGTCACACAGATGTCCACCCTCTGGCACGTAGGGGCCTCTTATTGACCACTAGATGGAGCCAGTGTCCTATAAATGAATATGACTGGGCAGTGGTAACAAGCAGTTATTGGTATTAAATGAAATCATTGGGTAATAGTTACGAGCAGTTATTTGTATTAATCTATATGATTGGGTAGTAGCTACAAGCAGTTATATTTTATTAATCCATTATGATTGGGTAGTACCGGTAAGGCTGGCTTTAATCTTTTTAATTTTTAATTTTTTGTATCTTCCTATGAATAATCTATTCATAAAACCTGACATTGATCGGGGGTTCCCAAACTACGGCCCGCCTCCACATTTGGCCCGGCCCCCTAGAGCACTGGAGCTCTAAATAATGTGTGTTTTTTTTTTTTTTATTATTATTACGATGACAACATCCCCATTGTCTGTGCTGAATGTTTGTTAGTGTTTGATATTTTTTGTTGGTTTTTAGTACTTTTAAACATCCATTTTTAGTAAGTAGTAGTTTTCATTTGATCCTATAATTTTCTCATTCACCGATTTGTGGACATTTTTTTTTAGTGTCCTGAAAGGCACCTTATAAATAAAATGCATTGTTATTATTATCATCCAGGAGGGAAAAGACACTTTGGATAGTAGGGACTGCATCTCTGCCTGTCCTGGCCAGGAAACACTTTGCAACTGTGATCTCCTCTGGCAGTAGTTGGATACATTTGGCCCGGCCCCCCTGAACAATACCAGAGACACATTATGATTTTTTTTCATTCTGGCCACGTGAATCCTAGACTCGCCAATGTCAAATAGAACGGAATAATGGTGAAAAGGTTAGGTAAGAGAAAAAATTTATTCAGAATGCAGGGTATTTAACCTGCAGTGGTCAAACGATTATTTTTTTTGTTCAATGCAAAGAAAAGGCTGTTTGTCTCATCTGTCAAGAGGCGGTGGCGGTATTCAAAGAATACAATCTGTGCCGACACTATGAATCCCGTCACAAAGACAAGTATGATAGCTTGCAAGGCCAAATGCGGGCAGACAAACTCTCAAAGCTAAAAAGTGGAATGTTAGCTCAGCAGAATACATTTGTACGCCAAGCTCAGCTGAACCAGTCATCCGTACAAGCCTACTGGAACCTACAAAAGGATTATAAGAACTTTGAGAGACTGCTCATATGAGTCATTTAAGTAAGAGATTCTGCTCTGACAACTAAGCTGAACTTTTACCTGTTAAGATTGTGCACGGCACAACAGAAAGTTAATGTTCAATGGACTTTTTTTCTGTGAAGAACCCAGAGAGGGTTATTTGGTTATTATTTATTTCATTAATAGTGTTATTATTTATGTCCTGACTTTTTTTTTGTGGCTTTCTGGAAAACAATAAATGTTTACGTTTAGGCACCCCTGCGATCGTCACACTTTTTCTGTTACAAACTGACCCCGGCCCCCATCAGAGAAGGGAAAAGTTATGTGGCCCTCACAGGAAAAAGTTTGGGGACCCCTGATTTAATATATGCCTTTTCTTGTGGATGCGTGAAGCTAGTCAACCTCAGTGGAATCAAACCAAAACAGACGGCGGCAGCTGCTCCACTGAAGGCACCTCCTCCAAGACTAAAGGCAGCTGCTCCACTGAAGGCACCTCCTCCTAGACTAAAGGCAGCTGCTCCACTGAAGGCACCTCCTCCAAGACTAAAGGCAGCTGCTCCACTGAAGGCACCTCCTCCAAGACTAAAGGCAGCTGCTCCACTGAAGGCACCTCCTCCAAGACAAAAGGCAGCTGCTCTACTGAAGGCACCTCCTCCAAGACTAAAGGCAGCTGCTCCACTGAAGGCACCTCCTCCAAGACTAAAGGCAGCTGCTCCACTGAAGGCACCTTCTCCAAGACTAAAGGCAGCTGCTCCACTGAAGGCACCTTCTCCAAGACTAAAGGCAGCTGCTCCACTGAAGGCACCTTCTCCAAGACTAAAGGCAGCTGCTCCACTGAAGGCACCTCCTCCAAGACTAAAGGCAGCTCCTCCAAGACTAAAGGCAGCTGCTCCACTGAAGGCACCTTCTTCAAGACTAAAGGCAACTCCTCCACTGAAGCCACCTCCTCCAAGACTAAAGGCAGCTGCTCCACTGAAGGCACCTCCTCCAAGACTAAAGGCAGCTGCTCCACTGAAGGCACCTCCTCCAAGACTAAAGGCAGATGTCTGGTTGCGTTTCGGATTTAAAAACTATGAAGACAACCAACTGGAGAAGATATTTGCTTTGAAGTTACCATCCACTTCTCCTTGTGCCACAAAGTAACTTAAGTCTGTCGCAACTTTCATTTGCAAGGATGTACGCCCCCGTACAGCGCTGCTGAACATTATGGCTTCCGAAGCCTCTATACTAGAACCACACTGCCGACATGCAAACATTTGAGTGAGGTGGCGAATCCCAACCCTGTATGTAGGGATGCTCCGATATTGGTATCGGTATCGGCCGCCGATATCAGTAAAATAGCTGGATTGGGTCGGATTATTATTATTATTATTATTATTTTTAATTTTTTTTTATAAATAAAATAAGATAACCATTCAGTACATTTATATCTATGTGTTAATTTCTTACATTTAGTTTCACTAAGTTAGGAAAGTAATGTTTTAAGTCAAGCCTGATGTTGCCTTGCACAAAAGAATGATCCCAGTCTCTTCCACACAGTGACAGTGAGGCATACAGTTTATTAATTGAATGAATGAAGTTTATTTTCTGTCTTTGTTTACAACAAGTCAAAAACACACTTGTGATCCTTTACAATTCTTAAAAACAAAATATATTTTAATATATGAAAAAAAAAAAAAAAAAAACGTGGATACATTTTTTTTAACTTTTTTGGAGAAAGAAAATTGGACAATGGGTATCGGATCGGTATCGGCCGATACCCAAACCCAGGAATCGGTATCGGGACTGAAAAAGTCGGATCGGTGCATCCCTACCTGTATGCAGATGATGTGAAACGCAACGTTGCAACTTCACCAGATGGGTAATCGAGCTGAACTGCTGTCCGAGGTGATACCAAGAGTGGGAGTTTACAAAGTCCTAATGGGCAATGCTGCGAATATGGTCCGTGCTGCGGAATTGACACAGCGCTGTTCCAACTCTATCCGTCATTGTGCCTCTGAACGCACACAGCTGCTGGAGGAGATGAGCAGCGTCCCCCACGACTCCACAGTGATTAAGGACCTCAACGACTTGAATTCAAGGCATGCTTACTATAATGTGTGTATGTTGTGTGTGTGATAGCCTTGAGTTATAATGGGCAGAAACAAATACATTGATCTTTGTTTATAAAATACAAGACAATCCAATGGGTTTCTAGCAACGGCTAATATCTAACCCCTGTTCCTTATGCAATTTACAGCATTCGTTTTCTGATAATCTCTTTCATATCCAAACATAATTGGAATTTTAACCGAACGGGGACCTTGTGAATGTGAAAATCAGTGGCAATACCAGCCCTAGTGACCAGGAGTTATTTCTGTTAATTGTCCATTCTTTCCCATCACAGGATCAGCTAATTCAGTTGCAGCAGCATGCTCAGAAACACCAAGTGGCCAATCAGAAACTGGAATCAGTAAGTGACGGCCAATTAAAAGCTCCTTAAATGATTGCCCCCTGATTAATTATGCGATCTATGTGTTACTTGCTCTGAAAATTAATCCTCCTCTAATAATTCAATTGGATCTCCATGATCCACAGTTTCTAAATCAGTCTGCTAACCAGGGCTGTCCTGTATAATGATCTGCTGGCACACAGGTTAATCCTTTAGTTAACTTAGCTTCTCCGCTAGTCTCTCTCTTGCACTAGGAGGAAGGAGGGGGGGGGGGGCACGTTTACCTGCCTCTCTCTCGCTTTCTCTATTTCTCTCTCTCTCTCACACACACACACACACACACACACACTAGCTGGCACAGTCATCTTGGAGATGAAAGCTTAGAGTGGTACACACCCACACAATCGGCTTATTTACAGGACCATACCGTGTGTGAGGACGGAGTAATACTATATCCTTTTGATGAATATTTAATGAGGGGGGAAACCTTGGGCCCCCCCTCTCTCTCTCTCTCTCTCTCTCTCTCTCTCTCTCTCTCTCTCTCTCTCTCTCTCTCTCTCTCTCTCTCTCTCTGACTTTTCACTCTGGCAACCCATTTCTCTGTGTGTGAGTGAGACAGAATCTCCTAATGATTAGTTGGAAAGGACAAGAGGAAAGTTTGGTGTGTGTGATAAAGGTTGAACAATGCCTCACCGCCAGACCTCGTGTATCTCATGTCACACACAGACCAATCAACAGTTCCTGAAGACTGTGACGGGGCAGAGCACTGAGATGGAGGAGCTACGCAGTCAGCTCAGGTAACTAGCTTCCCTGGAGATCCAAAATGGCTCCCACCAAAGATCCTCTATTGAGCTAATGCATCGGGAATACTCATAGATTCACAGGTGGGCTATAAGAAAGTCTATTGTATGTTGGGGGCCAGAGCATAGTGACTGTGTGTGTAAACTGCATATTTCTTAGTCCAACATTTTCTTAAGGTGGTTTTGTGGTCCATAGGTTATAAACAAGGCTACTTAAATTGCAGTCTGTTACAGATATATCAAATGTATGCCACTCCAAGATCAAAAAGGAAAAAAAGAGGAAGTGAAAATCACATCTTTTTACAAAACCATGTGGTTTTGACCATAAACTGCCTTGAATTAGCATAAACCTCCTATGATTCCAATGAGCCCAATTACATTTTCCAGTGGAGAAGTTCCCTCTCAAAATGTCTCATTGACATTCAAAGCTTTGCACACATTTTCCGAGCTGTGAATATTGCCATATTTGGGAATATCGCACACATTTGGTCTACTTTTTAAACGTTAAAGCCCTTTGCTGGAACCTTATTATCATAACTTCCCTTATATTGTTGCAAACACACAATCCTTTAGACATCTGGACTAACCATTTGGCATAATTGCTAGTCACCCTCTTAGCTTTCCTGGTGCAGGCAGGCTAGTTTGTTGAATAGTCATCCTGTTCTCATTCCTGGTGCAGGCAGGCCAAGACTGAACTAAGGACGGCCACAGCCAGAGTGGAGGAGATGACCAAGCTGATGCAGAATCTTCAGGACCAAATGCACAGACGGGTGGGCAGAGAAATTACTATCAATGACTACAAGAAATCAGACTTCAAGAAAGAATGATCTGAACACAACAGCCTGGCATGTTCCTTTCCCCCCATCTAAAGACCATTGTTCGTTTGTGTGTTTGTCTGTCTCTGTCTGTCTGTCTCTCTGTCTCTGTCTCTCTGTCTCCCAGGAGGAAGACACAGTGGAGGCCCAGGGCAGAGAGGAGGCCTCAGACAGGAGACTCCAGCAGCTCCAGTCAGCCTTGAGTCAGCTGGAGGCCAGGTGATGTGTGGAAACCAAGCCCCAGTTTAGATCCTCGCTTCACCATGGTTGCAATCGACAAAACAACACAGTACAAACACCACACCACACCACAAGACATTGGCCCAAAACAGCCCAATTCATAGACAAAAGGAAAACAACATCAACACAGACATAGCTTCAGGTACCTAACCAGTACCATGGTTTTAAATTGAAAAGCTAATAATTAATCAGAGCAATGGCATGTGGAATGAAAGACTTAGCCACTCCGAAAGGCAGTTTGAAAAAAAGGTTGTAGTCTGTAGCTTAGTGCACCCTCTCTGACCACAACCTGTCCTCTGAGCCTCTTCCCTCTCTGACCACAACCTGTCCTCTTGAGTCCCTACCCTCTCTGAGCACAACCTGCCCTCTGAGCCTCTTCCCTCTCACGGCCCTCGGCTCATTGTACGTCACGTTAGTATCATCATACAGGAAGCTTCTGAATGTGAACTTACTGTATTGGAAAAGTGATCAGTTGTTGTAAGAGAACATTGGCTTAACCTGTTCTAGCAGGTGATAAATCAATTGTGAATGTACTGAATTGTATACAACTAGGTTGATTACTTGTTTGTTGATCTCAAGGGGCTTTAGTAATATTTCCATAATAGGCTACTCACTGCTATAACTTTATATTGACAATTTGACATGCCTTCTGTTAAAAGAAAACGCCAACAAGACAAAACAGGATTTCCTTCATTTCACTGGTTATACATGTTTATTTGCTCTGACAACTGAGAGTGAACTGTCAAGAGGTCCCCTACAACAGCAGTGCAGCTGGAAGGGCTATGCTGAGTTCAGGATGAACTTGAAATGGTAGATACGGGTGCATTTTTTTTTGTTTTGTTGTGTGACTTGTACAGTACTTTGTTCAACTTGACAGTGCTGTAAAGTTTAAACCTTTTTAAATCTTAGACAAACGAAACACTTTGCTTTCATGAAATATTGTAAGCCGTCATTTGAGGCTTTATAAAAGCAGCACAATGAACACAAATCTGTCAGTGCCGAGTCCAACCTAATCTTAAATAGCAAACAGCATTGCTTGTTGTAATTAACAAAGAGATGCAGAGTTGATTTTGCACACTAAAAAAATAAAACTTTTTTAATTTAATTTTTTTTATATTCAAATTTTATTTTCATATTCGAATCCCATGCCCATCGAACGAAGCTTCAAAGTATTTAAGACAGCCCTAAAACTGTATTTGTATAGCACCTTTCATACAAGAATTGAAGCTCAAAGTGCTCCACAGCAGAAGAAAATACACAAAATGAGCACATAAAGTGCAGACATATAAAATTACAGTTTTTCACATTATGATCTAACATCCCAATAGGTTACCTTGTTTATGGTTTGATTATATGGCAGTTTTAAAATAGACAATACAAAGAGTAAAATAGAATAGACAGTCAAATGTGCAATAGTGCAATAAAATAGTTTTGAATGACTGTTTTAACAGTTTAAAACCATCTTTACCTTCCCTGTTTGATAGTCACAGTTTATAACCTGACAGAGTTATGACTGAATTGTAGCCAAAACTCTCAAGAAATAAATGTATGGCCTTAATACCTTAACGCAAATATGAGGGCAGACCTTCCACTCTACTGGTGAAAGTTGCTTACTCGTGAGTAGTACGTTCGTTGATAAAGAAAAATACTGTCCACAGCCGCTCCAGTGTAAAACAAAGATATCCAAATGGTTTATTTCTCTTCCACAGCGAAGTCTTTCTTTACAGAAGTGGTCCTAAAGCTATTTTCCTAAATATTCACGTCACTACTACAAGGTAAGAAAACTATTTTCCCAGTCTCCAAAATCACAGCCGACTCAACACATGAAAATTCCTCCACACTGGAAAGCCGTAAATCAACTTGCCGGACATATGGACATATATCTTAATCAAATTAACCTTCCTAAACTATCAGAGGATGACGCTAAACAGTTAGAAACACCCATCACACTAGATGAACTTAGGGAGGCCATATCTGAAATGCAAAGTGGTAGGGCTCCTGGAAGAGACGGTATCCCACCAGAAATGTACCTCTCGTGTTGGGATGTAATTGGACCCCTATTACTTAATATGATTCTATATTCAATCAAGGAGGGGAACTTCCATAAGAACGACAATATTGCACTCATAACAGTCCTCCTTAAAAAAGACAGACCCCACCGATTGCGGTAGTTATAGACCCGTAAGCCTCCTCGGAACCGATATCAAGCTGTACTCCAAGGTATTAGCCATCAGACTTCAAAAGCATATGACGTCTTTAGTTCATCCTGACCAGACTGGCTTCATAAGAGGCCGCTTGATCACGGATAATATAAGACGGTTACTACATGTGCTAGATGCCAGCAAGGATGACACCACACCTAAGGCGATGCTGTCCCTGGATGCGATGAAAGCCTTTGATAGGTTGGAATGGTCTTATCTATGGGCAGTATTAGAAAGGATGGGGTTAGGAAAAGGATTCATTGATATGATTAAAGTATACAAAGACCCATCGGCCATGATTACAACAGGTATAATCACCTCCGAAATCTTTACGGTATCGCGCTCTTCCAGACAGGGTTGCCCTCTTAGTCCCGGACTATTCGCTTTATCATTAGAGCCTTTAGCACAATATATAAGACAATCCCAATCCATAGAACCAATCGCAATTAAGGGCACACAACATCATATTAGTTTATATGCGGACGACGTAATATTGTTCATGCAAAACCCTAACACCTCAATGCCTCATCTTCTCAAGTTGATTGATGACTTTGGCAATCTATCGGGATTTAGGATAAATTGGCCAAAGTCGGCTTTCCTTCCACTTAATGCCCCTGCAAAGAATATACTCCTTCCAGAAGAAATACCAATGGTTTAACACTTCAGATGTTTAGGAATTGAGGTATTCCCTACTATAAGCCAAACGGTGAAATACAATTACACAAAAATCCAAGATAAGATCAAATATGACTGACAGGAGGTCCAAACTTAAAAACTCAGTACAGGCACGAGTATCAATAGTTAAGATGGATGTTTTACCTAGAATCAACTTCATTAGCTCAATGTTACAGTTACCCCCGCCTGATGGTTACTGGAAAAAATTACACTCCACCGCATATACATTTATTTGGAATAACAAACCTCCACGAATAAAAAGATCCACCGCACAGAGAAACAAAGCCGACGGAGATTTGGCATTTCCAGACTTTTACCACTATTTTAAAGCGTACTCTTTAAGACCACTGACAACCTGGTTTGACTCCCAAGCATCTGTATCCTGGAGAAACTTAGAAGAAAATATAGTAGCACCACATAGACTGCAGGACATAGTATACACCATATTATCAATTAAGCAATGCAAATTGAAATTTGGCCCCCTTATTACACATGTGATCCGGATATGGCGTGAAACACAAAAGAAAAATATTCTAACCAACATAAATGGCATAGCCATACTCCCCTATTCAATAACAATGCACTCCTTATTGGAAAACAACCTATAAGATACCCCAAATGGGAAAAGCAGGGCATACACACATTGGGAGATGTTTTCAACAAACAGGGTTTTTGTAGCTATCAAGATATACATAAAAAAAATTAACCTCACCAGTTCCACATATTATTTTTACGCACAGTTATTGGATTGTTTGAAGGCTCATGGAGTCCCATTAAGGATACCAATTGAGCACCACAGATATCACAAATTCTTCTATGAAAGAGAGACATCGAGAGGATTTGTATCTGATTTTTATCATCACTTACTAATGTCTTCGTATGGAATCCTCCCCCTAGACTCAGTCTGGAGGAGGGATATACCAGACTTGGAAATAGATTTTGATTGGCAAGAAGTCTGAGCAAACGTTCGAATTGCGTCACGTAACCCGGACCATCAACAAATGAATCTTAATTATATTCATAGGACATACCTGACTCCTATAAGATTGAACAGAATGGGACTTAAACAAGACTCCCTATGTTCCTTATGTACAAATGGGGATGAGGGTACATTCATGCACATGTATTGGGATTGCCCACCGGTTAAGATATTTTGGAAAGAAGTGTCACAGCAATTATCAGAATTCTTATTTCTGAACATACCTGTACATCCCTCTGTATTGCTGTTGAATGATGTATTTCAGTTTGCAGCCCCTATACAGCTAAAGAGACTAGTTTTATCTGGTCTCACAGCTGCTAAAAAGCTGATAGCATCACGATGGATTCAACCGGAAATAATTTGCCGGAAGGTATGGGTTCTTACTTATCTCGATGTGATTTATCTAGAAATATCTACAGCAAGAATTTTAGGTGTCAGTGAAACCAACATTGCAATCTGGTTAGAAGTGGTGGAGAGAATAAAAGCTAGCATATGAAGTGTAGTGCCTGGTTAGAAACGAAAGAAAATGGATGGATTATCCAAGTGGGGGTCCGGGGGGGGGGGGGGGGGGTGAGCGAGCAAGAGCATATGTATGTAGGGTATTAGATAGCAAGTATTAGGTATATATCTCGTAAACTACATTTACAATGATTCAAATGGTGATTTCATTGGATGTTTACTGTTAATGCTTGTGAGTCTAATTTGTTGTTATGTTTATGTTTAAAAAATAACAATAAAAAAAATATATATATAAAAAAAAAAAAAATCAATTTGCCGCCTCTTTCCACAGCAAAATGGTAGGCTTGACACCTTGGTTGAGAAATGCAGGTTGCAGTCTATGTTGTTTAGTCTATCTGTTCAGTCCTGTTCAGTCCTGTTTCAAGCTACACACTGCCTGCTCTGAGCGAATTGTGGACTATAGAGACACAAATGTTCTAGAATGTTCGGTTATGACATCATACGGTGACATCACCAATGTTCCAGAACGTTCGATCATGACATCATACTGTGCCATCACAAATGTTCTAGAACTTTCGGTTATGACTAGGGGTGCACAATATTGATTTTTTTTGACCCCGATATCGATACCGATAACTTTCTGCCCCTCAAGGTCGATACCGATAATTTTTCTTTTTTTTTATGTATATTCCTGTAGTGTTGACCTAACCATATTTATCATGACATGATCGTTACTACTATGAACAAAACAAAGCCAAGAGAACAGTTTTGACTCTTCAAATAAAGTGACTATATTTATTTTTCCAAATAAATATAATTTGAGTCAATCACAAAATTCACAATCCGTCAATGTCATTAACAATGTGTTTCCCTGAACAATGAGTGAACTAAAAACCAACAGGTATTGTGCTTTGTCAGTAGGGATGGGTACTGTTCACATTTGAGCCGATACGGTACCGGTACCTGTGAATCGATACCGGTACCCAACGGTACCTTTTTCGGTATTTTAGTCTCTAAAAATGTAATCTACCTACCTCAGTTGTAAAATAAAAATCCAAACTTCAAATAACCACATTTTCGACCGTTTTCGGCTTGCCATTGCCCCAACTGCTTTGTTGTTGAATCAAGTCAAATCCTAAGTAAGCATATATTGTGCGTGTGAACGTTGACATGAAAAGAAAAAAGTTTAAAAAAATCGGCGCTATCAATAATTTTATCGGGTTTATCGGGATGACCTCATAATTGGTTTTTAGTTCATTCATTGTTCAGGGAAACACATTGTTAATGACATTGACGGATTGTGAATTATCGTGCATCCCTAGTTATGACATCATAATGTGACATCACAAATGTTCTAGAATGTTCTATTATGACAAATAAGACTGTTGAATGACTTTATCTAAATCCAATCAATATTCCTAATGCCGGTTCAATGTAAGGTTATAAAAATAAACATATGAACATTCATATAATACAATAACCTAAATATATAGCTTTGGCTCCTACAGCAAACATGAACTAACTTTACTATTAAGTCTATAGATCAACGTTACACGACTTACAGGGTTAATGGCATCGTTTCCCTACAAATTTTAAGAGTAATAATCGGTTAGCTAACATTACGTGCTTGCTAGCTTGTTTTGTCTGTGATTGTGTGAGGATTGTGATTAACTCTCTGGCTAACGGCATCTGTTTGAAATGTGTCAGTGAAATGGGTGTTGTAACTGAGGGGTTACAAAACCCTGACTGTATTAAAGATTGTGATATATTAAACCACTGCTAGTTATGTACTTTAATTACTGGCCAAACAGTACATCAAATATTGATGGTGAACACTCACAAGAACACGGCATTGACACAGAAATTGACACAGAGGGTTATTTATTATTATTAGGCAACGTTAGGTTACAGATTGAGAATTAGGGTTGCGCTTGTATGGCGAAGAATATACGTAAAGTCAGTCAAGAGCATAAGTCAGAATAGTAGGAATACTATGATGGGTCTAAGCTGACGCCACCTGTGGTACAGTAGCAATTATATAGGGCAACACCGGTACCAACTGGAGACAATGGGTAGAGGAAAGTTCGGGTACTCCGTCTGAGTCAACGAGGAATAAAGAGGCTCCAGGTACAGGAGTCGGTGCTTGTACTCCCTTGATCAGCAGACAAAAGCAATAGTTGTAATCCAAGATGCTCGACAGCATTGACGACAGCTAGCCAGCCCCTTCCAAGAGGCAGGCCCGAGTGGTAATCCTCACGAGGTTAAATCCCAAACGACAGTGGAAATCAACGGTGCTCTTCTCCGGTGGTCACGGTCCCAAAGCAATATAATCCAACCAGGAATGGTTCTGCAATCGCCGGTGCCGATTCTCCTGTGTACATGTCCAACGGTTCTCGCCTAGGACTCCTCGGGTGTGGGCACGTATTTAGGCCACACAGCCTGGATAAGTGCACTAGCTAAAGACACGACGAACCGATGGGTAATGTTACACACGGAAGAACTGTGGCCGCACGATATACAATAAATGATCGACTATTACTTCACATTAGATTAAGTCGAACTCAACGTTACTGCATTAAACTCTGACACTTTAACATTCTATTCGCACGCGGTTCTCAATGCTCTATTTAGATGCAAGGTTGCTCACTTCACTGCACGTTGACTCGTGGTGAAGGGTAAGTAAGGTTTAGGTAAGGTACTGCTGTTTACACCTGCACCGTATTTATACTTAAGTGAATATCTAGTCCCAACCTCAGTTCTTGTCTCGTATTACTACGCAGACTCTGGGCATGTTCTGACATGCCCGGAGTTGTCTTTGAACTTGCCGTTGGGGGCTTGGTCGTTGGCGCCTGGGGCCGCTGTCCAATAGGAGAGCGAATATTACTCTGGTCTGTACGCAGGTAAAGGGATATTCCGTGTATATATATAAATAATAAACAAGGTATATCAAACGATACATATATATTCAGTTTAATCTGGCCCTTCACAACAGGTGTTGTGCGTTGTTGTTGAGAGAATGGCAGCCGTGTGTGTACATTATGTGTTATCTGTGCGTTTCCTGTCAGTTTAGTATTTATTTTCTTCCTATGAATGAGTTAATAGTTTATTTCGAACAATATAAAATAATCAAAGTATACAATTAAAATACAAAGATAATTTGCTGCTGTTCCTGCAAAAAAAATAATAATATAACAAAAAAATACATAATGAGAGTTACAACCTCCCTCTTTACTGTGTATACCTTTCAATAATCTTTTTTTATATTTTAAATTTGTTTATACTGTGACATTTTTACTCCTAATTTCTAAACAAAAACCTGTTCTTCAAGTCATCAATTTGAAGGAGTTGAATGGTTTAAATAATAATAAAGGAAAACATAAAACACAAACTAAGTGTTAACAGGCTTTGCTGTACATCAAATGGCTTCAACAACAGGATAACATAGACCGACCTAATCAATTAGTTGCACCCCTACTGTGACAGCATATCCTCCTGTTGGTGAACGCTCGGAATGGCATGATTATTCTCCAAAGCCGTGGTTCTTTGAAAACGTGTGCTTATAGGCTACTTTCTTGACTGGCAGCTGTCAACATCCCAATCCCATTGGTTCTGAGGAGTTGACGCAGAAGTGTCTTGGCCAGCCGTGGCCATTTTGTCTTAGTACTGCAGTGCTGCACCTATGGGTGGACCAGTGTTGTAGTCAAGTCACTAAATCTCGAGTCTCGAGTCCCCAGTGTTCGAGTCTGAGTCACCAAAGAAGAACCTGAGTCGAGTCCAAGTCATCAAGGTGGAGTCCACTCCACTCCACACTGGCAGTCAACGAGTTTAGTTGACATACAAATAAAAAAAGGTCTACATTAAACCGAAATGACACAGCAGTTACCATTTCAAAGGGAGTTTATTTACTTTGTGACACAAATAATCTCTCTCTCTCTCTCTCTCTCTCTCTCTCTCTCTCTCTCTCTCTCTCTCCCCTGACCTGCATCCTTTTTCTCTGCTCCCTCTGAGCTTTTCTCACACTCTCCTGAGACAAGGCGTTGACAGTTCCACCTGCTTCCCTCTACCTGCAGGTTCAAGTCTGCATCTCAGGAGGCAGAGGCGGTGCGCAGGGAGCAAGCGGTGTGGGAGAGACAGGTGGGGGAGCTCCAGGGGCGCTCCTCCTCCCTGGAGGAGGAGAGGTACGAGGCTATGGCCAAGTGTAGAGAGAATGTCCAGCTGTCAGAGGAGGCGACGCTGCAGAAAGACCAGGTGAGAAGGAGCACAGCTCTCTTGTTTCTCTCTCTCTCTCTCTCTCTCTCACTCACTCACTCACTCACTCACTCACTCACTCACTCACTCACTCACTCACTCACTCACTCACTCACTCACTCACTCACTCACTCACTCACTCACTCACTCACTCACTCACTCACTCACTCACTCACTCACTCACTCACTCACTCACTCTCACACACACAGTAATTGTTTACCTCTGACAAGTCTTGTGTCTCTTTAGATATTTACCCACCAGTGTGTGTGTGTGTGTCCCAGGCCCTGCTCAGAGAGAAGCAGAAGGCAGAGGAGCTTGAGAAGATGAAGGAGGCCTTCAGGCAGCTGGTCCAGAACGCTGCTGTTCGCACCAGGAAAGAGGTGAGGAGTCCTGAACTGCTCTCAGGTCTACATCTCCATATTTAGGCCAAAGATGATTTTTTTTTTCAATCGAAAATGGCGATATGTATATGTCTCCCCATTTCAGCCAGTAGACGGAGTCTTCCACTTGAAGCTCTTGTTTGCTTTAGCTTGGTTGCCCATAAATGTGCCAGTGGGTCCTGGACTTCCTGACGGGCAGACCCCAGGTGGTAAGAGCCGGCAACTGCACCTCCTCATCCATCACGCTCAACATAGGGGCCCCCCAGGGCTGTGTTCTGAGCCCCCTCCTCTACTCCCTGTACACACATGACTGCGTAGCACAGCGGAACAACAACACCATCATCAAATTTGCTGATGACACAGTAGTGGTGGGCCTGATCTCTGCCAACGACGAAAGGGCCTACCTGGAAGAGGTAGAGAACCTGTCACAGTGGTGTCAGGAGAACTGCCTCTCCCTGAACGTCAGCAAAACAAAAGAGATGATTGTGGACTTCAGGAGGTCGGGGGTCAAGGACTACAGCCCCCTCAGCATCGACGGGGCACCAGTTGAGAGAGTGAACAGTTTCAAGTACCTCGGAGCCCACATATCCGAGGACTTGACATGGACCACACACATTGACAGTGTTGTGAAGAAGGCACGACAACGCCTCTACTTCCTCAGGCGCCTAAGGAAGTTCCAAGTCAGTCAGAAGATCCTTAGGAACTTCTACTCATGTACAATAGAGAGCATCCTGACCGGCAACATCACCTCCTGGTTTGGGAATAGCACTGCACAAGACCGTAGCAGACTACAAAGAGTGACACGTTCAGCCGAACGCACAATTAGAGGGGGGCTTCCCACCCTCCAGAACATTTACAACAAGCGGTGCAAGGGGAAGGCTAAGAGAATTATTAAGGACTCGAGCCACCCGAACAACTGCCTCTTTGAACTGCTGCCGTCAGGCAAGCGATACCGGAGTCTTATGGCGAGCACAGAAAGACTCAGAAGGAGCTTCTATCCCCAGGCCATCAGGCTGCTAAACGAACAATAATCGCTAAACGAACAATAATCACTATGCAACAACCATCAAATGCACACAGCACACACACCCACACGCACACACTCACTCAAACAAACAACACACTGCAGCACCCACTCTCCACACTTTAGATCACACAAACACACTTACACTTTATATTTATTGATAAAGGATTTGCACTACAACTCGTACACCTACTGTGAATTGTACCTAAACTGCACCTCGTCCATTTATGCCTTGCACTATATAGTATTGTATAGTATTGTATATTAGTACACTGCACAGTATTGTATATTGTATGGTAACTACGTCTACGAACATTGTACATATGTCTAAACTGAACACTGTGACCTCTTTTTTTACTTCTAATTTTTACTATGTTTTTATTTCATACTTATCTTGTCATGCACAGTCTCTGGAGCGCAACAGTAAGAAGCATTTTGTACAAAAGTATTCTGTACTTCTGTATGACAACTATTAAAGAAACTTGAAACTTGTTACACCTGAGGGTTCCCGAGCCCCCAGCCTGCAATGTCAAAATTTTTAACTTTTGAGAAACCTTGTCACTTTTACTACAAAGGTTTTAATACTTAATTCATCAAATAAATTATTGAAGCTTATTGCCAACATTTAGATCATCCTTTATATATAGTATTTTCTAGAGTTCGACCAATTCAAATGAAGGATATTTTACACACTCGTATCGGCCATTTACAAATTTCCCACCGTTTTATTAGCCGTCTTTAAAGGGCTCTAGAGGGCTCATTTAGTTAAGCTATAGGATCTTTAGGAAACCAAAGGTACCAGCCATGTCATGCTATCTTACTGGCAAATAGGGTCGATTTTGTAGATTTCTTTTACAAAGAATATAAAACAAAACATGACGGCACATAATACAGGAATGATTTTGCTCCAAAGTTAAGCTATTTTAAAATAGGAAAATGCTATGGCCTTGTTCAAATGGCTGTTGACTTATTCCCACAAGATATCTGAATGAAAATGGCCTCAATATAACCACACAAGACTCTAATTTACAGCCAGGCTAATTTATGCTAGTCACATGCAGAATTGGGACAAACCAGGTAATATAACAACTTTAATTAATAAAATGCTGTTTGCTTGACGGATAAAGCCCAGGGCAGGCTGGTGAACAACAGAACTCTGGTGAATCATGTGACCTCGGGCAGGCTAGAGGTTCAGTATCCCAGTGACAGTCAGAGCCCAGAGGGCACTTAATGAGTTAAATAAGTCAGTTAAATTAAATAACTATTGCATCAAGAATGATTTCCAACCTCCACTTCACTCTCAAAACGGAAGCTGCGTTTAAGGAGTCTGGACCGCATGAGTGGACTTAAACAAAGACGGAAATGTGCGGAGATGCGGCTTGATGTAGAAGTGAGACCCCTGTAAAGGTGTCCTTCACAGGATGCTAATCCACCATCTGGAAGAGACTAGCATGTTCCGGTGATACCCGGAATCTCAAACCGCCACGGTACCAGCTGCTCAATAGTAGCTATTTTTCAACACATGCATTAAGACATTAAGCCCTGTGCTCAGCCTCCCCTCTGACTTGCTTCAGGCAAAGAAGCAGTGATTAATGTTCTATTAATGGGCCTTCTTCATCAAGCCCTTCAACCGTGTAATCCTGTGACTGTAGCCCAGTGCGGTACCATAGCGCAGGCTAAATCAGTCTTGTGGCTATCACTGATTCAGATTCAGATTCCTTTATTGAGCCATTTGTGTAAAACACATTGGTAATTGTTGCAGCAATACAGTGTATGCATTTTTTCTTTTTTCACAGTAAACAAACACCAACACAGACAAGAAACGAAAACAGTGCAGTGGGGGATTAATCAATAAATAAAATACATATATATATATATAAAGTGAAGTGTGCAGAGATCCAGTACGGACTAGTGCAGTCAATGTCATTTAGCCAGTGTCACTTGGGGGCAGAGGGGGGGGGGGGGGGGGGGGGCCTGAGGCATTGATCAGCCTGGCGGCTGAGGGGAAGAAGCTGTCATCACTAGCAACACAAATAGGCCGTTAGAGCCTTCACCAGAGAGAAGGTGTTCCGAGGAATAACCTGGGCTGATCTGTATACTGTGGCGGAAAATAGCCAAAGCTAATAATTTACTCAGTCCAAAAGAGACCTGGTTAATACGATTTATTAACTCAAAGTATCAATACAAAATATTAAGAGTTAGGCTGGATGACTCAACGAGGTGCTTAGCTATGACACCACCGACAGAGAGACCCCCCACCGGATCTTCAAACATCTTTATACATCCAAAACTGAAAGGGGTGGGGGTCACAGGAATACACGACATACCCCCCCAACCCCACCACCTCCAATGTACAGTTTCCCCACCCCACCCCACCTACCCAACCCCCCCCTCCACCCCTCCCACCAACCTCCTACCTACCAACCTCCTCCAATGTACAGTTTCTTCGTCAAATGTATATACTCTCTTTTTTAGACTCTTATATATATACTTTTATACTCTTGTATACTCGTTATTGCCCGCCATGCGTTGTGCGCCAGAAACGAGTTAACTCGTTTTTGGGATCAATATTTCATTTTTTCGCCATGGCATTCATAATTCATCCAGCCTCCCTCCGGGACTGCAGCTGGACCCTGTCTGATATTGCAATGCCTCAATACCGCCGCCTGGTGGATGTCGGGCGAGTTACACTCCAAGCCAAACCGGAAGTGGCGCTCGGTGCATCGAGGAAATTCCTTCGGCAGTAATATCTTGTAGCGTGGGTCTCTAGATACACACTCGAGTGCATGGGATCACTTTCGAAACGCAATAATCAATATGATTTCGGCGTTTATTGCGTCATACAAACGGGAAATGGATCTAGCAGATCGACGTCAAATAATTGGAATATTTTTCCTTCAGTCTCATCGGCGAACGGTAAGAGGAATATAACGTTATTTTCAGCCCGATTGTTTATTCATTTCACGGCAATCCATCTGATCAACATATCAACCCATACTAAATAAAGCCGTTACTGACGATCAAGGAATTATAAACGACCCCCCCCCTTTCCTTCACGCATGATGAAGCATAATGTATACCGATCATATATTTGAATTTTTTAATATAGCGTGTATGGGAAAGAAACGCCAATCGATAATCTATCATATGCGTCAGGGCCTATAACTCACGTTTTAGGAATTACTGCAGAAAACCTTAAAAACATACTTATATTCTCGACGGTACTAACACGACAATGTATGAATGAAAAAATATAACGTTCCCACATCCGGAACGATAGATACCCAATGTTGAATGGGCCATAGTAATGTCGATATAGCTATAATATTTAAAAAGTTATAGCCCTGCAAAAAGGTAAACATCTCCATATGGTTACAGCACTGGCAGACAGACTGGGCATAAGGATGGGCACAATTCCTGGCAGACAATGTGTTAACAATTGTGTGTATTGAGCTGTACTGTATTGTACCCATTCTGCAATCTGTTAATACAATTTTCAATCAATCAATTAGGGGTGTTGTGACATTTTGGGGAATGGGGAAGGGGGGTAGGAAGGAATGGGGGGAGGGGTGGGGGTAGGAAGGAAAGATGGGTAGAGGGAGATCATCAAAGAGATGGGGGAAGGGTGTCTTAACGCCCACAATACAAAAGACCAGGGGCGCAATGATAGCACCTTACCGGACAATCTTCCCACTGCGAAAACCAATCCCCAAGAACTGTGCATAGCACGTCAGAAATGGCCTTGAAAGCGACTTGGATCTTCTGCATTGTTGGCACATAGACAGATCTTTCTAATAGGGTCAAAATAATGGATTGTATATCACGCGTTTCTGTCCAGTGTCCAGTGACCTAAAACATATGGTCTACTCTACACATCTATAGTGTTCATCAGTCAAATTAATGGATTGCATCAGTACTCCATATCAGCCAATACTAATAGTTTACTACTCGGAATCGATAGTTTTAAAAGTGGTAACAGTGCAGATCTACAAGGTACTGACCTTCCCCTTGCAGTGTGGGTGTAAAGGAGATGGAGATGGAGATGGAACGTTGTAATGAATGCATACCCTGGGACGGTTACCGTACTTTTCGGACTATAAGCCGCGGCTTTTTTCCCCATTTTTCGACCCTGCGGCTTATATAACGGTGCGGCTTATATGTGGACAAAACCCGAAAATCGAAATATTGCTTTTTTTACTGCATTGAAATGTTATTTATCCTTATTTGCTAAACTTAATACAACTTGTAAATGAGTTAATTCTTGTTATTTGTCCGACAGTATTGTGTCCCAATGTCATTCTCTGTAGAGGTGGGAGTCATTCTCTGTAGAGGTGGGAGTTATTCTCTGTAGAGGTGGGAACTTAAAGCTCAATATAAGAGGCCATGCACCACCACCCACAGAATCGAGAAAGAGCAATCAATCTGTCAATCCTTTCCGTGTCCGGGCCGGGTGAGGTTTCCCGTGTTGAGTCAAATTAAGCCGCAGGCTCCACTCCTTACATATGGTAATTAAACATTAAAACATATGCGGCTTATAGTCCAGTGCGGCTTATATATGTACACATCATTCAATTTAGCTGCTGCGGCTTATAGTCAGGTGCGGCTCATAGTGCGAAAAGTACGGTACCTCACACGGTTTCCTCTGTCCCTCAGCTTCACTGATCTGAGTGAGAACAGCCTTTGTTCAAGCAATGTGTTTGGGTGCTTGAATAAATTAATGATATAAAGAAATTGTATATACCGTACTTTTCGCACTATAAGCCGCACCTGACTATAAGCCGCAGCAGCTAAATTGAATGATGTGTACATATATAAGCCGTACTGGACTATAAGCCGCATGTGTTTTAATGTTTAATTACCATATGTAAGGAGTGGAGCCTGCAGCTTAATTTGACAGCTTAAAAGCCGCGGCTTATAGTCCGAAAAGTACGGTATATATTTTAGTTTTACTGTAAAACTGATGTACCCAGTTTTTTCTGACAAGGTTACTGTTTTACAAACGGGTTACTATTTGACACTGTGTGATTCTACTACCCGGATCACAGTAGTTTCCAAGTTTCCAAATGTGTGTGGCTGTGTCTGTGTGTCTGTGTCTGTCAGGTGGAGAGCACACGGAAGCAGTGTAATGCCCAGATCCAGCGTATGGCTGAGGAGCTGTCCGCCCTACAGCTGGTGAGGACCTGCCCTGCTGGGAACAACAAATCTTCCAACAAGCACTCTACCTTTCTTTCTCAGCTGTTTCCTCATTCGGTCTGGGTCCCCCTTTAACATTTTCAGAGCCCAAGCTTAACCTTGATTTACCGGTTGAATGCCCACCATCCACTTCTATGTTAGCGTTAATAACGCCTAATCTATGTTTTAAATTATGGCTATGTGTCTAATCTGCCCGTCGCTTATTAATGTCGAAGCGGATTGTCTTTTTATCGGTTCATTTTCGTTTTATAGCATTTTGAAAAGCCCTCGTTTTCAAGGAAAATAAAAAGATTCCATGATAAAAGACGTTTACTGGAATATTCTAGAATACACAAGAACGTTGAAATTTTTTCGGCCTATTTATGAATAGTTTTCAAATAAACGCTAGATTATCGATAGTATATGTGTACGTATGCACGCTGGGGCCCCGCGAGCTGAAAATCGATTATCTGGTATCGCGCGCACACACACACACACATAGGGCAAACGCTCAGATCTCAATACAACTCTTGATTATCCCAAGACTGGTAAAATAGATTCCTTACCTCAGATCAGATGTTCTCCAAAAAGATCATTCCAATTCCTGATCGCCATTCAAAAAATCGATCACTACTGTCTACTATCGATTGGCTACTGTGAATATATATTCCAGGCTGATTCCCATCCCGCGATGACTTCCATGTTGAGCAGACCGCTTGCCAGCTCAAGGAGCCAGCTGGCTCCGCCTCTACATATCGACTGATCCCAGGTCAGTCTAAGCGACTGACGTGCAGTTACTCAGGGATAGACGATAGGGGGCGCTTTTTTCCATTCTGAGCTGCTGGAGGAGCTGCTGTACCAACGGGAGACTCTGTTGATGAAATATGAAATCAGATTGCTAACAAAAAAATAAAACGCTAATACACGCCGTGGGCATTCAGGCATTGGGCTGATAAAACGTCATATGACGTCATGGGCACTGAAAGTGACTTCTCAGAGATTAGCAGAGAAATTAGCAGAGATTGCTGTCTTCAAGAAACTTTGTGTACAAAAGTGGATACAGTGTACACTTGAGTAGATTTACATTTTTAAACGTCATTCACTGCTATTCATGTTGAAAGGGTGCATAAAAACACAATACGAGTCTTGAAAGTCGCTAGGTCTAGGTAATTCACCCTTTTTGAAAGTGGCTTTATTTGATCTCAAATACTGTAGTACTCTCAATACTTGCCAAGTGCTGTGGTCGGAATTCTGGACTGGGTCAGAGCGAACTCGGAAGCTTATGGAAATGTATTTGCTCTCTTTTTCATATTTGTGTATAACTACCACAACCTTGAACCACGCAACGCAGGATTTATATTCACATATTCTTTCCAGCAGAGCTAAAGTCCAACTTCCGTAACTTTCACCAAATCGTTGACCTCCCTTATACTTTGGTTCTGTCCTCCGAGTTATCAATCACAGCGGAGCCAAGGGAGCTGTTGAGCCACATTTTACGCTTCGACAATTCCTTACAAGTGCTGCATTTCAAACTAAAATTTTTGCTTGAAGAGGGCATTTAATGATATAGTTAGTTTTAGCTAACATTGACACATTTTCAGGTATATTCTGTAACATTTATTGAATGGACAAAATGTAAACAAACATGATGTAAAAAAAATAAAGCAATTTTGTGGAAAATGGCTGAGGTTTATGTAAATGATGTAGCGATGTTGATGATGGACAGTGACATGTATAACACTGGTATGGTCCTTTAATTAACCCTTTGCCCCCCCCCCCCCCCTCTTCGTAGGAGTGTGCAGATAAGGAATCTCAGATTGAGAGGTCTGTGCGAGAGCGGAAAGCTGTAGAGGAGGAACTCGAGAAGGTAAAACAAACCATAATAATGGACACAAAATGTTCAGGCTTACCACAAAATATGAGTGCTGATGGTGTTTGGGTATACAGTATACTAGTGGTCGACTGATATGGATTTTTCAATGGCCGATGCCAATATTTAGAGAGCAATGGCCAATAAAAATAACAATAACAAATGAGACACAAAATTGCAAAAAAAGAAAAACATACAGAAATTGCAGTTCAAAGTGCTTCAACAGTAAAAAAAAATACAGCCATAAGCGAGCATACACAATTAAATGCAAAAAGATAGAGAGGTAGCAAGGTAAGGTAAATCAAAGTTTTTCAGTAATACAAATAATAAAATAGAATAGATTAGATAGAGTAAAAATAGGCTAAAAATAATAAAATAGAATGGACAGTAAAAAGTGTGATAAAATTATAAAATAAAAAATATATAACAGCAATGTATCGCTCTTAATACTTTGAGTTTCTTTACAAAGTTCTAACATACAACAGAGCATCGCTCTAACATACAACAGAGCAGTGCATCGCTCTTAACACTGAGTTTCTTTACAAAGTACAGTTCTAAATTACCTTATAGAACAACAGCAGTGCGTCACTCAACAACAGAGCATCGCTCTAACATACAACAGCAGTGCATCGCTCTTAACACTTTGAGTTTCTTTACAAAGTACAGTTCTAAATTACCTTATAATTCAACAGAGCAGTGCATCGCTCTTAACTTTGAGTTTCTTTGCAAAGTTCAGTTTTGAATTACAACAGAGCAGTGCTCTTAACATTACAGTGCATAGGAGGTAGTGAGATAAAATTAGCATAGAACCGACACATGAATTTGATAGGAAGTGTATAAAAGTAGGTAGGGTAAGAATAGTGCAGGTAAAGTACAATTTGTGTCAGGATATCCCTGATGTTTCATTGAAATGCCTGAGCATAGAGATAGGTTTTAAGCTGTCTTTTGAAGATGTCTAGCGAGTTGGCTTCCCTGATGTTTTGGGGTAGTTTGTTCCATAGTTCCATAGTTGATAAAGGCTGCATTACCAATCCTCTTTTGACTGTTTCTGGGAGCCTCTAGTAGTCCAGCAGCTGATGATCGCAGTGTTCTTGCTGGCCTGTAATTTATTTAGAGTGTTGGCGATGTAGCTAGGTCCCTGTCCATTTAGAGCTTTGTATGTAAGGAGAAGGACCTTAAAGTCAATTCTAAATGTTACAGGAAGCCAGTGTAAAGCAGCTAAGACTGAACTAATGTGCTCTCTCCTTTTGGTTCTAGTTAGCAGTCGGGCTGCAGAGTTTTGGATTAGCTGAAGCCTCTCTGTGGTGTTCTTAGGGAGACCTGTGAAAAGTGCATTACAGTAGTCTAACCGGCTAGATATGAATGCATGAATTAGCTTCTCAGCATCGTTTTGATTAATAAATGGTCGTACTTTTGCTATATTTCTGAGATGGAAGAACAATGTTTTTGTCACTTTGTTAACACTTTGAGTGCCAACGACCAGATTAGTCATGCTAACTCGCCATGCGTTGAGTGTCAATGACGAGTCTTTTAATCGTTATTTCTTTTATTAGCAATATCTATTCATTTTTCATCCATCCAGCCTGACGTTATCATTGTGAATGGGTCTGAGCTCGAAAAGGGCAAATACCGCCGCCTATAGTCTCCCGGATGGTAATGCACATCATTGGATTGGTTTGGGTGGCCATGTGCATCAGAAAAAAAGTCCGGTCCGGGGTTTTCCCATCTCTGGCAAGCAGTATCGTGTTACCAGATTGACTGAGGACTAGGGATGTCCCGATCCGATCACGTGATCGGGATCGGGGCCGATCACGTGATTTTCCGAAGATCGGGATCGGCAAAAAAAATTAAATAAAAAGTATCTGATTTTTTTTTTTTTTTCAACAAACATGACCATGTTCACGTCTTAAACTCATAATGAGGCCTTAGTTTTGGTTTTAAATTGCATATCATAATTTATTTATTTATTGTCACACAGAGCAGAAGAATTTTGCCAAAACAAACCAATAGTATCCAGCTGCAGAACGGCAGAACAGCCAAACTCTCAGACCCAAATTTTTTTATCCCAATTTCTCACATTACATTCACCCTGAATGTTGACGTTATCCAGGTGAAAAGTTAACTTCATTCAAGCGAGGCATTGCAATCCTTGACATAAATCATTTGAAGGAATCGCGTTTAGGTCTGATATTGTGGCTGGTCTGCCGTTCTGCAGCTGGATACTATTGGTTTGTTTTGGCAAATTTCTTCTGCTCTGTGTGACAATAAATAAATTAACACTTTGGCTGCCATGGGTTAAATTCATTATCAACCGTAGGTTGCCGGCTCTATTTGTCTATAGAGAAAGTCCCCTTCTTTGCAGGGCTATAACTTTTAAAATTCTATTGCTACATTGCCATTATTAGGGCCCATTCAAAGTCCTATATGTATTATTCATTGTGTAGCAACGTTAAACTTTTTCATTCACATATTCATAGTAAAGTATGGTCTAATGTATAAGTATGTTTTCATCTCTTTCTGCAGCTTTCTCCAGAACGTGATCTATAGCCCCAAATACATTATATTGATGATGCAATACAGTTTTATGGCAATCAGCGCGATATAAAAAATTCCAACTAGACGTACTTCTAGAAGTTACTACACGTCATCTGATGTTGACCGGATGGGCTAGGGGGCGCTTATAATTCCGTGGGCAGCGTTATACCAATCATCTAATGTGGGTCAAATGTTGATAATAGCAGTTAGTATCGAAGACGGTAACTTTACACGCTAAAACTCACCCCAGTCTCCGCGCGCCGTTGGGCGATCATCGTAGAGTAGACATTTTATCATTATGGGATGTAGATTTACCCGGTCCATCTCCAGCTTGTATAATGGTATATACGTCCAAATCATGTTGTTTATCGAGTTATTGGCAATCGATCGCTGTGTATTGTGACGAGCTAGAATGCCGGGACCTATAGCGAGTGCCCGGAAGTAATACGGGCGTCCAGCACAACCTCTATGGCACTTCCTGTTAAGCGATTGCGCCGATCGGCCACCAGATGGCGCTCCTGAACCGCCAGAGAGCTCAGTGGGTCCTCCTGGTGGATCTCAGGCCAGCGGAGGGGAAATATGAATCCGGTCCCAGATTTTTGAAATATTGATATCAAAGACGCTGTAAAGCGTCTTCGGCAACTTGAGCATGGCCGGGAATGACGTGTTTAAGCGTTTCCCGGCACCCAAAGTGTTAATGATGATATGCAATTTAAAACCAAAACTAAGGCCTCAGTATGAGTTTAAGACGTGAACAATACATGGTCATGTTTGTTGAATTAAAAAAAAATTATAATTTGGATCGGATCGGGAAAGATCGGTATCGGTAGATACTCAAAATCACATGATCGGGATCGGATCGGGAGCAAAAAAACGTGATCGGGACATCCCTGCTGAGAACCCTCAGAGCAGCGTCGATTATGTGTTTCGGACTATAACGTTGGATAAATAAACGCGATTCATATTTGGAATGGCGATCAGGAATTGGATTAATCTTTTTGCAGAACATCTGATGTGAGGTAAGGACGCTATTTTACCAGTATTGGGTTAATCAGATGTTTTTTTCTCAGCCATCGCAGCGTGTCCGTGTGTGTGTGTGTGTGTATGACGTTAGCGCTGACCAGGTCATGGATAATAGATTTTTCAGCCCGCTTCTCTAGCGTGCATAAGTACACATACTATCGATAATCTAGCGTTTATTTGAAAACGATTCATAAATCAGCCGAAAAATGACAACGTGTTTTGTGTATTCCACTAAAGAGCTATTATCGCGGAATTTCTCTGGAATTACTAGAACTCTCCAAAACTATACTCTTATTCAAAACGGTATAAAACGGAAATGTACCAATGAAAAAAACAATCCGTTTCGTACATGTTGACTGCAAGCAAGTCATTGATAAGCGAGGGGTGTTTTAGACCCATAGCCATAATTTAAGATATAGTTTAAGCCTTCGCAAATTTCCCCGACCTCCCATTGATTTCAGCGCTGGCACGGAACGGCCATATATGGTCAAAGGGGCATGGCACTCAATGTGTTAATATGAGAATTGAAGTTCAGTTCTGAATCTATGATAACAATCAACTAGCTTAGCTGGTTGATGCCTGGGCCCTATTCCCCGTACCTGGCTAACTGAGTTAGCCGGATAATTTTCAGCATAGCTTGACTTAAGCCGGACCTTTCCGTTCCCCGAAGTCGGATTTTCTAAATCACTATGGTAACAGATAAGAAAGTTTGAACCTGGTCCGGAGCAGGGTTAAGTTCAGTTAGCTGGATGAATGAACCATGGCCACGCCCTCGCAAAGAAATGCCAGCTCGCTTCCTGAAATATTTCTCAGTCTAGATCCCATTATACCATTCTGAATTATGTTTTTGTGCTTCGTTTTCCTAGAGGGGGCTTTTGAAATGTATAATAATAGAACTAAATGCTGATAATAAATCATATTCAGCCTATAGATTTACTTTGTCCTAAATAAAATAATGCACGTCATATACGGCGCTCGGAGTCGCGATACACGTTATTTTAATAACGGCGCATTGCAAATGTGAATCCCGCGGGGATATTTTTAATGAATGAAACCTATCGGCCGTTTGGCTCTGATTAGTTTCATATATTCTCCGCTGTAGATGTGCTTAACGGAGCGCCCGGATGCGTGAATATTAAAGGCAACCAACTTGTGTTTGGCTTTTCTCTGATTGGCTGCGCCCCCCCGCCCCCACGCGCAGGCAAGCGCAGCCGTCCCAAATGAAATCCAAAGAGCAAGCGCGGCAGCTTGGGCTGCTGTTCCAACGCACTTGTGTTGGGCTGCGGTAGCAGTGGAGCGCTGCTGACTGATTATTATGTTTCGCGTTTTTAACAACCAAAGTTAGATTCACTCGTCACTGTACATGTATAAACAAAGCCCATACAGTTATGAAATAATAAACACTGACTATCTGACTCTTACCAATAAACACTGTGTTAGGACTATAAACACTGTTAGGACTATCTGACTCTTAATAATAAACACTGTTACAGACTAGTGTTAGGACTATCTCGATTCACGCGTCACTACTGTAACTAGAAACTCTGGGTGTCACTGTACATCAGTAACGTTATTTCGTGTTTTTAACGTCAGCGGGGCGATGCGGTGGTTAGTCCCCGCTTCCGTGCACCGCCGCCGGCTCTACTCGGTCCAGCTCCAGCAGCAGCGACCGTGCTCCGTTGTAGAACGAAGCCCTTCAATGACAGAGCTCTCATATTTTGCGAATGCATAAACTATATCTTAAATTGTGGCTATGTGTCTAATATGGCTGTCGCTTATCAATGACTTTGCGACAGCCATATTAGACACATCGCCATAATTTAAGATATAGTTTATGCATTCGCAAATATGAGAGCTCTGTCATTGAAGTGGGTGGTGGCAGCTTACTAACAGTAGCGATTTTTATTGTTTTGTCATGACCAAACATAATCCCAACATAGATAGGAGGTGTACTGTATGTCAAATGTCGGTCATGTGGTGGAAGTGTTTAGTACAGTCACACAAAAGAACACCGCTGTAGTACAGTCACACAACAGAACACCGCTGGTTCGACCAGCGCTTTTGCCGCGTCTCTCTTTGCACGAGGGCGTGTGCTAGTGGATTGATTGATTGGCCGCGCGGCCAATCAGAGAAACGCTGAACGAAAAGCTGAACACAAGTTGGTTGCCTTTAATATTCACGCCGCCCGGATTGTGTTTCATTCAAGCATAAAATTGAAGTGTCTATGCGTGGATTGTGGTTTTTGTGGATTATGAATTACGAGGAATCTGAGGATTGTTGAATTGTATCATCACTCACACGTTATTGTGATATTGTAACTGGGATTAAAATGTCTGATGAGATGCGCTGTTTGACGGATTTGAGCAATTGAATGAGCCGTTGACGTCACATTAATGCATTTGAGAATAAAGAGATAAAACTTCATTCAACAGAAAAATATTCGAAACACGGGTCTCTTGTCCATTGATGGATACACAATGGATATATCACGTCTGGCACAGTGGTGCAATGGCTAGTGCTCACTCCTGTCAAGCGGATGACCCTAGTTCGAAACCCCGCGTTTCCAATATAATTTTTTTGGAATATAATATGAATGACTATACGCAAAAGTAGCCTAGTTTTAAGTTAAAATATTATAAATCTACATGCATTGAGGATGTCATTCTTTATATAGCTCTCAAAGTGCACCAAATTGAAGCATTTATATTGCAAAAAGAAAAAGAAAAAATAGAAAAAGGGGGGATTCGAACGCGGGTCGTCCGCGTGAAAGGCATAAGGACCAACCATCACACCACGGTGCCAGATTAATAAAACATCCACCATACATCCATCAATGGACAAGAGAGCCGTATCCTTATTCTGAAAGAGTTGAACTAATTATTTTCGCTAGCAAGATCTCATTTGATTATTCATTCCATAAGCCTACTGCCAGCAGGCACGTTTAAAGAAATATAATCTGATTGATTGGGGTAATGAGGGACTTAAAATGTGCCTATAGATTATGCATTTAACTTGTCGGCGAGGCTATTGAGCCATACTGCATTGTACCCATTCTGCAATCTGTTAATAAAGTTTTAAATCAATCAATCAATCAATGCCGTTAGAAAATCAGGATTTCTGCGATCGACACCTGCTGTCTTTTCAGCTGAAGCGGCCGTGCGCAATTATCCTGAGTCTCAAGTCTGGTTCAAATGAACGAGACTGAATCAGCGTTCGAGGAACAGGAAAATCCCGGATTCAAACATCGGGTTAATTGAATCTGGATAATGGGACTCTTGATCGACTTAGTTGAACCAGGTACGGGGAATAGGGCCCTGGTTGCAGTTGTTAATATTATTGACAATGTTATATGACATAACATATATATCATAACAATTGTACTAGAAATTGGATATATAGTAAATTATTGCAGTATTTCCCCTTCAATATATCTGTGATCTTTGGAGGCCTATCTCTTACCTTTTTGGGTAAGCTAGCATGAAGTGATTGGTATCAGTGGATTCCTTCAACAGATTGTCCGGTTTATACCATTAGTATCACAGTCCCATCATTATCACTTGTGACTGTATGTTGTAATGGTTCCTGTGGTGGTGGATTTGTCAGGTATATAAGGAGGGCAGGGCAGAGCCGGAGTTTAGGAAGATGGACGCCCTTCATCAAAGGTGTCTGAATGCAGAGCGGATGAAGGACGACATGAGCATCACCCTCCAGAGCACTCAGAACAAAGTCAAGAAGATGGAGATGGAGTAAGTGGTCATTACAGGAGGATCCTTTCTGCTCGTTGCTCAGGGTAACAGTAATTTCTGCTCATTGCTCCAGGGTAACATCCATTTCTGCTCACGTTTCCAGGGTAACAGTAGTTTCATTCTAAGGGCCGTCTTGAAGCCAGTTGTGGTCATGGGGCTTTGTTTACCTCCTAACGAGTACATGAAAAAAAAAATATATATATATATATAAATATCTCCCCTCCCTCCATCCCTAGCTACAGTGAGGAGCTGTCACGGTGCCAGGAGGAGGTGCGGCGGCTACAGGGCTCTCTGACCGCCGCCCGCGACGACTGTGTTGGTGTCAGTGAGGAACGTCTCCAGCTGCAGCAGGAGAACCTACAGCTCCACAGGGAGATGGACGAGCTGCGCAAGGCGAGCCTGCTGGCCGAGAAGAGGGCCAAGCACCAGGTAGCATGGAGGGGTAGTGAGCCTACTGGCTGAGAAAAGGGCCAAGGACCAGGTAGCATGGAGGGGTAGCGAGCCTACTGGTTGAGAAGAGGGCCAAGCACCAGGTAGCATGGAGGGGTAGCGAGTCTGCTGGCTGAGAAGAGGGCCAAGGACCCGGTAGCATGGAGGGGTAGCGTAGTGAGCCTGCTGGCCGAGGAGATGGCCAAGCAACAGGTACAGTAGCACAGAGGGGTGGCAAGCCTACTGGCTGAGAGGAGGGCCAAGCTACAGGTAGCATGGATGGGTTTGATTGATTGATTGATTGATTGAAAACTTTATTAACAGATTGCAGAATGGGTACAATACAGTACAGCTCAATACACACAATTGTTAAGGGGATGCAGACCAGAGAAAGACTTTCGTCTTGTTTACATCAGGGTCCCCCATTTAGCGAGCCTGCTGGCTAAGAAAAGGGCCAAGCTACAGGTAGCACAGAGGGGTGGCGATTAGGGATGGGTACGATGTTTTCCCAGATTGAGTACAAGAATTACTCAAGTAGTGCTCGAGTCATTGTTTAGGGAAATACATTTTTAGAACGCATCTTAACACAATCTGCACCAAAAACTAGTTAACTCGTTATTGCCTGTCATGCGTTCAGCGCCAGAAACTAGTTAACTTGTTTTTGGGATCGTTATTTCGTTTATTCGCTATATCTATTCATAATTCATAGCTGCAGCCTCTGGTATACCCTTCAGACCCTGTCTGAGCTGGCCGACGGTCAACATCGCCATCTACTGCCATGCGGAGCTATTGCATCCCATTGGAAATGGGCTGGTGTGTTTTAGGAGCAGATCTGAGCCGGGCGGGCAGGGTTTAAATACTCAGGCGAGCCAGGTCTATACAACGATGGCATGCAACAATAACCCCGCCCATATGTAACGGTCGGTAATGTGGTACGGACCTCCACGAGCAGTATTTGGAATGGCGATCAGATAATTGGATAATTTATTTTGCATTACATCAGATACAAGGTAAGAACACTATATATAAATTTGATCGTTGATCTGATATTCATTTCTACCGCGATCAAAGCTATCTGTGTGTAGGTGTATGTGATGACTGGATTACACTAAAATGTATTTTCTTTTTTTTTTATCTACTTCTTTCTCCCCATTTTTCTATTTTTTCTCCTGTCCCCAATTTCGTGCCATCTAGCCGCCCCTCTAAAATGCCTTTTTCTCATCTTTTTCCTGGAATTACTCAAAAGCACCCAAACCATACTCTATTCAAAACGGCATAAAACGGAAATGTACGGATGAAAAAACAATCTGTTTTGCGCATGTTGACTGGAAGCAACTCACTGACAGTCGACTCAATTCCGATTCACAAGGTCCCGAATCTATTCGATTTCCGATAAAATTCTATTAAATGCTATACAATTTTAATGGTTCAAGGAACCCTCTAACATGTTGCATTGTTAAAAATATCAATGTTTACATTAACCCTTTAATCGCCAAGGACGAGTTAACACGTCATTCTCCGCCATGCGTAATCTGCCAATGACGCCGTAACACGTCATTGAGATCAATATTTCAAAAATCTGTGATGGCAATCATATTTCACCCGCGGAGACTTGAGATCTTCTGTTGGATCTCCTCTCAACTCTCCAACGGTTCAAGAGCGCCATCTGGTGGCGGATCGGCGGATCGCCCAAACAGCAAACCGGAAACAGAAAGTGGTGCTCATCCAAATTCGGTCCGGCCACTTGCTATAGCTCCCGGGGCTCCATCTCGACACACTGGATAATCAATCGCTCGCCCTAACTCAATAAACAACGTTATTTGGACGTATATAGTATTATACAACCTGGAAATGGTTCATCTAGATCAACATCCCATAATAGCAAACTGTCTACTCCAAGCTGATCGCCCAACGGCCCGAGGAGACTGGGGTAAGTTTCAGCATTTATTATTACCGTGTTCGATACAAACTGCTCTGATGATCATATCACCCACACTACATGAATCATCTAACGTTGGCCACGGAATTATAAACGACCCCCCCCCCCCCCATCCAGTCAACATCAGATGATGAGTAGTAACTTCTAGAAGCACGTACATTTGAAATGTTTTATCTGGCGCCGATCGCTATCAAACTGTATTTGATCATCAATATAATGCATTTATGGCTATAAATCACGTTCTGCAGAATGCTGCAGAAAACGATAAAACATATTTATACTTTAGACCATATTTTAGTATGAATATGTGAATGAAAAAGTAGAACGTTGCTACATCCTAAATGATAGATACTTGACGTTGAATGGGCCATAGTAATGTCAATTTAGCAATACAATTTAAAAAGTTATAGCCCTGCAAAGAAGGGGAACATCTCCATAGACTTTCAACAGTGGCAGATAGGGGTATATGATCAGAATAATCCCTGGCAGATAAAGGGTTAAGAATTGACTCTCAAGCAGTTACATGAAAGTACTTTTTCTTGGAACATTGGCTAGTTTTGCATATGTCACGTCTGGGTGTTGTCTCAGTAAGTGGTTTCGTAGATTTGTTGTATTTCCACAATCATTATCTATGTCTGTCACTATAGCCAATGTAAATGCTAGAAATTGTCACGTGGGGGCGGCCGGGTAGCGCAGCGGACTAAGCGTCTGTCTACCACCACAGAGCCAGTGGGATCGAATCCGGCTGTGGTGCCTCCAGCTTGGCCGACCGTCCATACTAACACAATTGGCAGTGTTAGCAGGTGGGAAGCCGGCGTGGGTGGGTCCTGGTCGTTGTAAAACAGCGACTCCTACAGTTCGGTCGGGGCGCCTGCACAGCAAGGGAAGGATCTGGGAGAGGTAGTGTGACCTTCCACACGTTACACTCACCCAGTGAGAGTCCGCGCTGCCAGGTGAAAAGAAGCGGTGGGCTGGCTACACATGTGTCGGAGGAAGCATGTGATAGTCTCCGCCCTCCCAGACCAACGGTAGGGGGTAGAGTGCGCAACGACCAGGAAGGGGATTGGGAATTGGCATAACGACTAACATTGGGATGGGAGAAAAACGGAAAAAGAAGGGGGGAAAAGATAATTAAAAAAAGAAAAAGAAAATGGTCACATGGGCTGGGAGAACCAATGGAAAATGCCTATCCCGAGGCCAAATTTAATTGCTGACCCCTGGTCTACACCCTCCCCAGACAGACAGTGGGGCAATGTGCGCAATGACCAGGAAGGGAATTTGAACGACTAAATTGGGGGATACAAAAAAAATATATATATTATTATTATAAAAAAAATGTATCCGCTTTTTTTCTCCTATTTCTTCTATTTTTCTCCCATCCCAATTCCATTGTGCCAATTCTCCCCTCCCCTGTCTTGAACGTTGCTCGCGTATGCCCCCCACTGGCCGGTTGTAGGGAGGATAGAAGCCTTGCATCACGTGTCCCCTCCGATGCACGAGGAGGCAGCCTGTCACATCTTTTCACCTGCCAGCGCGGACTCTCATTGGCGAGGTGTAACGTGTGGGAGGCTCACACTACCCCCGCCATTTCCTGTCTCTGCTGTGTAGGCGCCCCCAACCGACCTGTAGGAGTCGCTGTCCACAATGTCCAGATTACCACCCATCGACTTCCACCCGCTAACTCTGCCAATTGAGTTAGTATGACGGCTGTCGAACCCGGTGTCTCTTGCGTTGGTGATTTTTTATTTTTATTTTTTAATTACTTCTTTTTAAGATCGATCTTGGGATTTTATGAATCGCTAATTCAAATGAAGATGGATTCAGAATTGGAAAATCGTTTTTTTTTTAACCCAGCCCTAGCAATAACGAGTTATTGCGCATAGTCTCTCTCTCTCTCTCGCTCTCTCTCTCTCACACACACACACATGGACGCTACCAATTTTATTATGTCTCGCACCACGGACAGCAATATACCCGATGCTTAATGTGTACATTATAGTGAAATGCTTGCTTCTGTATGACCCTCCTGAAATGTATTGTGCTTCATACAGTAAAAAGTTAAAGAATAAAGACCAAACACTACAAAATATACAAAACAAAAAACTTACAAAAATGAGGTAGAAGAGGTAGTGCAAATATTTTAGGAATAAATAGATAAAATGTAATGTTTAAAAAGTGTTTAAAGTGAATGTTAAAGCTGAATGTTTAAAGTGAGTGTGTGCATATGAATGTGTGCAATGAATGTAAAATGGATGAGTTTGTTACATAGAGTCCGCATTTAGCATACTGATGGCCTGGGGATATAAGCTCCTTTTGAGTCTCTGTACTGGCCATGAGACTCCAGTAGCGATTGCCTGACCGCAGTTGTTTGGGTGGCTAGAGTCTTTGACTATTCTCTTAGCCTTGGCCCTGCAATGCCTGTAGTAAATGTCCTGGAGAGTGGGAAGCCCATCTCCAATTGTGTGTTCGGCAGATGGAACCACTCTGCAGTCTGCTGTAATCATGTGCAGTGCTATTCCCAAACCAGGAGGTGATGTTACCAGTCAGGATGTTCTCTATTGTGCATGAGTAGAAGTGCTTTAAGATCTCCTGACTCACTTTGAACTTCCTTAGGAAGTAGAGGCGCTGCCGTGCCTTCTTCACTACACTGTTTATGTGTGTGGTCCATGTCAAGTCCTTGGATATCTGGACTTCGAGGTACTTGAAACTGTTCACTCTTTCGACTGGTGCCGAGGGGGCTGTAGTTCCTTGCCCCATACCTCCTAAAATCCACAATAATTTCTTTAGTTTAGCTGACATTCAGGGAGAGGCTGTTCCCCTGCCATCACAGCACCAGGTTCTCCACCTCTCCCAGGTAGGCCCTCTCATCGTTTGCAGAGATCAGGCCCACCACAGCTGTCATCAGCAAACTTAATGATTGTGTTGCTGTTATGCTTTGCCACACAGTCATGCATGTAAAGTGAGTAGAGGAGGGGGCTCAGAACACAGCCCTGGGGAGCCCTGTTGAGAGTGATGGTTGAGGAGGTGCAGTTACCTTCTCTCACCACTTGGGGTCTTCCTGTCAGGAAGTCCAAGACCCACTGGCATGTTCTGAGGCCCTGCCACATACCTCTGGAATCAGTTTTGTATTGTATTCTTTTTGTTTTTGTATTGCATTTTGTTATGTATTGTCAGTTACCATTTGTAATAATAATTACATTACCTCCACTCTGTCTGCAGCAAGTCTCTCCACTCGTGGAACGACATGTCCGTATCAATACTAGTATATGAACGCTAAGCAAAGTGGGTGACATGTTGTTGGCACAATTTGGAAATGCACAAACACGAACCAATGTTCTTATCTTTTAGATAATGCTAAGTAAGCCTCCTTGGAACCGATCTCAAGCTGTACGCTAAGGTACTAGCCATCCGACTTCAAAAGCATATGATCTTTAGTTCATTTAGGCTTTAGGCTTCATAAGAGGCCGCCTGATCACGGATAATATTAGACTGTTACTGCATGTGATAGATGCCAGCAAGGATGCCGCGCCTCCTACGGCTGTATTATCCTTAGACGCGATGAAAGCCTTTGACAGGTTGGAATGGTCTTATTTATGGGCAGTACTTAGAAGGATGGGGTTAGGTGATGGGTTCATTCATATGATCAAAGTACTATATACAGATCCATCTGCCATGATTTGTAAATTCTGCTCTCCACTCTTCCCTGTGTCGCGCTCGTCCAGACAGAGTTGTCCTCTTAGTCCCGGACTATTTGCTCTATCCCTTGAACCTTTAGCACAGTACATAAGACAATCCCAGTCCATAGCACCAATCTCAATTAAGGGCACACAGCATCACATTAGCTTATATGCAGATGATGTAATCTTGTTCATGCAAAACCCTGCCACCTCCCTACCTCATCTTCTCAAAGTAATAGATGATTTTGGCAATCTATCGGGATTTAAGATAAACTGGCCAAAATCGGCCTTCCTTCCACTCAATGTGACTGCGAAGGCTACCATCCTCCCAGCAAATATACCCATGGTAGAACACTTTAAATGTCTTGGAGTTGAAATATTCCCCACTATAAACCAAACGGTGAAGTATAATTATTCCGGATTGCGAGACAGGATCACAAATGACTTCGGCAGGTGGTCAAAATTAAAAAACTCATTACAGGCCAGAGCGTCAATAGTTAAGATGAATGTTTTGCCCAGAATTAACTTCATCAGCTCGATGTTACCGTTACCCCCCCCCCCCTGCTGGTTACTGGCAAAAACTACACTCTGCTGCATATAAATGTATTTGGAACAACAAACGTCCACGATTAAAAAATATCCACTGCACAGAGAAATAAAACCGACGGGGGTTTAGCCTTTCCAGACTTCAATTATTACTTTAAAGCGTTCTCTTTGAGACCACTGATCACCTGGTTTGATTCTCAAGCAGCGGTATCCTGGAGACCATTAGAGGAGAACATAGTGGCACCACATAGACTGCAGGATATAGTGTACACCAACTTATCAATTAAGCAATGCAACTTAAGATTTGGCCCTCTTATTACACATGTGATCCGGATATGGCGTGACACACAGAAAAAGTGTACTAACCACCATAAATGGCACAGGCATTCTCCCCTATTTAATAACAATTTAATCCTTATTGGAAAACAACCTATCAGATACCCTGGATGGGAAAAGAAAGGCATACACACATTGGGGGATATCTTCGATGACCATGGTCTCCGCAGTTATCGAGATATATTCAACAAATTTGACCTCACCAGTTCCACTTACCTCTTCTATCTATAAATAAGAGCAGCTTTGAAGGCTCACGGAGTCCCATTAGATATTCCACTTGAGCACCACAGATTTCACAAATTATTTTATGACAAGGAGACGTCGAGAGGCTTCATCTCTGACTTTTATCGCCATTTACTTACGTCCTCATATAAGGTCCTTCCCCTAGACTCGGTTTGGAGGAAGGATATCCCAAACCTGGAAGTAGATTTTGATTGGGATGCAGTCTGGGAAAATGTTCCGCTATCATCACGCAACCCAGATCACCAACAGATTAATCTTAACTTTGTTCATAGGACTTACCTGACCCCTAGACGATTGCACCTAATGGGTCTCAGACCGGACTCTCGATGCTCCTTGTGTTCAAACGATGCTATTGGTACATATATGCATATGTATTGGGAATGCCCTCCTGTCAAGACTTTCTGGGAAAATGTCACCACTCAATTATCAGAATTTTAGTCTCTGACCATACCGACACTGCCTTCTGTATTGTTGTTGAATGATGTTTCTCAGTTATCGACCTCTTTTCATGTAAAGAGACTCATTTTGGCGGGTCTTACGGCTGCCAAAAAGTTGATAGCGTCACGCTGGATTCAACCGGATAAAGGTTCTCACCTATCTCGATGTGATTTATCTAGAGATATCCACTGCACAAATTTTAGGTGTTAGCAGTATGGGTAGCTGTGGTGGATAAGATAAAGGAACGCATATAAATTTGGAATTTTATGATGTTGAATGAAGTAGTGGATGTATAGTCCAAGTGGGGGTCCTGGGGGGGGGGGGGGGGGGGGGGGGGGGGGGGAAGGTGAGCAAGAGCCCATGTATTGTATTTATTATTTTTATGTCTTTTTTTTTTTTTTTTTTTAACTTAAATTTTTTATTAACATTTATTTAGACAGACAGCACTTACAAAAAATAAATAATAAAAAATGAAGAGACTAGTATCACAATAAAAACAAAAAGAAAAAACAGTGCACATAAATATTTACATGGGTATCACATGGTTAGTTGTCTGGTTCCCCTACTGTTGTTTTCTAGGTATTTGATACAAAGGCTGATTGTGTATCTCCCTTAAACAGGCATAAACAGGTAATTCCTACTCAAAGACAATAAATGCTGACTAAGGTTTGTATGTGTGATCTGGGTCCAGAGACCCTCCTTGAGTTTCTTACTTCCCTTCTCCTTCGTCCTTTCTTTTTTTTTTCTCTTGTTTATTAACTTTCACTTTGCCTTTTGTTTCACCCATACACAAACCACATCATCCCTGAATATTTAATATCACACCGTTAAACAGACATAAATAATAAGGTATAAAAGCATTCAGCACTTGTAATATCCCAAAAACAAAATAGATAATATTAACTAAAGTACAGGTGTGTGACATGGGTTCATAGACCCTGCTTGAACATCTTTCCTCCTTTACCCTTCGCTCTCTTGTGTTGCATTTGGTTCTTCCTCTGTGATGTCGTTCTCGTTCCTTTTATAATCCTCCCACTTTCCCCATCTTTCCCCAAATTTCTCTTCCTGTAACCTCAGCATGTGTGTTATCCTTTCCATATCCTGTATTTCTTCCACTATTCCTACCCATTTTGCTATTGTCGGTGGGTCTTCCTTATACCACAGTCTCGTTATTGCTTTTCTGGCCGCTATCAACATTATCTTTATTAAATATTTGTCCCCCCCTTGTATTCCCTTGTGTGTCAGGTCTCCTAAGTAAAGCACCAGTCCTGTTTGTGGTATCCCGTATCCTAATATTCTGATCATTGCTTCCCCTATCTCCTCCCAATACCCCTTCAGCTTCTGACATCCCCAGAATATGTGCGTGTGATTTGCCCCCTCCTTCCCACACATCCTCCAGCATGCTTTTTGTGTTGGTGCATATTTTCCCTTCAGCTCTGGGGTTATAAAGAATCTGATTATGTTTTTCCATCCAAATTCTTTCCATATTCTCGATCCTGTTGTTGAGTGTTGTACCTCGCATATGTTCCCCCATTCCTTCCCTGTTATTTCTATCTCTAGCTCTCTCTCCCATTTCTCCCTTATGTAATCGGTCGTGTGTCCCTTGCTGGTCATTATAGCCCGGTATATTGCTGATATTACTCTTCCTTGCCCCCCTTCGTATGCCCATACTATCATCTTTATTATTCCATTCTGTTCCTCGTCTTTGGCCCCCCTTATTTCTTTGTTGTAGTAGTCTCTAACCTGTAGATATCTGAAGTGGTCCCTGTTTTCTAGTCCAAATTTCTCCTTTAATTTTTGTAGTGTCTGCATTTCTCCCTTCTCTATCATTTTGCATATTGCTGTTGCCCCCCCCCTCTCCCACCTTCTGAATCCGTGGTCTAACCTCCCTGGTTTGAATCTCTTGTCATGTGCTACCCATCTCAGGACCCCTGACTGCTTCTCCAATTTGTGTGTTTTTACTACTCTGTTCCATATGGTCAAGGTGTATTTGGTGATTGGATCTAATAGTCCCTCTTTTTCTTTAAATAGTTCCCTATCCCCCACCAGAGCTTGTACCTTGTATCCCTCCCCTTCTTTTTCAATGTCTTTCCATCTTGCCTCATATCTGTCGTTACACCAGCACGTCACTGCTCTCAGTTGTGCTGCATAGTAATAATCTTGTAGGCTGGGTACTGCCATCCCTCCCTCTTCCTTTGGTAGTTGTAGTGTTTTATATCTGACCCGTGGTCTTCTCCCCGCCCATATGAACCTCGATATCAGTCTGTCCCACTCCCTGAATTGATTCTGTGGTATTTGTATGGGTAATGACTGGAATAGGTACAGTAACCTTGATAGTATGTTCATTTTAATGACCTCTATTCTTGAATTGAAGTCCAAGGGCATTACTGTCCATCTCTCTAGGTCTCTCTTTATGTTCTGATTTATCTGTGTATAATTCGCCTCAAACAGTTTCTCCACCCCTCTCGTGATGTTCACCCCTAAGTATTTAATCTTGTCCATGTCCCATCTTATCCCGTACTGTTCTCTAATTTCCGTCGTTGGAGAATAGTTCCATGCTAAGGTCTGTGTCTTTGTCACGTTTAGTTTGTATCCTGAGTAGTGGCCATATTCCTTCAGTAGATCCATCAGTGCCGGGAAGCTCTTTTCTGGTTGCCTCATGTATACTATCACGTTGTCTGCAAATAGGCCTAGTTTATATTCCGTTCCCTTTATCCTTACTCCCTTGATGTCCTCGGTCTGTCTGATCAGTTGTGCCAGTGGTTCTATGAAAACGGCGAAGAGCGTCGGTGAGAGACAACATCCCTGTCTGGTAGCCCTCTCTAATCTGATTCTATCCGTCAAGCTGCCATTCACCTTAACCCTCGCTGTCGGTTCTTGATATAGTGCCTTGATCATCTTCATCGCCCTCTTGTTCAGTCCGAACCTCATCAATGTTTTATATAAAAATGTCCAGCTCACACTGTCGAACGCTTTTTCTGCATCTAGGCTAATCAGTACCGCGCTACCCCCTTGTTTTTGTATCTCCTCTACTATGTGTAATGTCTTTCTCACGTTGTCCTGTGTCTGTCTCCCTTTAATAAATCCAGTTTGATCTTCATCTATAATGTCTGGCATAAACGTCTCAAATCTTTTTGATATTATCGATGTATACATCTTGTAATCTACGTTGAGTATGGACACAGGTCTGAAACTACTACATAATTCCCTATCCTTCCCTTCCTTCGGTATCGTGGTGATTATGGCTTCCTTCCACGAGGGGGGGGCATTTTTCCCTCTTCCATCGTGTGTCTGAACGCCGCCCCTAACATGGGTGCTAATTCAGTTCTAAATGTCTTGTAGAATTCCGATGGGAATCCGTCGCTCCCCGGAGACTTGTTGTTTTTAGCTCTACTAATTGCATCTTCCAGTTCTTGTTCCGTAATTATTTTATTTAATTCTTCATTCTGTTCTTTCCCTATCGATGGTAACTCTAGCTTCTCCAGATATGTTTCTATTTCCTCTTCTCCCGCTGCTTTTGGCTGTGTGTATAATTTCTCATAGTATTCTCTAAATGTCCTCTCTATTTCAGCTGGGTCCCTCAATATTTCATTAGTCTTTGTATCCCTTATTGTGTGTATCGTGTTCAACTTCTGTTGCGTTCTAATTCTCCTAGCCAACAGTCTGGTCGCTTTTGGTCCCCCTTCATAGTACGTTTGTTTCATGAACCTCGCTTTCTTTTCTATTTCCGTCAATAATTCCCTATTTATCCTGGCCTTTACTTCTTTGATTTCTCCGAGCGTTTCCTGTTCTTTTGATATCTGGTGTCTCCCCTCTAGCTTCTTCAGCTTCCCTATCAGATTGTGATATGTCTCCGTTCTGGCCTTCTTCAGCATTGCTGTTTTTTCCATCAATTTCCCCCTTATCACTACCTTCAGTGTGTCCCATAGAATGTTCGGGTCTACCGCCCCGTTGTCATTTTCTTCCTTATATCTGGCTATCTCCTCCTTGATCTGACTCACCACCCCTTTGTTATTTAATATTCCTACATTTAGTCTCCAAATCGTGTTCCTCCGTCTCCCTTCTAGATCTACTGTCAGATATATGGCACTGTGATCCGATATGTCCGCTACTCCTATACTGCTCTCCCGTGCCCTGTAACTGTCCCCTGTCGTCATCAAAAAGTAGTCTATTCTCGCATATGTCACGTGTGGGTGTGAGTAATGTGTGTATTCCCTGTCCATGGCGTGCATCTCCCTCCAAACGTCTGTAATTCCCATTTCCGTCATCTGAATATTCATATATCTACTGATGGGCGCCCGTCCTTTTCTAGTACTCGTGGTGTCTAGGTCGTGATTCAGTACTACGTTAAAATCTCCCGTACATATCAATATCCCTTCTAGTTCCAACACTATCATGTCAAAAATGGTCTCATATAAATCCCTCTCACTCTCTGGGGGTGCATAAACATTTACTAACGTAACCATTTGGCCCTCCATTTTCCCCTTCACCAGAACAAACCTTCCCTCCTTGTCTCTTACTTCCTTGATCAATTCAAATTTGACTGTGTTTTTGATTAACGTGATTACTCCTCTCCTCGGGTTTTGTTCAAAGGAACTATAGTATGCATTTTCATATCCAAATCTCTTCAGTTTCTCATGACCCTGTGCTACCAAATGTGTCTCCTGCAGAAAAATCACTTCCATCTCACTTTTTTTACATTTCAACATCACTTTGCCCCTTTTTATTGCATTATTCATTCCATTAACGTTTAACGACATCATTTTTATACCTTTAACCCTTGTCATCTTTCTTCTTCTTTCGCCTGTCAGTCCCCCCCATGTCACACTCATTCCCCCCTCCGGTTGGAGCCTCCGCTCTCTTCACCGAATACATATAGTGATTAACATAAATAAAAAACATAAACTTTACATAAAGTGCTCCCAAGGCGTTCGGGGGGTCCCTGTGTCCCCCCCTGTCCCCTGCTGGTGGGTGAGGGGTAATTGCCCTCCTAACGAGGGGCCCCCTCCTGACGGCTTGGGGGTTTGAAACCCTTGCCCCCAATCGCTCGTCATATTTGTCCAGCTTTCTTACTGTTTTTTTTTTTTTGCTTTCGAGCTCCTGGTCAAAAAGCGCTCTGTCCTTCCTTTTGATCAAAGACCCTCTTTTCTTGGTCCCTCTCAATGTGACTCATATGTTTCATTGTCCCTCCTTCCTCCCATATCCGTGTGCGGTGCCTCCCGTGTACCCCTTATTATTTTCTTTTCCTCTCCTCTATTTTCTATGTGATGTCCATTTATCCCCTTAATCCCTCCCAACTGTGTTACTCACAGCATGTGTCTATATATCTGTTTCAGTATGTTCTGTGTCTCGCCTATCAAACCTAGTTATATTTCCATTTATTTCCTCCATCAGCTTGTGTATTATGTGTCCATGTATACGTTACGTTCATTTCTATATCCTGCCTCTACCTGGGAATGTGTGCTTATGTATATGTTATTTCAGTTTCTATACTTTGTCTCTATTTGAATAGTTTTTTCAATCTCTTGTGTGTGTACTCATCCGTTCGCCTCCTCCCGCCTCCTCTCCGTCTGGCCTCCTCATCCGTCTCAGTCCTCGCTCCGTCACGTTTCACCTCCGCCTCCTCCTCTCTCCTCCCTCCTGTTTCGGTCTCCGGCTCTGATCCACCTGCGTGCTCCCTCCAATCTCTGTTCCTCCCGCCTCCTTCCTTCTCCGACATCCTCATCCCTCGCCGTCTCATCTCTCGCTCCGCTTCTCGTGCCGTCGCGTACGTCACCGTCCCTTCCTCCCAGTGAATCCTTAGCGAGGTCATGGGTGACTGGAATCTCATTCCGTTTTCTTTCAGGGTTTTCTTCAGTCCCGCGTAGGACCTGCGTGTTATCGCTACCGCTGTCGAGTAGTCGTGATCAAATGATAGTCTTTTCCCTTCGATTTCAATCTTCTTGGTCCACGCGGTTCTGAGTACCAATTCCTTAACCTCGAATCTCAGAAAGTTAATAATCACCGCCCTCGGAGGTCTGTCCGGTTGTGGTCTCGGAGCCAATGCCCTGTGGGCCCTCTGTATCTCCATTTTTTCCAGTCCCGTTTCCTTCATTTGTTCTTTGATACGTTTTTCCACATATAGGGTCACCGATTCCCCTTCGACTCCTTCTTTCAGTCCCCATATTCTGATGTTATTTCTCCGAGACCTCCCCTCCATGTCCGACATCTTTGTCTCCATCTGTTCTTGTTTCTGAATCACACATGTTAATACCTCGTGTATCTCCGTGTTCCATTCCTCCGCGTGAGCAGTCCTAGTCTGTAACTCGGTCACGTTTCTGTTCTGTTCCGCCATCTTCTCCTCCACCCTTTTGATTTCTGTATTCATTTCACCTCTGAAGTCCTCCTGTTCCTTCCTCAATTCCTCCCGTAGCTTCCCAATATCATTCCTTATCGTGTCCGTGTTCAGTTTTATCGCCGCTGTTATGTTCTCCAGTATCCCGGCCTGCATGACCACGGCCCATCCTGGCATTCCCGTGTCTGCCTCAGCGGTACCTCCCCCTTCTTTTGTCTGGCTTTTCTCGGCTTCGCTCCGGGGATTCTGTTTCTTCGGATTCTCTCCTTCTCGTATGTTCTCCATTTCTATTTCCTTCACAATCGTTGTCTCTTCCTTACTTCTCGTGAGCATTTTCCTTTTTAATTACTTTTCGGGTCTTTTTTTATCCGTTTTTTCACTCATTTGACCAGGAGCTCTTTCGCACGTGTGTTTACCCGTCTGCTCTCATACCGGAAGTCTATTTTTATGTCTTTTAATCTACTTTCATTCTGATTTAATTACTGGACTGTCATTATTGTTATTATTATTTCTGTTATTGTCCTGTGATTTATCGTTGATTATTACTGTTACTGTATACGTAGTTTGTCTTGTTTCATGTTTAAAAAAGGGAAAATAATAATGTGTTAAAAAAAAAAGATAATGCTAAGTTAGCTGTATTCCAACACAATAAACTTTTCACGGTACACTCTCATGCTCCACAGCTGACTAGTGTTGTCTTCCTGCAACAACTAACGCCTCACAGAATTTCAGAGAACGATTTCTGGTACAAACAAGCACTTAATTTTTTTATCAAGCACCCTCAAAAACCAGTTCAACCAGTTGCAACGGGCCTGCCTGTCCTTCCAGCCAACAGCAATGCACTGTATCTACCAGGCAATGTTAATGCACCAGCTGACCCTGCTGACTTGACTGGCGGCTCCATCTTGGTTGCCACGGTCTGCTGCTCGGCTGTCTAGCCATCAGCATTGTGTCTACTACTCTGCTGAGAGACTGATGAGCTCTGCAAGAGCCGTCTGGCAGCCATGTAGTTCCACACTGCCAGCGGAGAACAATAGCAGGATGAAGGGAAGAAACAGAGGGCAAGAGGAAAAACAAGAGATGGCTTAACCGTGTTAGGGGTAGCCCGCTGAGAAGAGGGGAGAGACAATGGAGTGCAGAGATGGAGCGATAGACGAACCATGAGGGACAAGGTTTGCACACATCACACAACCCTCCCTCCACCCTCTCTATCTCCCCCCTAGGTGTCCCAGATGGAGCAGGAGTACAGTGTGAAGGAGCTGGGGCTGAATGTGCGGGCGGAGGAGCTGGAGGAGAGAAGCCGGAGCTCCAGCGCTGATCTGATGCGCCTCCTCGCAGCTCAGCAGAGGAGCGCGTATCACTGGAAGGAGGAGGCGAAGAACCTAGCCCACGCCTTCGAAACCAAACTCACTAGCCTTAAGTAAGAGCTCAGAGTAACCTAAAGTCACCAGCCTTAAAGAGTAACAACACCAATGGTCTATTTGCTGTGCCCTAGTTGTTGAAAATACTCACCTTGCTGGAACACTCTGCCCCATCCAATCTGTGGTGTCAAAGTAGCAATTTCCCCCCTAGACATCACAGATTAGGCAGGGCAGAGTGTGGAGCAAGGTAAAGGTTTTCGACCAATAGGGCACCAAAATTACAATGGATTTAGTATTTAAAGGGATGGTTTGGATATTTGGAAAAATTAATACTTGCTAATGCTAGTAGTGTAATCGATGTAAAGCTATTAGCTTACTGACTGAGTGCCATGGTCGGAGTTCTGGTTGGATTCTCAGAGACGTTTTTGACAGGCAGCAAACGACCAAATTTCTTTTAATCCACACCACAACATGCAGGCAAAGGGTTACCCGTTTCCAACATGTTGGCTGTGAACCGGCTCCAGTGTGTAGTAATACACAGTATTTTTCAAGAAAATAGGAAATGCTTGAAGACCATGGTTTTGTGTTGGAAATGGGTAAATCTGTTGCCTGTCTGTTGTGGTGTGAGTTAAAACATTTTCATTATCCTCCTGGTTTGCATGTCATGATCAGGAACATGAACACACCAGCCACCGTTGCTGGATGTCAAAGCTATGGAAGGTGGTTTGTGTCAAAAAGAGTAATGCGATTAATTGTGTTGTTGTTTTTTTGTATATGTTACTGTTTTCAAATTCCTCAAAACGAACGCATAACATTGACAACCCTAAGAATAACCCATGCATGGACATTAGCTTAGTGTTTGCTTGGTCCCATGGTCTGTTACTCAGGCAGCTTCTGGCAAGCACACAGGATTCAGTAACAATAAAACATTTTAAAACCACACCGCAACAAAGGTTTCAACCATCTACAACAGAATACAACAACCATGATTCATGTCATTCTGATTCTTGGTTCTTATCTCATCAGCTGATGCTATGGAACTATTTAGTTTCTTGAAAAACGCAAGTGTGTCGAATCACACTTTCGGTAGTATCAGTACTTCCAACAAGTGCACACTGTTTTGCGGGATTATATTTCTATTACCTCACTCTTGAGATGATGATAACGCAGCTAAACTAGTTTGTACCGACCACTAAATGGGTACATTGTGCGAAAGCGTTAATGGAGCACAGTAAATATTGGACACACAAGCATGAAATTGAACAACAATCTTGTCATATAGTGGTAAATTAAAGATAATTATTTTGCAGAAAAGTTTAGTGTACTCCTTTTTTAAGAACAAGCTCTTTAGCAAAGTGTCAAAGGTCTATTCACAAGGCAGGCATCTTCAACCATTACAGACCTATATCCATCCTACCTGCCTTGTCAAAGATACTTGAAAAGCTTGTCTATAAAAGGTTAATTGAACATCTTAATAAGCACAATATTATTTACACTCACCAGTACGGGTTCAGAAAGAAACATTCAACATATATGGCAATCACACATCTAATTAATGAAATATACAAAGCTAAAGACAGAAAGGAAAACACTATAGGTATTTTTTTAGACTTATCAAAGGCATTTGATAGTCAATCACCATATCCTCCTACAGAAGCTCTCACATCTTGGAATAAAAAACAATGCACTGCTATGGTTCACCAGTTACCTTAAAGATAGACATCAGTCTGTATCCTATAATGGGATCAATTCTCCTTGCTTCCTTTACTTTGCAGTCTGCCCCAAGGTTCAATTCTTTGGCCTTTGCTATTTTTGCTATATATCAATATCAATGACCTCCCTAACGTCTCAGACAGGCTGTCGAAGATTTTATTTGCAGATGACACAAGTGTATTCTATTCACATAAAGATCCTGATACCATCAGTAGGGTCTTAAATTAAGAACTAAACAAACTATCAATTTGGTTTAAATGCAACAAATTATCACTAAACTTGAAAAAAAATTCAAATCTGTAATTTTTAACTCCAACTCCTCAAAGTAGTGATCAATGACATCCCCATAGCTAGGGTGTGTTCTACACGATTCCTTGGTGTTCTGCTTGATGAATCCCTATCATGGAAACCTCATATCACAGCCATAACTACAACAATGGCCAAGAGTATTGGTATTCTTGGAAAAACACATAACTTGCTGAGCACTGAGGTTGCCACAATGTTATATTACTCTATGGTTTACCCATATATCAATTACTGCAATTTAGTTTGGGGTAGTACTCATCAGACCAAACTTGAGCCCATATACCGTCTGCAGAAACGAGCTCTAAAAATAATCAGCTGTGTACAACAGTCATTCTTCATTTATCAAGTGAATTATCTTCAGACTGGTTTATTTGTGCATAGTTCTTTAAACGGAGCCCTTCCCCCTTTTTTCATGACATGTTTGCCCACAATCACCAAATTTTCTGAAGTTCAAAGAGCACTGAAATCTCATCTCCTAGATCACCAATATTTCCCATATGGGCTCCCTTTACAAACTGTGGTCTGATGGCTTGTTGTATTTTGTTATCGTATTTTTGTTTTATTATATATTCTTCCTGTCATTAGTTGTTTTCTCTATACTCAAAATCGTATTGGCATGGGTGCTTGCTTCGGTGTCTGCTTGTGTCTTTGGGGGGGGGGGGGGAGATTTTATATATTTATATATTTATATATATATATATATATATATATATATATATATGTGTGCTGTCAATAGATAAAAAAAAATTAACTAATTAATCTCACAATTTTCTGTAATTAATCTACATTAAAAATAGAATTTTTCTACTTAAGACCGAAGCTTGTAACAGATATTTACTTGAGTAAATCATGGAATTAATGTAAAATCAACACAAAGAAAGTACTTAGATTCAAAGACTATTTTAATAGCTTTCTTTGAATAGTTTCTCTCCTGTGAAATACAAATGTTCAACAAAACCATCGACATTGACTCAGCTAGACCTCTTTCTTATATCCGCAGCACTAAAATTGAAGATTTTTCACTCCATAGATTAATCTAGATACATTTATTTTAATGCTTTAAATAATTTAAATTAATCTCAAGTTAAAGCATTAATTTTGACAGCCCTAATATATATTCTTTTGTAATTATGTTTTTGGTAGATTTTAATTTGTTTGTTCTACCGGGCAGTCCGGTAGAGAGAGAGAGAGAGGAAGAATGGGAGACAGAGCGGGGGGGAGACATTCGGCAAAGGACGCCGGGTCCGGGAATTGAACCCGGGTCGGCCGCTTCACGGCGCAGCGCGTTACATGGGTCGCCACTTGGGTGCCCGGGATTTTATATTTTACCTTGATATAAGATCAGTGTAATTTTGCTTCCTGGTGAATAGAATAGAATAGAAATACTTTTATTATCCCGAGGGAAATTTGACACTGCAAATTGCTCAACATTAAACATTTAGACGGAACAGGTCACGAATAAGAATAACAAAACAAATCAAATTGCCTAAGATAAGAGTAGAATAAAATGGAATAAAACATACAGTAAAAATATACTGAGGTCTACAGTAGGTGTAGTATTGCACAGTGCTGTTTCAAAAGTAAGAGTCCAGGAAGATGGTAACTGTCACTCTGTGCTCAGTGATGCAGTGAGGCACAGTGATGCATTGTATAGTCTGATGGCTGTTGGAATGAAGGACTTCCTGTGCCATTCAGTGCTGCATTTAGGTAGTATGAGCCTAATGACTGAACATGCTCCTCCTGTCAGCCAAGTCTGTGTATAGTGGGTGGGAGGGGTTTTCCCTGATGGCCTGGAGCTTAGCAAGGCTCCTCCTCTCCGCCACCCTCGCTAGGGAGTCCAGCTCCACCCCAACCACGCTACTGGCCTTCCTGACCAGCTTATCCAGCCTGTTTGTGTCCCCTGCTCTCAGTCCGCTGCCCCAGCAGGTCATAGCGTACAAGAAGGCGCCCGCCACCACCGACTCATAGAACATCCTCAACATCCTTGTACAGACATTGAAGGATCTCAGCCTTCTGAGGAAGTAGAGTCGGCTCTGGCCCTTCTTGTACAGTGCCTCTGCGTGTTTTGACCCGTTCAGTTTGTTGTCGATGTGCACACCGAGGTATTTGTACTCCTCAACCATGTCCACATCAACTCCCCTGATGGAAACAGGGGTCACAGGTGCACTCCTCCTCCTCCCCAGCTCCACCAGTATTCCCTCTCGTCACCGTCCTTTATACATCCCACTATCGCAGAGACATCATAAAACTTCTGAAGGTGGCAGGACTCTGACCGATAGTGGAAGTCATTGGTGTAGACGGTGAAGAGGAAGGGAGAGAGGACTGTCCCCTGCGGGGCCCCGGTGTTGCTGACCAGTCTGTCTGACACACAGCTCCGTAGGCGCACGTACTGTGGTCTGCCCGTCAGATGGTCAACAACCCAGGACACCAGGGGGGCCTCTACCTGCATCGCCTCCAACTTCTCACCCAGCAGCCCAGGCTGTATGGTATCAAAAGCACTGGAGAAGTCAAAGAACATGACTCTCACAGTGCTCCCCGGCTTGTCTAGGTGAGTGTAGGCTCGGTTCAGCAGGTAGATGACAGCATCCTCTACCCCCAGTCAGGGCTGGTAGGCGACCTGGAGTGGGTCTAGGTGGGGTTTGATCACCGGGTGGAGTTGCTCCAGGACTAACCTCTCCATGGTCTTCATTATATGAGAGGTTAGAGCCACCGGCCTGTAGTCCTTGGACGTGCTGGGACGCGGCACTTAGGGACAGGGACCACACAGGAGGTTTTCCACAGTGTCGGGACTCTCTGCAGCCTCAGGCTCATATTGAATATGAGCTGGAGCACATCACACAGCTGAGAGGCACAGGTTTTGAGTACATTTGGGCTCACCCCATCAGGACCAGCAGCCTTGCCTGCGTGTAACTTGCTCAGCTGTGTACTCACCTGGTCTGCAGAGAGCCACACTGTGGGGGTCTCAGGTGTTGGGGGGAGGAGCGGGTCTTCGAGCCGCGCGGGCAGACAGGCTGCACCAGAGATGATGGGAGGTAGGGAGGAGGGAGGGGGTTGCTCGAGTTGAAGGGCTGAGAGGTGCGGGGGGGGGGGGGCATGGACTGGCCATCTGGCATACCGGGAATGTTCCCGGTGGGCAGACGCATCTTTGGGCCGTTATGATTTAATACAAAAATATATATATATTTATAATAATAAAAAAAAAAACGTTTTACGTTTGGTCAACGACCGGCCCACTACTAGGCTGGGACAGCAGCCCATTGGTACTGACTGACACTGGGCTGGCCCAATCACATCTCTTACTAAGCACCCCCCCGCCAGTCGTGCAGGTACATGACTGAGATGGGGCTGTGGTACATGACTGAGAGGGGGCTGTGGTACATGACTGAGAGGGGGCTGTGGTACATGACTGAGAGGGGGCTGTGGTACATGACTGAGAGGGGGGCTGGTACATGACTGAGAGGGGGCTGTGGTACATGACAGATGGGGCTGTGGTACATGACTGAGAGGGGGCTGTGGTACATGACTGAGAGGGGGCTGGTATATGACTGAGAGGGGGCTGGTATACAGGACTGAGGGGGCTGGTACATGACTGAGAGGGGTAGGGATGGGTATCGTTAGGATTTTATCGATACTACTACTCTTATCGATACTGCTTAACGGTTCGGTACTTTATCGATACTCTTATCGGTTCTTTTTGGTTCTTTTTTTGCAAGAAAAAAAGACAATTAATTAAGAACAGAATCAACATTGCTTTATTATTTATAAATACAACTTTATAAATAAGTATTATAAATAAATATAATTTCTTCAGCAACAGCAATGTTCTTTTATATAACTTTATAAATAAATATAATAAATTAATATAATTTCTTCAGCAACAATGTTTTAAATGTGTCTGACTCTGAATTATAGACTTTTTATAATAAACAACAAATGCAAAAGGCTAACAGAACTGTGACACTCGTTCACCCTATCCTCTGTCATCCTTCCTCTAGCAGCTGCTAGGGAGAAAGGACTTTGGGTGGTGGAGGGAGGTAGAGGAGGAGGATGTGTGGTGGCCCTGGGCTCACTGGCCTGGGACATAGTGGCTGACGCCTCAGCTTGACGATCTATAAAAAGTTTAGATTGTAGTATTTGTAGCTAAACAATTGTTTTGTTTATTAGCCTATTTGTAATAATTCGTTATTAGCCTAGGCAACTCCGTATCTTGGCTTACGGTTACGGCTGCAGTGGATGCAGATGGAACACTGCGCGCAAGGCAGTCGAATACGCGCATTTCTGCACACTAATATCATGTTTTGCCAACAGATGTTTTGATAAATTGATTTGCTCGTATTGCCACCCTTACTGGCAAATGTTTTGTTGCACTTGTGGCAACGTGCATTGTCGGCATTGACCCTTGTAAAGTATATCCATACTTTAGAACGCTTCGCTCTATCCGCCATGATCACGACTCAGTGCATGCAGAGCTGCTGTCTGTGTGCAGAGCGCTATAGCACGGGGCGTCGGGGACACTTTCATTAAGGAGTACCCGTATGTAGGACCCGTATGTCTATGTGTAGCACTAGCGAGCGACTCGCGAGGAGACTCGCTGGCTGCGGCTCGCTTCTCGTGCAGAGACAGAGAGAGGATCGTTCGCAACTTTTAAATAATAATAATAATAATAATAATAATAATTTCTCTAGAGTATCGATAGCAGTACCGAGGACGTCAGAGCTTATAAATACTCCGGTATTTTCTAATATAGAACCGGTTCCCGTTTAAAACCGGGGTCCGGGGGGCATCCCTAGAGAGGGGGCTGGTATACAGGACTGAGAGGGGGCTGGCTGGTACATGACTGAGAGGGGGCTGGTACCATGTATTGGTACTGACTGACACTGGGCTGGCCCAATCACATCTCATACTAAGCACCCCCCCGCCAGTCATGTGGTACATGACTGAGATGGGGCTGGTAGATGACTGAGAGGGGGCTGGTACATGACTGAGAGGGGACTGGTATACAGGACTGAGAGGGGGCTGGCACATGACTGAGAGGGGGCTGGTACATGACTGAGAGGGGGCTTGTATACACAACTGAGAGGGGGCTGGTATACATGACTGAGAGGAGGCTGGTACATGACTGAGAGGGGGCTGGCTGGTACATGACTGAGAGGCGGCTGGTACATGACTGAGAGGGGGCTGGTATCATGTATTGTGCATCATTGTAGGTCAAACCATTAAAAAGTAAATTTCCACGGCAGCCATTTGGGATTTTGGTCTCACAAATTTCCCCCGCCTTTTTTAAAAATACACCCTGGCTAAATTTATTTATTAACCCTCCTAGATGACAAATCCATTGAGAAACTAAGTGCCACAGATGACCCAACTACTAGGTCCATATCGTATCATCATAATATTATTTAAAAAATCATTAGGATAAGGGTTCCCTTGATAAAGATGCATGAAAAGGCTGTATAATATACAACACCTGTAGCTCAACTGCAAAAACAGCTTATTTGATTTGATTAGATTTGTATTTGGAAATTAAAAACACATCATAAAAACGAATTATCTTGACCAATTTGTATTCCTGAGGATATCACCTAAAAGCATTCATTAAAACACTTATTTCCAAGGTGGTCCTCGATGGAAGACATAAAAACACAGCACATATAGCCTACTCAACTGCACATTTTTGCTCAACTGCAAAAAATGTATGCCTCTTATGTATTAGCCTACAGGGAAAAACACATTCACAACAGGCAGCAAAGTACATTTTCAGCCAATTATGGTAATAAGGTAACTATTAGGATATATATGGTATGGATTACTTACTCTTATAACTTATTATTGTGGTAGCTCTAGTCTCCACCTATACAAATTGTTTTTGTGCTGTCCATTGATCATGCATCTTCACGTGGTAGGCACATTAACTGTAGGTCAAACTCCCCAAACAAACAAGCACACCATTGATTTAATTGCCATATAAATCACATACAGAGATCTAACTATTACTCCTCTCTGAACATGAATATAAAACAAGAAGGTGATCTATTAACTGTGTAAACCTTATGCAATATTCATCATTGATATTTGAATACTTGAAATCTGTATGAACGGAGTAGTTAGTATCAAATGAAATAAGATGGAACAGCTCCATGCATTCATTGAATAAACAACTATTTGCTCATTACCACTTACCAGTATGGTATTGTTTAAATTGTACAGATCTTTGCACATCTTTGTCAGGGAATTCCAACAATTCTGGACCTGAATGTACCAGTTAATTGTAATCAGCTCTCTCTCCTTATGTCTAGTCAAGCCAGGTTGTGGAGGAGAGAGACAGGGATGAACAGGCTATAGACTACTTTGCCCATCCTGAGCCTGCTATAATGCAGATGTTTTTACATCACCACCCAAAACAAGATACAGCCAAGAGTGAGTGAGTACACTGGTCCACTTGCACTGGTACACTTGTCCATGGCACTTACTACCCAGCTTTGTAGTGGTTTGGGGGAATAGTACAGTAGGTACGCATATTTAAGGGGACCGTAAGGATGGTGTACTGGTGGGTGGTGTCCGACCGATTATGGTGGGCCGGTCTGGGCCAAAAATGCCAGGGTCGATTTTTGGTCCCAGTCCAGCCCTGATCAAACCTATTGTAAAAACAGGTTTAGCTCATTAGCCCGGTCTACATCTCCATCCACTCCCCTTCCCCCCGCCGGTTTAATGCCGGTTATGGTCTGCATTCCAGTCCACACTTGTTTGATGTTATTGTTCTCCAGCTGGCCTTCCAACTTCCTCCTGTATTTGTCTTTGCCCTCTCTGAGGGTGCGGTTACACCTTTAGTTTCATTTTCGTATCATTGTCATATGCGTTTCGCCGCGACGTTGTGCGCCTCGAGTCACACTTTCGTTTTTTTTCTCGTTTTTGTCACCCGAGCACACTGATGTAGTACACTGCCAAAGCAGTAGGTGGCAGTAGGTGGCAAACATGAAGGCAATTTCAACCAATCAGAACTTTTGAATGTGCCAATACACTTCCTGGAAGCTCCAGCAAAGAAAATGTCAATAAGGCAGGCGCCTATGCCGCGCCACCATCTTGCCTATTTACTCAATGCAGCAATTCTTTTTCAGCAAAGCCTAATAAAAGTGCAATAAACAAAACGGATACATTCACTGTGTGTTCTGCCTGTCATTTGTTGATGAAACAAAACTAACATCAACACAAGTGACCACCAAGAGCGGATAGTTTAGTCTAAAAAACGATCGGTAGCATTGTTAGCTGCATGCTAACGTCAATGGAATTTGCCATTATAACAGTATAGCATTGTGGCTAGAAGCTAACGTTAGCTCACGCTACTTAGCCAGCACCAAACTGATGATATCGGGAGCTATCAGTGGTTAGATAACATTAGAGACAACGCTGTGTGTATTAAACAAAGGTGAATAGATGACTGGGCCATTTTGTTTAATGCTTGTTAAGTTGAAAGAGGAGCTTTGAGCTAACAGGGTTTGATAGCTAACACTAGCTCATGTTATCCAGTGGCAGTGCCAATCGGTAATGCTAGCAGAATGAATGGATGTAAACTTTCTTTAACATATTGCATATGGGTACAATACAATACGGCTCAATACAAACAATTGTTAAGGGGATGCAGACTGTTGTAGCTTGGACTGGGGTCCTTATAACAATAACTTGACAACACATAGTAGCTGCAGCTATTTGGTTTGGGACAGCTCTCTGTCACCGGAAGGGCACGCAGATGGTATCTACTGCGCATGGGCATTTTCGCAACAACGGCTCATGCAGACTACACGCTGTTGTCTGCACGTTTTTTAGCGTTTCTCCAAAACGCAAACACAATTTTGCGTTTCAGCCGTATCCACAAAAAAACGCCAAAAAACGCATTTCTGTGTAATAGGGACATGAAACGTATTCAAAAACGTATAAAAAACGCCACAAATACACTAGTCTAACCATGGCCTGAGATTGATTCTCAGAAGCCCCTGAACTCGTTTGACCTCCCTGTTACCTGCGTTGAAAGCCCTCTTCTTCTCATTCAGTGGGGCTTTGATGTCCTTAGTGACCCATGGCTTGTTGTTAGGGTAGCAGGTAACAGTCCTAGATGGAACATTGGAGTCCACACAAAAGTTGATGTAGTCTGTGATGCACTCATTGATGTAAACCCATCAATGTCCTCTCCGTGGGGCTCACAAAGTGCCTGCCAGTCTGTGACCTCAAAGCAGCCCTGTAGTGCCTCTTTGGCCTCCTCCGACCACCTTCTCACAGTTATTTTGGTCGCAGGCTATCTTCTGACCAGAGGCACATAACAGTGGTTGAGGTGAACCAGGTTGTGGTCCGACCGGCCCAGCTGTGGTAGTGATGAGGAGCTGTATGCCTCCTTGATGTTGGCATAAAGCAGGTCTAGGGTCCTATTTTCCCTGGTGTGGCAGCTGACGTATTGTTGGAAATTTGGTAGTGATTTGTCCAGTTTTACATGGTTAACATCCCCTGAAATGAGGATTAGAGCCTTCGGGTGTTTCGTCTGGAGATGTGCAATAGCGCCGTGGATGACGTCACACGGGGCAGTCGGGTTTGCAGAGGGGGGGATGTAAACCGCCATCATGATAACATGGGGGATTTCTCTTGGCAAATAATATGGTCTGAGTCCTACAGCTAACATCTCTATATCCGGGTCACAGTGTCGCTCTTTGATCGTAATATGGCTGGGGTTACACCATCTCTTATTAATAAATAAAGCAAGCCCCCCTCCTTTTCGCTTGCCGCTCCCGCGGTTACGATCAGAGCGCACAATCTGAAACCCGTCTATAGAGACATTGCTATCGGGAATATCTGTGTGCAACCATGTCTCAGAAAAACACATAATGCTACACTCACGGTATTCCTTTTGACTGCCGGCAAGCGCGGCCAACTCATCCATCTTATTTGCCAGAGACCTCACGATACCCATAAAAATGGAGGGGAGATATGGTTTATATCTCCTTCTCTCTCTCCTTGCTTCAGCCCTCTTCTGTCTCGCACGTCGCCCTCTTCCTCGACATCCCCGAAAGCCACCGTTTGTCCTTAGTATCTCCTCCGGGAATATGTTTGATAACTCCGGGTTGTTTTGTTGGCTGTAGCCCGCCGGCTGGTTTGCGTAGCGACAACAGCTGATCTCTCATGTAAACAAAGGACGCTCCGGTCAGCTGTTGTCCGCTCAAGAGTTGAGAAAGTAATTCCCCCATCAGCCAGATGGACAAAAACTCTTACGACTTAAATAAATAAGGACTTGTGTCCAGGTAAAAAAAAAAATTACAATAAAGACGTAGAACTTGAAAAAGTACAGAAAGGGGTAGAGCGATCTGCAGCTGCAGCCGTCTCAGGCGAGCCACATGCAAGGGTTTTTAGGCAATTCTCCTACACATCCCTTGTGGATTGTATTGTATTATATATGTAATCATTTTTATATGTGTAAATAAACAAACAAACAAACTCTTGAGATGATGATAACGCAGCTAAACTAGTTTGTACCGGCCACTAAATGGGTACATTGTGCGAAAGCGTTAATGGAGCACAGTAAATATTGGACACACGAGCATGCAATTGAACAACAATCTTGTCATATAGTGGTAAATTAAAGATCATTATTTTGCAGAAAAGTGGAGTGTACTCCTTTTTTAAGAACAAGCTCTTTAGCAAAGGTCAGTTCAGGACCCTGGATAGCATCACCATCCTTGATATGTGGAGGCAGGAGAGATAAGGATGGATACAATTTAGAGTCAAGCTTGCCATAACCAAACTCACCAGCCAACAACACACCCTAGATAAAAGGGAGGTGAGACGAATTAACACATTGAGTGCCACGCCCCTTCTGGGAAGTGACTACTTCCGTGCCGCCCATTAACCCCATGTAAACGTAGTTGTAGTTTGTAGAACTAAACTTATATTTGATAGTATCGCTATGGGTCTAATAACGTCCTTGAGTCTCATTGAGCTGCTTCTGGTCAATGTGCAAAAAACTGATTATTTTTTCATCCGTACATTTCCATTTTATACCGTTTTGAATATGAACATAGTCCGGCCGCTTTTGAGCAATTCCAGGGAAAAGACACAAACAGCGTTTTTGTGTAATTCAATAAACACGTTGTCATTTTTCGCCCGATTATCGGATCTTCCTGAAATCAACGCTAGATCATCACTATTATCCTTTGTCGTGCACGCATGCAATGTGGCTTAGACCGGCGCGCCCCCTGCCTCCTGCAACCCAACGGCAGAACAGCTAGACACATAAACACATATAGCTTCAATCGCAGTAGAAATAAATATCAGATCAACGCAAGCTTTCATATATGGTGTCCTTACCTGGTCTCTGAAGTAATGGAAAAAAAAGAATCCAATAATCTCATCGCCATTCCAGTTATCCACAGCGATCGTGCCTCCGACGTTATTGGGCATTGCTCTTCAACGGGCGGGCGGGGTCAGTTGTCCAAGCCATCCCTAGAAGCGTGTGTTTTGCCGGAGTGTTTAGGACCCGCCCCCACGCTCAGTATAGAAAATAAACTAACCCGTTTCTAACCGGGTGCATTACTGGCCGAAGGCGTTAGAGGGCGGTATAATACCGTCTGCCAGCTCAGAGACACTCAGAACAGTATGCACAAGGTGCCCCGCTGAATTATGAATGGATATAGATAATGAAAGAAATACCGTGACAGAAACGTAGATCTACGTTTCCGGCACTCAACGATCGGACGACAGAAACGTAGTTCTACGTGAACGGCACTGAAAGTGTTAAGGAAGAAACATCAAAGCACACCAGAGACATACCAAGCCCCCATGAACACCTGATACATACAGTACCAAGCCCCCATGAACACCAGAGACATACCAAGCCCCCATGAACACCTGATACATACCAAGCCCCCATGAACACCAGAGACATACCAAGCCCCATGAACACCTGATACATACCAAGCCCCCATGCACACCAGAGACACACCAAGCCCCCATGCACACCAGAGACATGCCAAGCCCCCATGCCTTCATCTCCTCCCGCCTCAACTATTGCAACTCCCTCCTCACTGGCATCACCTCCCGCTCCCTCCATGAACTGCAGATGGTCCAAAACTCAGCCGACCGCCTCCTCACTAACACCCGGTCCCGTGAACACATCACTCCTGTCCTCCACTCTACACTGGCTCCCGATCAAGGAACGCATCAACTTCAAAACACTACTCCTCACCTTCAAAGCCCTCCATAGCCGCCCCCCCCCCCCCCCCCCTACCGACTGACCTTCTTCTTCCCTACCGCCCCACCCGTTCCCTCCGGTCCTCCACTGCTTCCCTCACTGTCCCTTCATCCAAGCTCAAAAACATTGGTGATCGGGCCTTCTCACGCACTGCACGTCGACTCTGGAACTCCCTCCCTCAGACCATCAGAGACTCCCCCACACTCTCCACCTTCGAATCCCGCCTCAAAACCCACCTGTTCGCCCTAGCCTTCAACCTTCCCCAACCTTAACCCCCCCCCACCCCTCCAACCTGTTTTGATCTTTGTTACTGTGGCCTTATGTTTTCTGTGTATCATGCTGTTTTCCCTGTTTCCCTGTGGTCTTATGTTCCTTTTGTTTCTTTGTTTTCTCTGTTTTCCCCACCTAATGTCAGTGACTTTGTGTTCCTGAGAAGCGCTTTACAAATACAATGAATTATTATTATGAACACCTGAGACACACCAAGCCCCCATGCACACCAGAGACACACCAAGCCCCCATGCACACCAGAGACACACCAAACCCCCACACCATACAAGTTTATTTTTAATTTGCAATTTTCTTTATTGGACATTTTCCACAAACAGCGGATTACCAACAACGACAAAACGGCCTACATCGGTGGCATCGTTTTTTTTAAATATATTTTATTTTCAGATTTTATAGTCACAAATACACATCAAGACAGATCATAAAGAAAAAAACAGTTGCCAGGCACTGTCGCATCAATGAACAAACATACACCATGTCATATGTACACTAATAACAAAGGGGCTAAATTACTGACAAAGAAAAAGATTACAAGGGAGGACATTGAGAAGCACTCATGTTCTAGCTAAGCATTCCAAAATACAACCTCTCTCAACGCTTTGAGTGCCAATGACGAGATTACTCGTTTGTTCATGCTGAATGGAATGGCGATCAGGAATTGGAATAATCTTTTTGGAGAACATCTGATCTGAGGTAAGGAATCTATTTTACCAGTCTTAGGATAATCAGAGCTTTTTTCACAGAGATATCAACGTGGGCCCTGTGTGTGTGTGTGTGTGCTGATCAGGAAATGAGATAATCGATTTTTCAGCCCGCTTCTATAGCGTGCATAAGTACACATTATTATTATTATTATTATTATATACTATCGATAATCTAACGTTTATTTGAAAACAATTCATAAATAGGCAGAAAAATGACAACGTTTTTTGTGTATTCCAGAATATTCCAGTAAAGGGTGTTTATCACAGAATCTTTATATTTTCCTGAAACTTTCAAAAAAAGAGTTTTTCAAAATGGTATAAAACGGAAATGAACCGATTAAAAAAAAACAATCTGTTTCGACAATGTTGACTGCAAACAAGTCGTTGATAAGCGACGGCCAGATTATACACATAGCCATAATTTAAGATGTAGTTTATGCGTTCGCAAATATGAGAGCTCTATCATTGAAGTGGACGTTGGCACTCAAGTGCTATTTCTGGCGCCCCCTGCTGGCACTCAAAGTGTTAACGCCTGTAAGACCAAGGAGCTCAGAACATCAGTGGATGTGAGCTTCCCTCCATCCAGGATATATACAATGGACGTCAGAAAAGTCCACAAGATTATCAAAGACCCCCAACCACAGACTGTTTCAGCTGATGCCGTCTGGCAGACTGTACCACTGTCTCAGACCAGCAGACTCCGCGACAGTTTATTCCCCCCACACACGCACACACACAATCACACACAAACATGAGAACAATTAAACACACGCACATATACACATCTACTGCACACACACTGCACTTTACAGACTGTATCCACACTGTACTATACTACTCAAAACAAATATGGGCAAATGTTCTTTTAAAATCTGGGGAGCCACAAATTGGAATTTGCTACCTTCACAGCTAAAATGCATTAGTAGCCGACACGATTTTAAGAAAAAAGTCAAATCATGACTCCTCGACAATGTTAAAAACTAGATTTTAAAATGCATTAAAATGTTGTCTGATACATTGTTGTCTGTGGCTACTTTTTGTACTGCATTTAAAATGTACATGTCTATGTAGTTTGTTATTTGTGGTCATGTTTTGTATTGCTTGTCTGTCTGAGACCAAGGACCACAATGGAAATAAGTCTTGACTTTTTTGTGTAGCATCCTTTGATGTTTTCTGGAATCTTGTATTTTTTTTTAAATGTCAAATCAAATCAAATATATGTTTCTATTATATATTGTGCTATATTAATTAATGCTACTTTAATATAATTTGTATGCTGCTATTTCATGCTACTTATATTGCTTTATTGTATTCTATTACCATTGCTGCTGTAAGGTCGAGGAACCAAACCAAATAATTTCACTCCTGTACTTTTATATGAAGATGTGATAATAAATCATCTGAATCTGGAGGTGGATGTACACCAACATCTCAGTAGCAGCTAGAAATAATATGGACTTGTTTTGCTTTAAGCAAGAGTGAGGTTACACAACATTGATCAGTGTGGGTTGATTGATGGAAACATGTGAAAATGAAAAAAAAATGCTATTTTGTAAACAATCTTAATAAAAAAATTGATTTTATTAAATAAAATGAAAAATGTAAATACAAATATATACTGTATACACAATTCAGCTCATGGTTCATATGCTTTCAGAACGGAGTTGAACCGACAGAAGCAACGGTCTCAAGAGCTAGAGATCCAGCTGGAGACTGATCATGAGACTGTTGCAGAGGTCAGTGTAAAAAACACACACATGCACTTATCATTATACATTGGAGTGTATTTGTGTTTTAAACGGTAGAGTGTATGTGTATTAGTGATGAAACTCATGAAAACTAGCTGTCTGTGTCTAGAATGAGAGACAGCTGGCAGAGTACCAAGAGAAGGCCAGTCGTCTCCAGAGGCGGCTGATGCAGGCAGAGCAGAGGGCAACCACTGCCACACAGCAGGTCAGAGGAGACCCCATCATACTTAGTTTGTGGAGGATGGCTGGGTAACAGAGTTTAGATTTTCTTATATAAAGTGGTATGAAATACTATTGAAATTCAGTAGTGTAATTGATTCATTGCCGTTGGCTGAATTACTCAGGTCTGTGTTCTGGCTGCATTCCAAGTGGGTCGGGCAAAGTTTTAATCCACTCCACGACATGCAAACTAAAGTTTTATCCATCGACAACAGATGGATGAAATCATGTATTCCCGATGCATATATTCATCTCTCAGACTGATGTGATATCTTGGATCTAGCTAGCTAGATAACCCTAGTGCTTAGTAATATACTGGCGTTCGTCAAGATACAAAATGGATCTAAGTAATTGCATCGCTCTGAGGGAATAATTAAGCATCAGAAATTGTGGATGTGGTTTAAAACCTTTGTGTTACCAGTCCCTGTGTGCAGCCTGTCTGAAGCTGCCCGGCTAGCTTGGAGCACAAGCCAGAACTCCGACCACACAACTCGGGGGCGAATTCACAAAGAATGGTTTGCGCGGTGCTAATAGCACCCTTAACTGCGCACGATTTGCACATGGTATCTGCTCCGTCTTTGTGTGCTATTCACTAAAGATATTGCGCGGATGAGATACTAGCGCAAACACGCCCATAGGTGTGCAATTGTCTCCTGATTTGCTCCAGCGCAGGCTGCACCTGACAGCGCTGTTGGCAAATATCAGGACGGTGAAAAACAAACCCGAAATGAGGCATATACATAACAGTATTTTTCACCATTAGTATTCCATTTATTGCGTAATGTATAGAGCTTGCTTAATTTGTATTTTCATGACACATTGCATCCTTTGTTTTTGTCACTATCTTTCATCATTGCATAGGTTTGTCATGTCCTATTCCTATAAAAAAAAAAACTTATAATTGTACTATATTCTATTGTGTTATATTTAATTTAGGTTATATCCCATTTAATTTTATTCAACCTCTTTATTAACAGTTGTACAGCCCTGGCCTATATTTGATTTAATAATTATATTATATTGTGCTATATTTAATTTAGTTTATATCTCATTTCATTTTACTCAACCTCTTTATTGAAAGTTGTACAGCCCTGGCCTATATTTGATTTCATAATTCTATTCTATTCTATTGTGCTATATTTAATTTAGTTTATATCCCATCTAAAAAAAAACTTATAATTGTACTATATTCTATTGTGTTATATTTAATTTAGGTTATATCCCATTTAATTTTATTCATCTCTTTATTAACAGTTGTACAGCCCTGGGCCCTCATTTATCAACAATTCTTAGAAAGTGTTCTATTTTCGTTCTTAAGCACAGAATTTAGAATGTGTGTACGTACAGAAAAATCTGGATTTATCACACGTGCGTAGACGTGTCCCACGCACACTCTGTGTTGATAAATACCATTTGTTCTTAACGTCTATGCTCGTGCACGATTATCCATATATGGTCATGAAACACCCCCATGGGATGTGAAATAATGGACTAAGCCGAGGGAACTCTGAGAAACTTCACTGAGAGCGAGATTGATCACCGAGGTCTAACCAACTAATTCAACGTATACAGCATTTCCCGTTGTGAACAATCTTATTTGGAAACATGACACACAGAATAATAGTATTTAGCGTTTTATTTTAAACAATATTTAATCGTATGATTATAAACATTTTTAGAGAATAAATAAATCCAATGAAGTTGTCAAGTTCACACTTCACAGACAACTCCGCTGAAGAGGAGGGAGCGTGTAGACTATCTTTGGTGCGCCGGGAGCCAAGGATGTTGACTGACCCAGTCCTGCTACAGAACCAGCACATTGACAGAAATAAATGACAAGCTGACCTGACATTAAGCACTGTAATGACTGAAATGAAATCAATTTCAGCCGGCCAACTCTGCGCTCTACAATGCCTATTGTGCGCTTGTGAGCCTGTGGTTCTGGTCAGAGTCATTATGGCTTCAGTCAGTGGATAACCCTGATCTGCATTTAAGTGATGTTTTAATTATAGATTCCCCAGTAATAACATTACAATTGAATTAAATACAATTAGGCCTGAATGAGTCGTGTTCCTCCCAGCCACCGGCAACGACATTATCAGCCAAAATGCGCATCGCAGATTATCTGTACATTGACCGAGTGGAATCCCGTTCACATTACTGGATTTGTTTATTGATGGAGCTTTGAAAGCTACATGGGTACAGTCTATTGCTCCGATGATGTTGGGTAACCTGGCGTAAAATCCTTTCTTGGCCTCCTGTTATTGATATATGGATATTGTATGTAGTTGGGGGGGGTTGGGGAAATTACGACATCGACATCCAACACTGCGTTTTGGGTCTCAAATTACGGTACAAATCAAGGAGAATGTGTCTCGGGTAGCGGACTATACTTAATATTATTATGTTCTCTCTCTGCAAATAGACTGCCCTATATCTATATATTATTATTATTATTATAATAACGCTATGAACCAGGCTGAATTCATTCGGAAATACCTATTCCAAATGCTATTTAGGGTTTGACAATAATTACACTAATGTCGCTATTTTACAATGAACTATAGTGAATTACGGGTCATACAGAACACATCATTGTTGAAACTAATGCATGAAACTAATGAAAGCATAATGCCGTCCGTCTGCAGTCTTCATATTCTACCGCTGGGCGCCAGGTACGCATATATATACGCACAAAGTCAAGCACACGTTCAAATTGATAAATCCCACACTTTGCTTAGAAATGATCGTACGCACGGGTTACACACATATCTGTGCGTACGCACCATTGATAAATGAGGGCCCTGGCCTATATTTGATTTCATAATTATATTATATTCAATTGTGCTTAACTTCATTTTATTTTACTCCACCTCTTTATTTTGATTATAACTTAACCCAGCACCCAAAGGAGAGGAGTTATTTTTCTTACTTTTCATTGAATATTTGGTGGTATAGGCCGAATGATGTAGGCCTATTTGTATTTTCAAGACAACTTTATTTGGTTGCAGAGACAGCAAAGCATATCAGGTGTAATCATTTGTGACTATGTTTTTCCTGACATGGCTGCCCTCATCTGCTCGCACATGAGGCAGGTGGACAGGTGGCTCCGGGTCTTCATCTCCGTGCTCCTCAGGATGCAGATCCACATCCATGGGCAGACCGGCTCTCATGACAATGTTGTGCAGGATGCAGCACACCACAATGATCTGGCACACTTTGCTGGGACTATACTATTGCCCCACCGCTACGATCCAGGCATCTAAAGCAGCTTTTTAAGATGCCAAATGTGCGCTCGATCACACTGCGCGTTCTGATGTGAGCCCGTTTGTATGCTGCCTCCCCAACGTTGGCAGGATTACACACAGGAGTCGTAAGCCATGGCTGGAGTTGGTAGCCGCCGTCACCTATGATACAAAAGCACATACTTTCCCCCCATACATTTGCAATGAATATTACAGCACAAACGTTTTCTAAAAGCTACTTTCTTACCCAGTAACCAGGGATTGTCATCCATGTCTTGCATCATTCCGTATAGACTGCCGTCGTGCACGCACCCAGGAAACTTGGAAACCACATTCGTTATTATATTACTGCCGTTGCACACTACCTGGGTGTTGATTGAATGTTTGTTTCCTATTTCTAAAAACATGTTTGTTTTCACTTGGTGGTAAAATTGGAATGTGAGTGCAGTCAATAGCGCCCACAACATTGGGGAATCCGACAACGTTAAAAAAAACTCCTGCTTTGTCTCCTCAATTTTGCGTCTGTCTTGGGGCAATTTTATGTATCTTGCCACTCTGCGAAGAATGGCTGGTACAACACCCCACATAGCCCTGCTGATGGATGGTTGTGATATTCCAGAGGCACCTGCGATAGGCGTCTGGAAGGAGCCAGACGCAAGAACCTGGAGGGTTTACTGCAGTTTGACAATGCCAGGTATTGCATGGGATCTCTGGGTGGCTGGCTCAATGTCATCCTCACTTAAATAAAAAAGTGATTATTCTCCTAAATATTCTTTCACGGGCACGCCTGGCATTACGATGCCTGCGTCTGGCAACAATTACTGCTGCCATGATCACCTGTGATGCTGGCAGTGACACTGGCAATGATGCACCTTTATAGATGCGCTTAATTACCACCAGATCTCTGAAGACGTTAGGAGTAGGGATGTCCCGATACGATCACGTGATCGGAATCGGCGTCGATCACGTGCTTTTCAGAGTATCGGGGATCGGGAAAAAATTATAATAAAAATCGGCAGTCAAAAAAAGAAAATTTTTATTCAACAAACATGACCATGTCCACGTCTTAAACTCATACGGAGGCCTTAGTTTTGGTTTTAAATTACATATAATATATCATCATTAATGTATTTATTGTCACACAGAGCAGAATAATTATCCACAACAAACACATTCCCCTTTAATTTTCACCGTTGCAACAAACATTCCCTTTAATTTAGACGCTACACGCTACACGCGACCACAACAACAACACGTCGCTCCCGAAACACAGTTAATATCCACTGACTTCAGCAGCTAGACTTAATGTCAGAGGTTTGGAACTAAGCATTTTAAAATATAAAGTCAAGCCAGTTGCAATGTTTGCAAGGAGGAGATTCCGCGTGGAGGAAAAATTCATGAAGCAGCAGGCTGGAGGCGAAGTTTTCAGACTAAATTTTCACCTGGAGGATAACGTTACGTGACTGAGGTTTATCGTCGCCGTTTCAGACCAGAATGGACCATTACGTAAGTCGAACACTGAATGTATCCTAATGTGCAAACATATATTGAAACTTTTAATATTTCTCATATGAAGCAGAAGCACATTTCTCAGGGTGAATGTAATAATAAAAGCCTCCGCTCTCGCGCCCCGGACTATTATAGGCAACAGATGGGCTTGTCTCGCTCTAGTTTCTGACAAAAATGCGTCAAAATTGATTACTAATGTGAAAGATCGGATCGGAAACGATCGGATCGATAGATATTTAAAATCACATGCTCGGGATCGGATCGGAAGCAAAAAAAGGCGATCGGGACAGGAGTGACGCTTTAACTGTGCAATTTGCGCCGGACGTTGTGAATTGGGAGTGTTTTTGGACGAGGCTCATTTGCATAGAAAGGGGAACATGTTCCGCCCATATCACCTCATTTAAATACGTGCAAATAGCATCGGACGCAATGCTGATGGAACGCAGTTACCACCTCATTTGACTCGTTGTGCCTCCTCTGTGAATAGTAGGGTTGGGTACCTTTCACATTTGAACTGGTACCGGTACCGATACCTGTGAATCGATACCGGTACCCAACGGTACCTTTTTTCGGTACTTTAGTCTCAAAAAGGTAATCTACCTCAGTTGTAAAAAAAAATAAAAGTAAAAATTTAAACTTCAAATAATTTATCATTATTATTTATTTAGAACAATGTGTTAACACATTCAGCGCCAGAGGTTTGCAGGGCTGAAACTATAATAAATATCATAGCTATGGATATAAAACTATTGCCCATTTGACATTGAGTAACTATAGTTCAATTTGTGAAAAAGAAATAATTATTTCATCCATACATTCCCGTTTTATACCGTGGTGAATATGAGTATAGTTTTAGAGTAATTCTGTGTAATCCCAGGAAACGCCGCTAAGCAGCGTTTAGTGCATTTCACTAGAAACCATGCCATTCCTCGCCTGGATCAACAATCAATCTGAAATCAACGCTATATTATCGGTATTACCGTAATTCCTCTAATAGTAACCCCGGCTTGTATTTGTTTCAACTGTAGCGGGTACCAGGCTTGTATTAGGAGGAGGCCTGTATAAGAGGGAGGCCTATATTTCAAATTTTCAAACGGATCATAATGAATAAATCAACATTTTGTGTCAGTTTGAACCCAGTAAAATGTACTGGGTTCATTTATTGAAACCAAGTACTGTATGAAATAGTAAACAGTGCAATTACAGGTGGTCACTGGTCATTTCAACGTTTTCAAAGTGAAATCAAGTAACTAGCTCAGTATGCAGCTCAGTATATTAGTAACCCGGCTTGTATTAGGAGGCCGGCTTATAATTGCTTAGCTCAAGAGCGCACCCGGCCATTAATAGAGACCCGGCTTGTATTTGAGACCCGGTTACTATTAGAGGAATTACGGTATGTTTCATCATACATACATGAAAGGGTGGGGGGGGGGGGGGGGGGGGGGGTTCTATGCTTCGATCGTCACCAACGGCATACGTTGTGGAGTAACGTTACAGTAACACTTTATGATCACAATGAAGGCATGCTCGGGTCAACACGGCGGTTAGGCGGCGGTATTGGACGTTTGCAATCTCAGACCCATTCCCAATGATAACATCAGACTCCCTCGATGAATTGTGAATGGAAATAGCGAATAAAAGAAATAACAACCAAAACCCGACTTTTCTCGGGTTTGGCGCTCAAGCGATGGCGAGTTAACCCGACTTATCTTGGGTCTGGCGTCCAATGTGTTAATAATATTAGCTAGATGCAGACAACGCTCGCTGCAATATTATATATATATATAATATTGCAGCGAGCGTTGTCTCCATCTAGCTTTGTAAAGTGTAACAAAACTTGTGACCGTTTTCGGCTTGCCATTGCCCCGACTGCTTTGTTGTTTAATCAAGTAAAATCCTAGGTAAGCGTGTATTGTGCGCGTGAACGTTGAAGCGGCACACTTCATAGCTTTCGTTTCGCGGTAAACGAAACGTTGACGTCATCGGACTTTTACAGTACGAAATGTGGCACCGGCGGATCTCACGTGAAACGGTACTCTGTAGTACCGACGTGATTGGGTCGGTACTCTTAATTCGGTTCGGTACCCATCCCTAGTGAATAGCAAACTGTGTTTCAGAGCTATTTGTGCCGGCATAGCGTCAGAAAAACCTGCGCATTGCGCAATCCCTTTGTGAATTCGCCCCTCAGTTAGTTAGTTAGTTAATGGCTAATATGCACTATTTACCCATTTCATACCACTTTATGTCAACATCTGAACAATGCCTTTAAATGTTGCAACCAAATATACTGCACATTTTATAGTATGATCTATGGTTTCTTGGATGATTTTTGTCTAAGTGTATATAAGATGGTATTCTTTTCTCTGAAGTTACCATACAAAGTGGTTTAAAAGTAACACTAATGCAATTCTGTTAACGGACAGGGCAAACCATACATGTAATAGCAAAATACAGCACATGACTGCCCTGTTGATACTAGTTATTGGTCACTACCCACTCGACAGGCTGATTTTAAATGTACTATTGGTGTGCGCCTTGATATAGGCTCTCTATCCAAATTCTCAAGGGTTTCAAGACTTTAATCTGTGTAATATTATATATACTAATATATTATGCTTGATACACCCCCCCCCCCCCCCCCCCCCCCGATTGTGTTCTATATCTGAGTGAATGGTGATTTTAACTGACTTCTGTTATTTACTGTATCTGTTCTTATATTTCAGCTGAGTATAATGACGTCACAGCGAAGGAAAACGTCAACCCCGGTGGATCTAGAGACTTGATGACAGTGACCGACATGACACTGTGCCAACAATAGAAAGAAATGTAATAAAATAATAAAATGCAGCTCACTGTTGAGCTCGGCCATCTCCTCTGCTTCCTTATTTTGTGAGTAACAATGAAATTATCTGATATACTGTATTTAACACAAAATATGTGGTCCTCATAATGCAGCAATAATAAAACATTTTCAAATATTTATTTGTTTGAATGCATCGTTGGAATTTTGTGAAACTGATAATTTAGGAGGGGCTGAAAAATAATTCAGGTTAAGCATTTCCGACATACAATATATGTTATTACAATTAGGGATGTCCCAATGGAATTTTTTTGCTCCCGATCCGATCATGTGATTTTGAGTATCTGCCGATACTGATCTTTCCCGATCCGATCTTTCACATTAGTAACCAATTTGACGTATTTGTCCGAAACTGGCGAAGCGAGACAAGCCCCTCTGTTGCCTCAATAGCCCCTTGAGCGCGGTGGCTCACATTACAGCCCCTGAGAATGTGCTTCATACGAGAAATATTCAAAGTTTCAATCTGTTTGCACATTAGTATACATTCACAGTGTTCGACTTACATAATGATTTGCTCCATTTTGGTCTGAAACGCAGACAATAATCCTCACAAAGCGAATGTTGACGTTATCCAGACGAATGTTAACTTCATTCAAGCGAGGCATTGCAATCAATACAGCTGTTTGGCAAAGCACCAGCCGCCTCCCCCATTCCTTTGCTCACTCTAGTCACATAACGTGACGTATTAGATTGGTCGTGTTGAACGCAGCTCTGTTCACGCGGAACATCCGCCTTGCAAACATTGCAACTGGCTATTGGACTGGCTTCGGTTTCAATTTTAAAATGCTTCCAAACTTCTGACATTTTGTCTAGCTGCTCCGAGTCATCAGGTGGACATAACCTACTGGTGTTGCGGGAGCGACGCATTGTGAGCTTGTAGGTCTGCTATTTTCGGCATACGTCACGTGTAAATCAAAGGAAATGCGTTTGTTTTGGAAAATTCTTCTGCTCTGTGCGACAATAAATAAATGAATGATATGTAATTTAAAACCAAAACTAAGGCCTCAGTATGAGTTTAAGACGTGAACATGGTCATGTTTGTTGAATAAAATAAAAAAAAATACTCCCGTTCATCGGATCGGGACATCCCTAATTACAATATATATTATTTAACCTTTGTTTATTACACCAGGTAGTCACTTGAGATCAAAGATCTCTTTTTCTAGCAAGACCTGGCCAAAATGGCAGCAAAAACAAAAAACAAACATACAAAAATACACAAAACACAGACAAAGACATAAAAGGCAAAGTGGGGCAAGGGGATACATTTGAGCTGCAGCAAATCAGATTGCAGATATATACATACAACACACAATATAGCAGTGAGATGGGCACCATGACAGACAGGGGTTGGGGATGTTACTGGGTTGAGGAACTGTTGCAGGAATCAGTGAGAATGTTCATAAGAGAGTGCTTGAATGCTGACTTAGGCATAGGTGACCAGTGATTTCTGTAGGTTGTTCCAGTCACTGGCAGCAGCAGCCCTGAATGAAGTTTGACCAAGTACAGTGTATGTTTTTGGAATCTTTAGGAGAATGTGTTCAGCAGAACCAGTGTTGTAAGTAGCAGATGTAATTTGCAACAGGTGACATAGGTAAGGGGGGCCAACCCAGGAGGGTTTTGTAAAGGAGCATGAACCGGTGCATATTGCGACGGGTGTGCAGGGATGACCAGTTGGCGGAGAAGTAAAGGGTGCAGTGGTTAGTGTCCGTTTGACCAAGAAGGCCATCTAGACCAGTGGTTCTCAACCTTTTTCATGTCAAGGACCACCACACTGAGGATGTGGACCCCCATATGAGAAGATATGTGTTCAATATGATTTAATGTTAGTCCAGAATTATTGTAAATAACCCCATGAAAGCTTTATTATTTGTATGGGTAATTACCCATGCTTCATATTTGTTACTGGTTTCAGTGTATGCCTAAAGTGATGTGTTGGAAGGTCTATAGAGATTGATTGAAAACTTTATTAACATTGCAGAATGGGTACAATACAGTACGGCTCAATACAAACAATTGCTAAGAGGATGCATACCAGAAAAAGTATTTTGTCTTGTTTACATCAGCGTCCCCCATTTTCAATTCATCAAGACATTTATGACATACAGATATACAGTACTGTTTCATCAAGACATTTATGACATACAAGACGTATACACAATATACAGTACTGTTTAAGAGAAGGATCTTAAAAGAAAAATATTTCATCATTTATTTATTCATACATGGAATTACCACAGTCCAACAGTACATATTCATATAATGTATATGACATACAGATATAGAGTACTGTTTCATCAAGACATTTATGACATACAAGACGTATACACAATATACAGTACTGTTTAAGAGAAAGATCTTAAAAGAAAAATATATACATTCGAAGGGGAAAAAACGTACATTGGAGGGGGTTGGGTGGGTTTGATTGATTGATTGTAAACTTTAACAGATTGCAGAATGGGTACAATACAGTATGGCTCCATACAAACAATTGTTAACACTTCCAGTGCCACTGGTTAACATGGTAAAACGTGGTTAAATGCCAGCACCGACTTCAATGATAGCGTTGTGAACGCATAATCTCTGTCTTAAATTATGGCTGTGTCTAATCTGCCCGTTGTTTATCAATGACTTGTTTGCAGTCAACATTGTCGAAACGGATTGTTTTGAAAAGCCCTCGTTTTCAAGGAAAATATAAAGATTCCGTGATAAAAGGCATTTACTGGAATATTCTGGAATACACAAAAACGTTGTAATTTTTCTGCCTATTTATTAATCGTTTTCAAATAAACGCTAGATTATCGATAGTATATGTGTACTTATGCACGCTATAGAAGCGGGCTGAAATATCAATGATCTCATTTCCTGATCGCTCGCACAGCCACACACACACGCATAGGGCAAACGCTGATATATAGGTGAAAATAGCTCTGATTATCCCAAGACTGGTAAAATAGATTCCTTACCTCAGATCAGATGTTATCCAAAAAGATTATTCCAATTCCTGATCGCCATTCCAAATATCGATCGCGTTTATTGATTCAGCATTGGGTACTGTAAATACATAATCCACGCATTTTCCGGGTTGACGATCACAATGGATTCTTCAGTTGGCTCGACGGAAAAGTAAAATGAGGAAACTGGCCCCGCCCCCTTCAGCAGTCTAAAGTAATGGGGTGCAGTTACACAGCGAGAGACGATAGGGGGCGGTATCTTCCCAATTGAGCTCAGAGAGTCTGCAACACTAACCTGAGGCTCGATTGATGAAATATGAATTCAAATCGCCAATAAATAAAAAAATACGACAAACGTTTGCGCTTTTGACATCTAAATCAACGTTCAGTTCAACTTAGCTTTGTCATGGTCAGGGCTCGGGCCTTCCTCTGCCCCCATCCCCCAGGTGATATATGGGCAGCTTCCTGCTGCAGCATTCCCACGCTGCCAGACGAGCATCAATCAGCGCGGCTGTGAGGGATTCCCTCATCAGCAGCCCCTATATCACCTGACGGATCCTGTCGTCCCTCGTCGCAGTGTTAAACTAGCTATAGGTACGACGACGAACCTAAAGCCTTGCAACCCTGTCCTCATTGATATACCTTGTCCTAATCTGTTTCTCTCTGTGCCCAGGATCACCGCTCCAGTACACCTCCAACCTGGACGTCCCGTGCTGCACTAGGAGTGCACCAGCTCTCGCCTATTACAACACGTACATGTTACCCCGCGCTGCACTAGGAGTGCACCAGCTCTCGTCTATCGTACATCCCTGTACCTGTTGTCCCGTGCTGCACAAGGAGTGCTCCTGCTCTCGCCTATTACAACACGTACCTGTACATTCCTGTATTTGCCTTGGGGAAATACTATTAAAACACCCTAAACCGCTCCATTCGCTCTCCTCCTGTGTTTGCTATTGGGCTCCGCAAAAACCCCTCCTCACAGAACACTGCGACCAGATGTCGGACCCAGCACCACAGGACGTCGGGGAATGGAGCAACAATATCCAGGCCGCCGTCAATGGACACGCCATTCTGGTAAACCAACACTCACAGTTACTGGACGAAACCATTGCCCAACTCGGCGCTCTCACGCTCAGCTCCGTGGAGCGAGACAGACAATATGAGCGTTTTGACGCATACGTCACTGCCCAGCTAGACGCCCCACCTGTTGTATCCCCGCACAGGGAGCCCCATGTCCCCGCACCAGAACGTTATGGCGGAGACGTCTCTAAGTGTTGTGCCTTTATTTTCCAATGTTCATTATTATTCGGGCAACAGCCACAAACCTTCCAGAGTGAAAAATCCAAAGTCTCCTACCTGTCTGGTTTGCTCACGGGTCCCGCGCTAGAATGGGCAACCGCCCTCCACTTCAGTCGTTCCCCCCTCTGCGATTCGTACTCTACTTATGTCGGCGACATGCGAAAGGTTTTCGGCCATCCCCCCGGGGGCTCGGATAGTACTGCCGCCTTGTTTACAATCCGCCAAGGTCATCGCAGCGTGAGCGAGTATGCTATTGAATTCCGTATCCTGGCAGCAGGTTCCGAGTGGAACGACACGCCGTTACGAGGGGCTTTCCGCCAAGGCCTCAGCGACGTCCTAAAAGATGAATTGGCGTCTAAGGAGAAGCCAACTTCCCTTGACGAGTTGATTAACTTAGCCAGAGACTTGGACACACGCCTCCGCGAACGCCGCAGTGAGAAATCTAGTGCCGTCCATAGTGTGCTGCCACAGACCCCGGAGCGCGCCGTCAATAGTGTGCCGCTGCAGAACCGCAGAGCCGAAGGCTCGGAGATTGATTGATTGATTGATTGATTGATTGATTGATTGTTGAAAGTTTATTAACAGATTGCAGAATGGGTACAGTACAGTACAGCTCAATACATACAATTGTTAAGGGGATGCAGACCAGAGAAAGACTTTCGTCTTGTTTACATCAGGGTCCCCCATTTTCAATTCATCATAACATATATGACATACATGACATACAGATAGACAGTACTGCTACATCTATACATTTATGACATATCAGATTTGCAAATACAGTACTGTTTGTGATACAAAAGTGTCCAGAAAAAGAGTGTATATACATTTGGCGTAGAAACTGTACATTGGAGGAGGTTGGGTGGGTGGGGTGGGGTTGGGTGGGTTGGGTGAGGGCTGTACATTGGAGGTGTGGGGGGGGGGGGGGGGGGGGTTGGGTAGGGGAGCCTATGGAACTCGACCGCTCTCGCCTCCCTCTCCGCTCTCGCCGTCACAGACTCAGGACGGGGGCATGTTTGTACTGCGGGCAACTCGGCCACTCCATCGCTTCATGCTCGGTTCGCCCAAACGACGGGGCTCGACAGTGACGCTGGGCACATGTACGAGCATTAATTATGCTCCCAGCTCCGGCCCAAACATGCAATTCAGTGCCACGCTTTATCACAATGGTCAATCGCTCCCTCTGTCCATGCTGGTCGACTCAGGCGCAGACGAAAACCTCATTGACGCTGGGGTAGTGTCCCGCTTCCACATTGCCACCGACGCCTTGCCAATTCCCCGCGATGCTCAAGGTCTAAACGGGAGGTTGCTCTTGCAAATAACCCGCCACACCACGCCTCTCCGCCTCCAACTCTCAGGGAATCATAGCGAGGACATCCGTTTCCACGTCACTAATTCCCCCCATAATCCCATCGTTCTAGGCATGCCTTGGCTAAAGCTACACAACCCTGTAATAAACTGGCCAACGGGCTCAGTCACGAGCTGGAGTGCTCACTGCCACACCTCTTGTCTACGGTCAGCTCGGTCGCCACTGGGAGTCGCTGGCTCTCCCGTTCCCAACGAACCTATTGACCTTTCGAGTGTTCCTCCTATTTATCACGATTTAGAGGCGGTTTTTAGTAAACAACAGGCTCTCTCCCTGCCACCTCATCGCCAGTACGACTGTGCTATTGATCTGCTCCCGGGAGCTCCGCTCCCAGCTAGTCGCCTGTTTAACCTCTCATGCCCAGAGAGGGAGTCCATGGAGAAATATGTCCACGAGTCCCTGGCCTCAGGCATTATTACCCCCTCCTCCTCTCCTGTCGGCGCGAGGTTCTTTTTTGTTTCCAAGAAGGATGGCTCCCTTCGCCCCTGTATTGACTACCGGGGTCTCAACAACATCACGGTCAAGAACAAGTACCCCCTGCCATTGATTAACTCTGCTTTCGAACCCCTGCAAGGTGCCACCATTTTCTCGAAGCTGGACCTCAGAAATGCCTATCACCTTGTCCGCGTCCGGGAGGGAGACGAGTGGAAGACGGCCTTTAAGACCCTGCTCGGTCACTTCGAGTACAAGGTAATGCCTTTTGGGTTGACCAACGCCCCTGCTGTCTTCCAGGCCCTTGTCAATGACATTCTCTGTGATGTCCTTAACCGCTCTGTCTTTGTTTATCTAGACGACATTCTGATTTGTTCCCGCTCTATGGAGGAGCACGTCTAGCATGTCCGCCGGGTCCTCCAACGCCTACTGGAGAACAAGCTGTTCGTCAAGGCGGAGAAGTGTGAGTTCCACGTCTCCTCCATCGGGTTCCTCGGCTACATCATCGAGGGCGGCAAGATCCGGGCGGACACCGAGAAGATCAAGGCGGTGTCCGACTGGCCCCGTCCCACCAACGTCAAGCAGCTCCAACGCTGCCTGGGGTTTGCTAACTTCTACCGCGTTTCATCAGGGACTACAGCCGGGTCGCTGCACCCCTCACCCAACTCACCTCGCCTTCCGTGCCCTTCGTCTGGTCTGACAGAGTGGACTCCGCCTTCGCCGAGCTGCACCGGCGCTTCACCTCCGCGCCCATCCTCATCCAGCCGGACGCGTCCCGCCAGTTCGTGGTGGAGGTAGACGCCTCGAGTACCGGAGTAGGGGCGGTCCTCTCCCAACGCTCCGCTCTCGACCAGAGACTGCATCCCTGTGCCTTCTTCTCTCGCCGCCTGACCCCAGCGGAGGTCAACTACGATATTGGGAACCTGGAGCTCCTGGCAGTCAAACTGGCCCTGGAGGAATGGAGGCACTGGCTGGAGGGCTCAGAGATCCCCTTCCTGGTCTGGACTGACCATAAGAACCTCGCCTACGTCCAGACGGCCAAGCGTGTGAACTCCCGCCAGGAGTTTTCACCCTGACCTACAGGCCTGCTTAATCCACATCTTTGCGCCTCGCCTCTCTTTCTAACAGTAACTCTGAAACTATGATAAATCGCTCTCTTTCTTTGAACCACCTTATTATCCCATCTCTGGTCTGACAGCTCTTCATATCTCACAGCATGACATAATCTTATGATATAGCACTTTCTTCCCCAGGACCACCCAACGATAACTCGACCAATGGTACTCTCCCATTTCTTGATGTAACACATAAACCGCACCGTGATACCCATATTAGGTACTGTGTGCTAATTTACGCCCTACCATCAATTATCAAACCACAGTACGGGGAGTGACCGACCAATATGTATAAATATGTGTGTAAACGAGTATTCTGGACTTCATTTTGCAACTGGCTTTTCCTGCGTGAAGAGTCCATGCTGTGAAGTCTAGATCTGTTCTGTGGCTTTTCGTGTGTGAATTCAGACTTGAGTAAACCTTTTTAGCAGAATTGCTTGTTCATCCTGACTCAGTCTCAATTTGATTTGATCAGACCGCCGTTTCTCAAGAAAGAACCCTGCTCATCTTTTTCAATTGGTTTGGCAGAATTGTTCGTCCATCTTACTCAGTCTCCAGCTGACCAATCTTCTTTCCTTCAACTACGAATCCAGTTTGAACCCAACAAACATTCTAGAACATTTGTGATGTCACAGTATGATGTCAGACTCATAATCAAACATTCTAGAACATTTGTGATGTCACATAATGATGTCATAATAGAACATTCTAGAATATTTATGATTTCACAGTATGATGGTATAATCAAACATCCTACAACATTTGTGATGTCACAGTATGATGTCATAATCAAACATTCTAGAACATTTGTGTATCTATTCAACAATTATCTCAGAAGATCTCATTGTGCATCTTGAAACAGTACTGAACAGTACTGAACAGATAGACTAAACAACATAGATTGAAGCCTGCATTTCTCAACCAAGGTGCCTTGCCTACCGTTTTGTGGTAAGAGACAATACAGAGACAATACAGACCCTCTCCCGTTGGCCGGCGGTGCACAGGCATCACCCACACTTTCAAAATGCCCCCGCGCGGAATTGTCTAGTTGCACATTGCAATCCACTCTTTGAGAGTGGTTTTGAAGGAGGGTAGGGATTCACATTATTTTACAGCTGTGTGAGTGTGTCTATGCCAATTAATGTTTATGAATATCCAGGACTTTTATTATAAGAATTGATAGTAGCCTACTACGGTATGTGTATGTAGCGGGGTGGATAACCTCTCACCTGAGGGTGAGATTATACGAACACCGGATAGCAGGGACACGGAGGAGCCCCCAACTGTGGTGGCCGCGCTGTTAGATGTAAGGGGTAGGAATGCAGTAGGCAGGGCCTTAGAATTTACTAACCTAGGAACAGGTACGTTAGTCATGCAGGATGTTATAATAACAAATACTCATTAGTACCCTGTAACCTCCCTGAACAACTGCGTCCGGTCTAACAAGCGGCGTACCCCCTCACACCCGGTGAAAGTAGGGATCAATAGTCTCCCCAACCTGTTACCTTATTGCTCCGCTGTTGAGAAATTAGGTTAGCATGGAACCCCTTCATACACATTGACAACTGGCAATAAGGGCGACAAGTAATTCTCCGTAAATAAATATAGACACAGCAAACCAGGTATACAGTTCTCAGCAGAGCTTTACTGTAATTAAATCTCAACGCTCAACAGTCACATAAACATATGGTCCCCATAGTGCAAAGAAAGCACTACGTTACTCAAAATGCATATAATAATAATAATAATAATAATAATAATAATAATAATAATAATAATAATAATAATAATAATAATAATAATAATAGATCAAATTTATATAGCGCCTTTTTAGAACCCAAGGTCGCTTCACAATCAGGACAAAAAATAGGGCTAGGGGGGGGATGAGGGAAGGTAAGGGATAATGGACCTAATCTAATCTAAACTAACTGATGGGGAAAAGCCTTGGTGAAGAGGTGTGTTTTTAGTGCAGATTTGAATATACAGTGAACGTTCCCTTTAAAGGCACCCCGTCAGTAGTGACACGCGTAGCAATGTCCTTGATATACCTTCGCCCTGTGGCGGCACACTAATAATACTCTGCACAACTGTGCTACTGCACGGATGAACACTCGCAGCACACACTTTCCATTCCGACAACACTGGTGCCATAACACAATTGAAATAAACAAATTAAGTGGGGCCCACACTTTAAAAGGAAAAGTCACTATACCTAAGCCGGCTATACCAAAATAACAAACCCCCACGTTGGAGCGCCCTGTCGTGGCTGGGGAACGTAGTGGCCGCAAACGGTATGACCCCTTCACTCTCTCGAGCATGAACAAATAAAAGGGTTTTGTAATCCAACAGGGAGGAACGGCGCGGGGTGTACCTTTTAAGTTAACCAGCACGTTATTACTTCAGTTCACAGACACGGCACTGAAGTCCCACTTATACAATGTCACGAGTCCCATTGAATAGTCTAGCCGTGTCTAGCTCCAGCACGTGGGTTCATAAAGTCTGTGCTTATTTGACGGGGAAATCAAAATGGTCTCTAGCGACCGTCACCTGGTACACCCCCGCCTGAGGTGTTGCAGACAGTCAGTTGGTGGTCACCGTAGCTGCAGGCGACGTCCAGTAGAGCCCCGGCGAAATGTCCTTCTCTTTGCTGTAGCCTGCGGGACTCGACAAGCTAAGCTACAAAGGCTAACTCACCATACTTTGTGTTATATAGTAGCCGGTGTGGCTACGATAGCTACCGACCTATACTTATAATACGCCAACTCCAGCAGTCTTCTCCCGTAGGTCGGCGACCGCCGTTCCTCTAACCCGACGCCTCGATGCCTATACTGGTGTTCTAACTTGCAAATATTCGGCGCTATATATTGTTCGGCCACGTTGTTAGCCTTTAGCTTCTCACTCGGGAGAGCCCCTTCACACGCGCCTCATCCCGTTCACGGTCGTCGCAGGAAGGGGCGTGCAGAACACACTTTTTAGTACATTCGTGACAATACCTGGCGGGCAACTCCGCTGTGGCCGGAGTGGTCTGACCTCCCCCCCTTCAGACCCTGTGTCTGAATCGTCCGTACCCACCGACAGGTTTTCGGCAGCGGGCTCGTCCTCTTGGACTACAGGCCGTTCGCCTGGATCCGCCTCCCCTCCCCTGTCTACTCCGTCTTCACCCCATGAGTCCGAACCCACCCCTTCCCCAGCGTCGGGCATGACCCCAGTAACAACACGAGGGGACCTAGGTGGAGTGCATACTCTGGGGAACGGTTCCCGAGGGAGATAAATGACGAGTGCCTCGCCAGACTCGGAAGAGCTCTGTGAATGTTCATAAGTCCTCCCTGTCGGAACTGGAAAAGGTACAGGGCTTGAGTTGGTCCCGATGGACAGTCTTCTCCTGACCCCCCCCCCCCTCTGGCCGGACTGTGAAGACAGGCATCCCTTCTTGGTTCTCTGCAACCACCAGATAAGGGGTAGTTTCCCACTTGTCTTGGATCTTATTCCGACCTCTGGGTCGATGGTTCCTCAACAGAACCCGGTCTCCGGCCCTTACAAGCGTGCCTCTGGACTTTCTGTCGTAGATCCGTTTGCGTCTGTGAGACGCATGTTTAGCCATGGCTTCCGCGGCTTCTGCAGCGGCCTTCAGCTGCTCGTGGTGTCCCTGGACCCACTCGTCTAAATTCTCCACATTGCCGTCCACGGCATCCTTGCCACCCAGTACGTCCCTGGGCATCCTTGCATCCCTCCCAAAGAGCAGGTAGAAGGGGGTGTACCCCGTCGAGGAATGAACATGACAGTTGTACGTAAGTACAAGTTCGGGCAGGTGTTCCTTCCAGTTCCTCTTCTTGTCCGCGGGTAAACTACGCAACATATCATGCATGGTCCGGTTAAATCGCTCGCATTGGCCGTTCCGCTGGGGGTGGTAAGGAGTGGTACGGCTCTTGGAAATCCCGTAAAGTCTACAGAGTTCTTTGATGACACTAGATTCAAAGTTCCGACCCTGGTCGGCATGAAGTTGAGCGGGACAGCCATAATACACAAACCAATGTCAGATGAGCGCGGCGGCGGTGGTCTTGGCGGTCTGATCTTTGGTCGGGACGGCGATAGTGAAACGGGTGAACATGTCTGTCAGCACCAGGACATTCTCGTAGCCACCCGTCGACATCTCCAGGACGCGTCTATATTTTCTACAACGGAGTTCGGCGATTTGCGAATCTGATTGGCCACTGACGTTTCTGGTCATGTGACATGTGCGCCCAATAGCGTGACGAGCTGTGTCTTTGCCCATTTCCGCGTCGAACAGCCTGCAAAGCACCTGGCGTTCTATCGCCTAACCCTAACCCTAACCCTAACCTTAACCAACTTCGAAAGAGTGCCTGAGCTTAACCGTCGGAATCAGGGCAGGCGTTCTAAGACAAACTCTAACCTTAACCAACTTCGAACGAGCGCCTAAGCCTAACCAGTGTAGAAACTTGCGGTCCCACGATTGGGCGTACATGTCACATGACCAGAAATGACACTGGCCAATCAGATTCGCAAATCGCCAAACTCCGTTGTAGAAAAATAACAGGCCTACAGGACGGTAAAGTCCATAGCTAGGACTTCCATGGGCGCGGTCACATTGGTGCAGGTCATAGGGGCCTGTGACTTAGGGAACACGTCCTGGGCTAGCGCACACCGTTTACACTGTTGCACCCAGCCATTCACCTCCGCTGCCATCCCTATCCAGAAGTAACTTCGCCTCATCAGGTCTATGGTCCCACGTTTGCCAAAGTGTCCCCCATGATCATGTTGGGTCTCGTATATGTGTCGCCGCAGTGTCGTCGGCACCACCAGTTGCAGCACCTCCTCCCCGTCTCGGGGGTCACTAACTCGCCGAAACAGTACCTCATTGCGCAAACGGAAACACTCCCACTGTCCATATAACTTGCGTAGGCATGGGTTTACTTCTTCCAACAGTGCTTTGGTAGGTGGGGTCCCGCTTGTCACTGCCCGCCGTACTGGTCCCAGTTCGGGATCTTCTACTTGGAGTTGCCGTAACTCGTCCCAGCTATATCCGCTGTTTCCCTTCTGGGCCACTATTTGCCTTGCTACAACCGCTGGAACCCCAGACGGATTGGTCCGCTCCTCTGGGCCCAGGCGAGCACGGACTTCTTCCGCCGGGATCACTAGGAAGCCCTCTTTCGGGCCTACCACGTCCGTCTGTCTTGCGCCGATCGCTGGGACCTGCAGCGGATCGGTCCGTTCCTCGGGCCCAGCCGAGTACGGACTTCTTCTGCCGTGATCGCTAGGAAGTCTTTTTGTCCACTACTTCTGGTTCTTGTCTCATCGGAATGCGTGACAAGGCATCTGCATTTTGGTTGAGTCGGCCGGGTTTGTAATGTACTACAAAGTCATATTCGGCTAACTGCACTGTTGAATGTCGGCTATTGCGTATTGGCTAGACATCATAACACAGACTATACAGTATATAGAAAGAAAGAATAAAACGCTGACAAACAGGATCTGTGTATCAAGGAAGCAACAATTTTATTTGTGAAGGTCGCTCTTAATATACACACACTCAGCTGGTGTCAATGAGTCCATCACTCAGCTGGTGTCAATGAGTCAATCATTCTCATGGATGACGGGAGAGCACACTCATGATTGTCAACACCCCCACTTGCTCTCTACTGACTTATCTAAACTGGAGAAGAAAAATAAAAATAATAATTTAATAACAATCAGTTATTGTAACACTTTTACATTCCATTAATCAAACGAAGGCCGTCATTGATATGGTTCCTCTCCTGAGTGAAACAAGAACATGAATCATTAGATTTCATTATTTACAAACAGTCAGTTTTTCACTGGCATTCTCTTATAACAATTTGAAATAAAACAAGAAAAACTAAAAGATTTGACCGCTTGGTCAATACTCACACTGATGTGGTTTCTCTCCCAAACATACCCTTTGTGAACCTATTTAATTTGTCCTTAGTTACTGGTTTGGTAAACACATCAGCCACCATTTGATCTGTGGGACAGTATCGCAAACAGATCTGTCCATTTAGTACTGTAGATCTGACAAAATGGTACTTTATGTCTGTGTTTGCATCTTTGTCTGCGGACTGGGTTCTTAGCTAATGCTATGGTTCCCTGATTGTCCTCATGGACAATGGGTGGTGCATACTTACATGCATCCATATGTGTCAGCAGTTGTACCAGGTGTAAACACTCTTGGGTGGTTGTAGCTAGTGCCATGTACTCTGCTTCACATGTGGACAATGCCACCGTCGGTTGCTTTTTGGTCTTCCATGAGACCAATGGACCAGTCTCATGTAGACTTACACAGTACCCTGTTGTGCTACGTCGGTCTGTGACATCTGCTGCCCAGTCCTGCATCACTGTAAGCCTGTAACCTCAAATAAGAATTACACTTCTTGTAACACAACATTTTATCACTGGTGCCCTTTAAGAACCTCAATACATGCTTGACAGTAGCCCAATGTTCCTCAGTTGGTTTGTTAAAATACTGAGACAGTTTACTCACTATGAAACACAGATCTGGCCTAGTACACATAGTAAGATAGATTAGGCTACCGACCACCTCTCTGTACCGGGTGACATCACTCATTAGTCCTGCCCCTTCAGTGTAATTGAGTGCCCGCTCACATGGTGTTGATCTGGGTTTACTGCATGTCAAACCTCTCTAGCATGTTCTTTACACACTGCTTCTGTGACATTGTCACACATCCATCGCACTGTTCAAAGTCGATTCCTAGGAAGTGTGTCAATCTGCCCATATCCTTCATCTGAAATTTCTTTGTGAGCATCTCTTTTACAGCATTCATTGCATTCTCATTACTGGCAGCAAGAACCAAATCATCAACCCATATAATCATGATTACCTTCTCATGCTCAGTTTCTCTTGTATATATACACAGTGTTCAGCAGGGTTTTGCACAAATTCATTCACAATTAGATAGTCATGTAACATGTTGTTCCAATTCCGGCCAGACTGTTTTAGACCATACAGTGACTTCTCTAGTTTACACACCAATGTCTCTGTGCCAGATGTCTGTTCATAACCCTCTGGCTGTTCCATGTATATCTCATAATCTATCGGTGCATGTAGGTAGGCAGTTTTAACGTCCATCTGATTTAAAATCAAATTCTCTTGTGCAGCTTTCTGCATCAACACTCTGACACTGGTCAGGTCGGTCGGCTGTGGGAGAAAAAGTCTCTCCATAGTCAACACCCCTTCTCTGACTGTAGCCTTTAGCAACATATCGTGCCTTGTATTTATCTGAACCATCTGCATTTTTCTTGATAGCATACACCCATCGACCCCCCACTGCAACTTTGCCCTGTGGCAAGTTGGTCAAAGTAAATGTACCGTTCTCTCTCAGTGATTGCATTTCATCCTCCATGGCACTGACCCATTCTTTTGATTTGGGTGACTTCACTGCATCACTGAAAGTTAAAGGTATGTTACACAACATCTTGTAACAATAATCAACATTAACCTGTGTCTGGTCCTGACTTCCTACTTCATATACACTATCACCAAAATAATCTGGCTTCTTCCAGTCCCTGGCAGACCAGGCTGCAGAAACAAATTAGTGGGGGGGCATAAAATGTTCTCGGGGGGGGGGGGGGGGGGGGCACAATGGTTTTTCAACACAGGTTCCCTTTTATACGTTTCAGCTGGGACAGCGGCGCTGTGGCTTGCTTGGCGCTGCCCACGGTGCTGAACTAAACAGCAGAGAGGCAATTGAAAAATCGAATTTCTCTCTATCTTAAGAACATTCACTTATACAAAAACAGACTGAACGGATATATATAACAGACCTGCTGGGGCAGCGGACTGAGAGCAGGGGACACAAACAGGCTGGATGAGATGGTCAGGAAGGCCAGTAGCGTGGTTGGGGTGGAGCTGGACTCTAGCGAGGGTGGCGGAGAGGAGGAAACTTGCTAAGCTCCAGGCCATCAGGGAAAACCCCTCCCACCCACTATACACAGACTTGGCTGACAGGAGGAGCATGTTCAGTGCCAGGCTCACACTACCTAAATGCAGCACTGAACGGCACAGGAAGTCCTTCATTCCGACAGCCATCAGACTAATGCATCACTGTGTCTCACTGCATCACTGAGCACAGAGTGACAGTTACCATCTTCCTGGACTCTTACTTTTTAAACAGCACTGTGCAATATTACACCTACTGTAGACTTCAGTATATTTTTACTGTATTTATTTACTGTATCTTTTATTCTATTTTTATTCTATTTCATTTTATTCTATTCTTAGGCCATTTGTTTTGTTATTCTTATTTTTATTTTTTTAACCAGGGCGGGCACAGCTGACTCAGTGGGCGGGCCCGGCCCCCAAATGCCCGCCCATGCCGCCGGGTCTGGTCCCTGGAAGGATAGCGTCGAGACTCCTGTTTGACCTCCTGTTCCTCTTTAGCCTGATCCTGGCTGTTCTCTGGCCACAGGAATCTGCTGTTTAGCAGTCTCTGGACTAGCATCCATTTGCTTGCTTGTGCTAGACCTAAGTGGCCCACCAAAATCCTCATCATCTATGGATATCTCAGTCTGTGTCTGCTGCTCACCTACTGTTTTTGGCATAAATCTGACCAGTCTGTGCTTCCTCACCTTTCCACTGTCGGGGTAGAAAACCAGGTAAGCTGGGCTCTTCTTGTCATGCCCGACAAAGAAGCCCTTCTCACTCCTAGGGTCTAACTTTTTCTTGTGCTGTCTGTAGGCATAACACAGAGTTCCAAACTTCTGCATCCTAGACATATTAGGACGTTTCCCTGTCAGCAGCATGTAAGGTGTCTGTTTAGTGCGATTGTTAAAACATCTATTTCTTACTTGAGATGCAGTCTGTACTGCATAAGGCCATAATGCTTTTGGGAGCTTGCTCTCTAATAGCATGCATCTAGCCATGTCAAAAAGAGTCCTAAACTGGCATTCTGCAGTACCATTCTGATGTGGCGAATATGGTGATGACGTCTCATGCCTTATACCATTTTTCCTCAGTAGCCCTTGGTACTCTCTTCCAGTGTATTCTGTACCATTATCAGACCGGATGCGTCTGATCCTCCCATATGAGGCGGTGTCAGCTATGAACTGCTCTGTTGCTTGCACAGTATCACTCTTATGCTTAAGATGATAGATAAACACAGTACTTGTGTAGTCGTCAGTAAACGTAAGTGTAAATCTATGCCCATCTATGGACACTGGGTCAATAGGACCCGCTAGGTCTGTGTGCACCAACTCTAGAGCCTTTTTGGCTCTCACATCAGGCTTCCTGTTGAAGCTTTGTACAAACTTTCCCTGAGTGCACACTTCACAGTTCAGTTTAGACTTGCCATCAACAATATTCTGGAGTTTCTCAACATCAGCATAATTGCAGTGTCCTAGAATTTCATGCCATGACTGTATATCAAAACAGCCCTTGCTCTGATCACATTGGTCATTCACTATGGGCAAATAATATAGCCTATTATGCTCATGGATGTGAAATTCAGTACCGTCTCTGTGCTGTAGGACGTCTTCTCCTTGTCTGAAGATCACAGTGGCTCCAGTGTCAGTGGTGGCTGCTCTCACAGAGAAGATGTCCTGCGGGAATGAGGGGATGTACAGCGCCCCTCTCTGTGTTGTAGTCAGTCGCCTCCCTCTGCTGTCCATCAAGCACACCTCCGCGTCCCCTCTGCACTCAGCGACCCCGTTGCTCCTCGTGCCGTCAGCCAACTCCACGCAGTGAGACTCGGCCTGGAATCCGCCATCAAACACCTTGAACTTGGCCAGGTCGGTGATTATATGCGCAGTCGCACCCGTGTCCACCATCAGGCCCCTCTTCTTAACACCGCGTCCTGGCTCGCCTTCCCTCGCCAGAGACGCATATGTGTTGTTGTCATGACAAATCACTTGCACAGACACGCCTTGCGCATCGTTCTGCTCCGGTCTCCATCTGCAGGTCGCCCCTTGATGTGTGGAGCTTTTACAGTGGTGACACCACAGCTTGCGTCGACAGGTCCTTCTCATATGTCCACTTTGGCCACATCTGTAGCATATAATGTCTGTACGCTGTGTGCTCTGAATGCGTGCGCTTTGGGCATTCTGTGCACCCCGGTCAGACAGGGCTTGGCTCGCATAACATTGTCATCCGACGCGGTGACACGAATTTTTTCAGTATCCTCAAAACTCCTGAGCTTAGTCTTAAACTCAGAAAACAGTATAGTCTCATCACTCTGTGTGACATGTATCGCAAAGGGTTTAAATGCCTCGGGCAGTCCTTTTAATACCATAGCCACGAGTAGGCTATCACTCAAAGTCTCATTTGCGGTTCTCAGTGCAGTTATTGCCCTTTCTGCCCGAATAATATAGTTAGTAGTCAGCTCCGTATAGAGACTGATAATCCTCGGCTTCCCTGAACCCGCATAATAATTGCGCAATATTCCGATGGCTTTCCGTCCATCATCAGACGCTTCTCGCATTACCAGCGATAAACTCTTATCGTCCAGAAACTGGATGAGCTCTGCGTATATCAATGCGTTTTTCTCATCATCTTCTCTCAACTCGTCAGCAGACGCCGTTAAAGGAAGATCCGTTTCGAGAGTGTCATTTAGTCTCTGTAGCCGGAGATGGCCCATGAACTTAGTCTCCCACAGTTCATACCTTTGTTCATCTCCGTCAAACGCTAGAGGAGACCAACGCGAACTCCTTTCCGATTGTCTGGTCGTCATGATTCTAGCGCCCTGGGCCCATAACCTGTTGAATGTCGGCTATTGCGTATTGGCTAGACATCATAACACAGACAGTATATAGAAAGAAAGAATAAAACGCTGACAAACAGGATCCGTGTATCAAGGAAGCAACAATTTTATTTGTGAAGGTCGCTCTTAATATACACACACTCAGCTGGTGTCAATGAGTCCATCACTCAGCTGGTGTCAATGAGTCAATCATTCTCATGGATGACGGGAGAGCACACTCATGATTGTCAACATGCACGACCCAGCGCTGCTCCACCGCCCCCAGGTTGGCTGTGTCCAGGTACCGCAAAGGGTTGTGGTCGGTGATCACGGTGAATTGGGAGTAGAGCAGGAGGTCTCAGAACTTCTTGGTGATCGCCCACTTCAGGGCAAGAAGCTCCAGCTTGGGGTGCTCCAGTAGCACACCATGTTACCGCGCTGCGTCGCGGGACTCCGTGCTGCGTCACGGATCTGGTTGACTCCGAGTTCGATTCCCGGACTCGCCGTCATTTGCCGAATGTCTCCCCCTGCTCTCTCTCCCGTTTCACCCTACAACTGTCGGTCATGCTTGACCAGAAAAGCGATAAACGCTAAAAAATAAAGTTAAAAAAAAAAAAAAAAAAAAAAGAAGCTCCAGCTTGAACACGCTGTCGTTTCGGTCATTCCTTTCAGACCCTCGTAGGCCCCGACTCGCGAAGGCGATGACACGCTCCACGACCTCCTGTTTCTGACTCAGCACGGCCCCCAACCCCAGGTAGCTTCCGTCTGTGGTTACCACGAAGGGGAGTCGGAGATCCGGGTCCGCTAACACGGGTGGCGCCATAAGACACCCCCGCAATCGGTCGAAGGCCTCCTGGCAACCCGGAGTCCACTGGAAGGGCTCGGGCCGGCCCTTGGCAAACCCTTTCTTTTCTTTCCCCATGTAGTGGTTGTGCTACCTGGGCGAAGTGGGGTACGAACCGCCGGTCACTTGTCTCACCTCTTTCGCCGAACGTGGTGCCGGCCAGTCTTCCAGGGCCCTTACTTTGTCGGTGTCGACTTGAACCCCGGCCGCAGAAACGATGTGTCCCAGAAACTTTACCGCCGTCTTGAGGAGGAAACATTTTTGGGGCTTGAGCTTGAGGCCGTGTTCGCGGAGGCATCCGAACACCAGGTCTAGCTTCTGGCAGTGGCTCTCGAAGTCGCTAGAGAACACCAACACGTCATCCAGATAGACCAACAGAACGTCAAAGGCCAGGTCTCATAGAACCGCGGTCATCAACCGCTGGAACATCGCCGGCGCATTACACAGCCCGAATGGCATGCGGGTCTAATGGTAAAGGCCAAAGGGCGTAGTGACGGCAGTCTTTTCCTGATCTTCCTCCTTCACCGCCACTTGGAAGTAGCCGGCTGTGAGGTCGAGCGACGAGAAGACTGTAGCCTATCCGAGGGCGTCTAGGGACTCCGCTATTTGGGGTAGAGGGTAAGCATCTCGGTGCGTCGCATTGTTCAGTCGACGGTAGTCGCAACAGAACTGCACGGAGCCGTCCTTCTTGATCACTATCACCGCCGGTGACGCCCATGGGCTACAGCTCTCCACCAGAACGCCCTGAGGCACCAGATCTTGCACGTGTTGTTTCACCTCTTGGAAGATGTGGGGAGGTATCTTCTGTTTGATGGGGGGTGCGTCTCCAGTGGGGATGTAGTGGGTGATCGTGGTAGTGTAACCATAATCTCCGTCGTCTACGGAGAACACAGCCTTGTGTTTCTCCTAGTGCTGTCAAACGATTAAAATATTTAACTCGATTAATCGCATGCTTGTCCATAGTTAACTCGCGATTAATCGCAAATTAATCGCATTTTTTTTTACCTTAAACAGATCTTTTTCAAGTTCCAAGTTTTAATACTCTTATCAACATGCGAGTCAACAAATGCTTGCTTTGTGCAGCCATTTAACACAAAAGGATGACCCTCATGCATTGCAAATTTGCATCAAATTCAAAACAGAGTGATGCACAAAATAACTTAAAAGAAAATAATAATTTAAAACAATGAATAAAGTGTGCATGAAATAATAGGGGAAAGAAAACGTTAGGAACTTGTTACATTCACACACACAAGGGCTGATTAATCACACACCCCCCTCTCTCCCTCACACACACACTCTCCCAGCTCTTTTTCTCTTTTGCCCCTTCCTCATCTCTCTCACCCCCCTCTCTCTCTATATCTCACACACACACACACACACACACACACACACACACACACACACACACACACACACACACACACACACACACACACACACACACACACACACACACACACACACACACACTTCAGAAACAAACATAGTATCAATGAGAGCATCAATAATACACCTGAGTGAAGTCTAGTAAAAAAAAAAAAAATTTTTTTTTTTTTTTAGTTAATCTTGAGTTAAAAAAATTAGTGGCATTAATAGAATCGGGAGTTAACGCGATATTAACGCGATATATTTGACAGCCTTAGTTTCTCCAATACCTGGTTCAGTCGGTTCACTTGCCCCTGGTTGAGGTCCTGGAGGTTCGCTTGTACGGTTACCAATAATCGTCTGGTCTTCCCGTCTGAGGCCTCGGGGGCCGTGTTGTCTCCGGCGTCAATCGCCGTCACCCTCAATCCTCCGGTGACTTCCTCCACGACCAGCCTCTCCTTAGGTAGCACTTGACGAGGACGGTATAGTTCCGCCACTCTGGACCGGGGCAGGAGCACGATAGCTGTATCGGTAGGTGTCCAATTATCTAGCAGTCACAGTCAATGTGTCAACTAAATGTCCCCATTGGAAAGGGTGTAGGCGAAGACTGAGACTATAAACCAGAGGAAACAATTCCGACTTTGCACTTCGGACTCCATGTCCAAACATCCAGTGCTTATAGAAAATGTATGTGCCATTAACACCAGGTGGCCAATTATTCAGTAGTTAGCCGGTAGCTAGCAGTCAGTTAGTAGCATTTATTAGCAGTTGGTAGTAGACGATAGAGTCGATTCAGAGTCGATTCAGCAGTAGTCAGTACTTGTCAGTCGATACAGATTATTTACCTATACAAAAGGAAAGGAAATAAACGACATTAGTTAGCAACTAGATATACATATGAAAGGATAATTACGAATAAACGGCGCATACAATGCAACGTACCGTTGGCCAGTCTGTTCGCCCACAGGGCTTTTCACCTTACAGGCCTATGGCTACGTGTGTCTCTTAAATAGTGCGTCACACAGACGCTGATTCAGCCTCACCTGTTCACATCTCAGTCCCCTGGCGTCTCACAGTTGCAGTAAACGCCCACTAGGTGGCACCAGATGATAAATAATACTTGTATAATAAGTGCCACTATAATAATGATAATAATAATAATATCTCTGTAGGAAGGGCGCTGGATAATTCTCCACCTCCCACCTAGTATTCTGGCCGTAAGGGCTCAGAAAACTACCCAAACCATACAAATTGTCCTACCCATACAAATGGACTTATATTTAAAGTGAAACAAAAGATACAACTCTCGTTCTATCTACAGTGGTAGCTCAACGGCGTCCGTGAAAACTACGTAAGTTATGTCGGCAACGGGCGATTCTCGACGTCCTCAGTTGTGCCAGAAACAGGCAATCCACGACGTCCTCAATCGTGCCAGAAACAGGCAATCCTCTGCGTCCTCAATTGCGCCAGAAACAGGCGACTTTCGACGTCCTTCTTTGTGCCAGGAACAGGCGACTTTCGACGTCCTTCATTGTGCCAGAAACAGGCGACTTTCGGCGTCCTCAATTGCGCCAGAAACAGGCGACTTTCGACGTCCTTCTTTGTGCCAGAAACAGGCGACTTTCGACGTCCTTCATTGTGCCAGAAACAGGCGACTTTCGACGTCCTTCTTTTTGCCAGAAACAGGCGACTTTCGACGTCCTTGATTCGGTCATTGTTCCTCAATTGTGAGAGGGTTTCAGCAATGCCCTCGTGGTTGGCCCTGTGGGCTTCTCCTTCCTGCCCAGCCAGGCATAGTTCATCGGATGTGTTTTGGCGTTCCTTGCCCGTCAATGCATCCCATTTTGCAGGACCGGACCTGCCTGGTGTGGGCTTCCTTCCACTTGAGGCCCCTCTTGAGGTACTTTTGGGCCAGTGTCTTTGGTCTCGCCTCCGTGGCGTTTGTGCCTCCCACCTTGACCAGACCGGGTCTGCCTGGTGTAGGCTCCTTTCCATTTGGGGTCCACCTCGAGGCGCTTTTGGACGAGTGTCCTTGGTCTCGCCTCTGTGGCGTTATGCCTCCCACCTTGACCAGACCGGGTCTGCCTGGTGTAGGCTCCTTTCCACTCGGGGTCCCTCTTGGGGCGTTTTTGGACCAGTGTCTTTGGTTTGGCTTCTGTGGCGTCCCTCCTGAGGCTTTCTCCGTTCTCAGGAGTGCTGATTTTGAGAACCTGTGGTCATTAGGGAGTGACGCTGGTTGCTTCTTCACTCCGATGGCCATTGTCCCCATGGAGTGCGCAAAATGGGTCAATGACTGGCGTGCCATCAACTTTACCTCCTCAAAGAGGTCCGGATGCGCACCACTCACAGTCTTGCCCAGTGGGCCATCCCACAGCACCAGATCGCCGACTCTCCCCACTCTTTGTGGGACTAAGCGACCTTCCCGGGCGCTGATGAGCAGGTCGATGGTCTCGGGCCGGCTCAGTTCTCCTGGCTGGACACGTGGGAAGAACAGCTCCAGCTGCTCAGAGTCCACCACTCGGTCCACCTTGGCAATGTCCTCAAGGCCATAGCAGATCATCTCATGGCACCTTAAGGTCCCCTTCGGGGTCCATACCTTGATCGCCACCACATATCGTTTTGTGTTAACTTTGACTTCCATCTTCCCCACACCGTACACAACCAGTGTGATTGGCTCGCCGGTCAGCCCGAGTCTTTTAGCGGCTTTGTGTGTGATATAGTTTGTGTCGGAGGCGAGATCGATCAAGGCCCCCACACAGCCTCCTCCCCTTGTGGTGACATCCACAAGCATCATCAGGACTGGGTATTCTCTTAAGCCACTTTTGTCCACCAGGCTCTTGCCGGCGCACACTTTGGAGGTCGTTTTGTTCGTGAAGGCCTTTTTGAATGCTTCCATTTGGAGCACAAACCCAGCGATGACTTCCTCCTGCTTCTCTGTCAGGCCTTGGGGTCCTCCCATAGCTCTAGGCTCCTCAGTTGCTTCACTCCTCCCTTGCGTCTTGGGGCAGAGGAGGAAATGATGCTCGACAGGGCCGTCCTCTTCCACACACTCTTCCTCATGGCAGAAGAATCTCTCCCTGCACCCGCTGTCAACCCCGTGATAATCGAGACATTTGGCACACATCCCTGCCTTTTTCAATGATAATGTTCACAGCGTTTGGAGCAACAACGTAGTTGCTTGGTTCGACACAGCCAAGGCATAGGTATCAATGACAATGTTCTTTAGCTAGCATTGGAGGCCAGCAGTGTTAGCATTCTTTGGCTAACAGCGTTAGCATTGGCATTGGTTGGCTAGCGGTGTTAGCATTGGTTGGCTAACAGCGTTTAGCATTGAGCATTGGTTGGCTAGCGGTGTTAGCATTGGTTGGCTAACAGCGTTGGCATTGGCGGCTAGCAGTGTTAGCATTGGTTGGCTAACAGTGTTAACATTGGTTGGCTAGCGGTGTTAGCATTGGTTGGCTAACAGCGTTAGCATTGGTGGCTAGCAGTGTTAGCATTGGTTGGCTAACAGTGTTAACATTGGTTGGCTAATGGCTAGCGTTTAGCATTGGCGGCTAGCAGTGTTAGCATTCTTTGGCTAACAGCGTTAGCATTGGTGGCTAGCAGTTAGCATTTGGCATCTGATGGAATTCGGCGACCCCACCACTTCAAGCAACCAACATGTGGGCGGAATACGGCGATTCCAACCCAATAAGCAGTCAACATCAACGTTTCACTTCCCTTGAGCTGACTGCGTCCTCTCCATGTGCCCGTCGTGTGTATCCACTCCGTCCTGGTTCCACCTTGACGTTGAGGGGTATCTCACGCGGCATTTCCTTCTGTGTTCCGTCCGTCCCGTCTCGTAGCGGGGCGCATGCGGTAAATAATTGTCCAATTATCTAGCAGTCACAGTCAATGTGTCAACTAAATATCCCCATTGGAAAGGGTGTAGGCGAAGACTGAGACTATAAACCAGAGGAAACAATTCCGACTTTGCAATAACTGTTTAACTCCATGTCCAAACATCCAGTGCTTATAGAAAATGTATGTGCCATTAACACCAGGTGGCCAATTATTCAGTAGTTAGCCGGTAGCTAGCAGTCAGTTAGTAGCATTTATTAGCAGTTGGTAGTAGACGATAGAGTCGATTCAGAGTCGATTCAGCAGTAGTCAGTACTTGTCAGTCGATACAGATTATTTACCTATACAAAAGGAAAGGAAATAAACAACATTAGTTAGCAACTAGATATACATATGAAAGGATAATTACGAATAAACGGTGCATACAATGCAACGTACCGTTGGCCAGTCTGTTCGCCCACAGGGCTTTTCACCTTACAGGCCTATGGCTACGTGTGTCTCTTAAATAGTGCGTCACAGAGGCGCTGATTCAGCCTCACCTGTTCACATCTCAGTCCCCTGGCGTCTCACAGTTGCAGTAAACGCCCACTAGGTGGCACCAGATGATAAATAATACTTGTATAATAAGTGCCACTATAATAATGATAATAATAATAATATCTCTGTAGGAAGGGCGCTGGATAATTCTCCAGTAGGGTTTAACAGCCGCACGGGTACCCTCCCATTCATGGCGTGGGTCACTACATTGGCCACCAGTAGGCCGGGCGGTAGGTTGGCACTCGGAGTTCCCTCCAGCATCACTGGGCGTTGTATCCTCGCCGAAGTCCCACAGCGGCCTTGGACGATCACCTCACTGTGTGGGGGAATGACTACCGGGTCTCTGCCGGCCACCTTCACGTATCCCATTTTTCCCAGGGCGTTGCAACCCTGCTCCTCTTGGGCGACTGCAGCGACGACGTGGCGCAGGGCGGCGCTTCCGGTGTCGGAACGGTGGCGGCTCGTCTGGCGTATCCCATCTACTCCGGCGAAATGGGCGTATACTCCACTGAGTATATTCATCCCCAGAAGGCCAGGGACTGTGTTTCCCGCCGAGCTGCTGTTGGGGTCGTCCCTCACTACGAACACACACTTTCCGGGGAACTTCATCCCCAGACATTCCACGTCTGCGAAGAGGCAACCAACCACTGGTATCTCTAGGCCGTTAGTGTCCGTCAGGGTGACCCAAGTGGCGGAGGACAGTCTCTCTCTCTTAAACTGCTGCTTGAAGTTTTTTTCCGTCATGGTGGTCACTTCGGACCTGGTGTCCAGGAGGCAGCAAGTCTTGACGCCGTCTATTTGAACATCTAGGGTGTAGCAACCCCTGTATATATCTTCTGGCTTTAGGCCCGCCGCTGCCGGGTTGGCTGCTCCGCCTACTACGGCGTCGACCGCACCTCGTGTTCGAGTGGACGGGCCCTGTAAACCCGGTGGTTCGGGCGCGATGGCTTCCTGTAGTGCTGGTACACTAATGGAGGGTCCGTGGTCCTCCACGGCTGCGGCGTACACCGCGCCCCTGGCAGAACTCTTAGCGGTGGACAGGGCCTCTTCCTCCTCAGACCAGTCAATTGCGGCCAGCATCAGCTCGATAAACGCCTGCGTCCCCTTCTCCCTCGAGTATCGTTTCATCTCTCGTTGCAGCAAATCATCTCTTAAGCCGAGGACAAACTGCAGTAAGGTGGCGGTGTCCGGGACCCGGTCGGGTGCCCGCCTTTTCAGATGCCGAAGCCTCTCTTGTAGGTCGTAAGCGTATTGCCTAACGGTCTCACCGGCTGCTTGTTTGCGGTCATAAAACTCCCCCAGACGGACGCTGACTGGGGCTTTGTCTCCATAGGACGCTTCTAGTACTTGGAACATGGCTTCCGGTTGCGGGTGAGCCTCTTCCAACATGAGCCTCACTGTCTGCTTGGCCTCGTCCTTCAGGTGTAGTTTTAAGACCTCCACTTGGTCTTCGGCTGGCACTTTGCTAGTCCGGAAGTGAGACTTCATCGCACGGATCCAATCCTCAACCGACAGCTCTCCCCTCTCTTTTCCCCCACCGAACTCGCTGCACTTTCGGTCCCGTTGGACATACACAGTCGAGGGGGTCACTTGGGGCACACTGGGGCTTCTCTCGAAGACGGCCTTGACCAAGGAAAGTGCTTCTCTCTGGTCACTCCGGGACTGCTCCATGAGCACCGTCTGTCGGTCCATATGGCCTGCTTGGTCAAGGTATTTGACTTTTAGGGCCTCTATGCATTCGGTCAAGTCTCTCATGGTGTCTGCCCCCTCTTCCTTCACCTCGGGTGGAGTCTGCGGGGCACTCAGTTGCTCCAGGCGCACCGCCTGCTCCATATACTTCTCCTGGGTCTCAACAGGTTGCTTAAAGGAATTTGGTTTGGATTTTGATCCTGTTCGTGACGCCAAATGTAGCGGGGTGGATAACCTCCGCTTCGTGAGGGTGAGATTATACGAACACCGGATAGCAGGGACACGGAGGAGCTAAGTCCCACCAAACCCCCAACTGCGCTGTTAGACGTAAGGGGTAGAAATGCAGTAGGCAGGGCCTCAGGATTTACTAATCTAGGAACAGGTACGTTAGTCATGCAGGATGTTATAATAACAAATACTCATTAGTACCCTGTAATCCCCCTGAACAACTGCGTCCGGTCTAACAAGCAGCGTACCCCCTCACACTCTGTGAAAGTAGGGATCAATAGTCTCCCCAACCTGTTACCTTATTGCTCCGCTGTTGAGAAATTAGGTTAGCATGGAACCCCTTCATACACATTGACAACTGGCAATAAGGGCGACAAGTAATTGACACAGCAAACCAGGTATACAGTTCTCAGCAGAGCTTTACTGTAATTAAATCTCAACGCTCAACAGTCAAATAAACATATGGTCCCCAGTACTGCAAAGAAAGCACTACGTTACTCAAAATGCATATACAGTGAATGTTCCCTTTAAAGGCGCCCCGTCAGTAGTGACACGCGTAGCAATGTATGTCCTTGATATACCTTTGCCCTGTGGCGACACACTAATAATACTCTGCACAACTGTGCTACTGCACTGATGAACACTCACAGCACACACTTTCCATTCCGACAACACTGGTACCATAACACAATTGAAATAAACCAAAATTAAGTGGGGCCCAGTTAAGCCTGCTTTTCTTTATCGTAAATCGATCAATAGAGACCGTATTAGATCCCCAATTATCATATCATGGGGTATCATTGGTCAGCCACACTCATTGGCTACAACCCTGTGCAAAGATTTTCGAGATCGCCAAATGATTGACGGAGCTAGAGCCCCGGGAGTCGGGGGTGGTAATGTGTACTTTTGCGTACTTTGGGGCACGCCTCACATATCGGCATGTAACTCGAGAACCACTGAACGGATTCTGTCACCTGAAAGGGCAATCGACAGGCAACAAATAGTGCTTTAATTCTACCCATATATTGTATTAAAATAAATGCACACCCGAGCCAATAGAGGTCGGCAAAGAATCGTCTACATGTGGGCCCTTGGATGTTAAGAGGTTAATGTTTTTAAATATTTTTTTGTAGCCAAGAGTAAAGACCATAACCCTATCAAAAACAGTAGTCAAAGTGTATATTTTCATTTTTACCGATGTTTTATACGATTTATCGGAAATACTAATTTATCGGAAAATGCTAATTATCGTAAAAACCGCAAGGAAATGACTAAATCCAGATTCAACCCTGCCATTGGAAAGAGGAGCATTTTCCCTATCCATAGATGTATGATTTGGCCATAATAAGGGCAAGGTCAAGTTCAAGGTCAAATATGAATTTATAATTCAAATCGATTATCATTAATTACTGTATCTACAAATCCTTCTGTTTAATCATCTTCCCGCGGTTCATTTGCTTAGACATTTTCTCGTGCCCCGCAGATTTAACATGATCAAAGATGCAAAAATCATAAATCATAATTTATATTCTCCTTTTCTTCATTACAATTTACTCAGCCTAGTAACAGACACAATATTTCTGACACTGGAAATACATACCCCCAGGTCCCTAGATGTTCCTAGATACCAAGAACATGCTAATTGACCTTGCAGAAGTGGAGCAATCTTCCATTTACTTAGACATGTACCTTTAGGCAAAATACAGCCTACAGCTTAACAGGTTAAAAGGAAAAGTCACTATACCTAAGCCGGCTGTACCAAAATAACAAACCCCCACGTTGGAGCGCCCTGTCGTGGCTGGGGAACGTAGTGGCCGCAAACGGTATAGCATGAACAAATAAAAGGGTTTTGTAATCCAACAGTGACGAACGGCGCAGGGTGTACCTTTAACCAGCACGTTATTACTTCAGTTCACAGACACGGCACTGAAGTCCCACTTATACAATGTCACGAGTCCCAATGAATAGTCTAGCCGTGTCTGGCTCCAGCACGCGGGTTCATAAAGTCTGTGCTTATTTGACGGGGAAATCAAAATGGTCTCTAGCGACCGTCACCTGGTACAACCCCGCCCGAGGTGTTGCAAACAGTCAGTTGGTGGTCTCCGTAGCTGCAGGCGATGTCCAGTAGAGCCCCGGCGAAATGTCCTTCTCTTTGCTGTAGCCTGCGGGACTCGACGAGCTAAGCTACAAAGGCTAACTCACCATACTTTGTGTTAACTAGTAGCCGGTGTGGCTACGATAGCTACCGACCTATACTTATAATACGCCAACTCCAGCAGTCTTCTCCCGTAGGTCGGCGACCGTCGTTCCTCTAACCCGACACCTCGATGCCTATACTGGTGTTCTAACTCGCAAATATTCGGTGCTATATACTATTGTTCGGCCACGTTGTTAGCCTTTAGCTTCTCACTCGGGAGAGCCCCTTCACACGCGCCTCATCCCGTTCACGGTCGTCGCAGGAAGGGGCGTGCACCTCGCTTCTTCGTGTTTCAGTACACCTGCCGTATTTCTTCGGACCACCAGTCTGACTGTCTCGCAGCACCCCCTAGTGTCCGCCCTCCTAAGGGAAATTGTCTGAAAGTCTTATGAAACGTATTCCAATGTCTATTATGAATACCGGAGTCTTTGACAGACACATTCATGTGTCTACATGTATATGTGACCTTTATTTTAAAAACCGTGTTGCCTTTTTTGCAAAAACGAAGGTTCGAACGTCTGTTAGAAAAACCCTGACAAAGTTTGAATCAATTTATTAAAATTGAGGATTTAGTTTGAGGATAAAAAAAAATAAAAATTATTTATACAATTTTTTTTTTTTATTAAAAAGAACCCTGATGAAGTTTGAATCCCAAAAACAGGCTTCGGGGACAGCCTTACTAAACATATTATTTATATTATTCAAATGGAACTCAAACATGTTCTGTTGTGATGTCACAGTATGATGTCATAATAGGACATTCTAGAACATTTGTGATGTCACAGTATGATGTCATAATAGAACATTCTACACCATTTGTGATGTCACAGTATGATGTCATAACTCATAATAGATCATTTGTGATGTCACAGTATGATGTCATAAGCAAACATTCTATAACATTTGTGTATCTATTCAACAATTCTCAGAAGATCTCATTGTGCATCTTGAAACGGTACTGAACAGTACTGAACAGATAGACTAAACAACATAGATTGAAGCCTGCTTTCTCAACCAAGGTGCTGTGCCTACCGTTTTGCTGTGGAAAGAGACAATACAGAGACAATAGGCCTACAGACCCTCTCCTGTTGGCCGGCGGTGCACAGGCATCACCCACACTTTCACAATTTCCCACGCAGAAGTGTCTAGTTGCACATTGCAATCCACTCGTTGAGAGTGGTTTTGAAGGAGGGTAGGCGATTCACGTTATTTTACGGCTGTGTGAGTGTGTCTATGCCAATTAATGTTTATGAATATCCAGGACTTTTATTATAAGAATTGATAGAAGCCTACTACGGTATGTGTATATGACCTTTATTTTGAAAACCTTGTCGCCGTTTTGCGAGGCAAGTGTTTTGCGCTTTTGACAGTGAAATCAATTATGCTTGTTCGAGATGGGATAGGCGGACGCAGATCTGCGCAGGTTTTACTACGGCCTCGCCAAACGCGTTGCATGACGGTTAGAATGTTGTCCGACTTGCTCTGAAAATCTGACGAGACGAGGCGCAGAACTCTCGCGGGAGCGAGCCACGCACAGCCTTCAGAGCGAGGCTCCACAGTACCTCTCACTTGGCTGCTCCCGGCTGGGAAGCGACTTGCTACGGTCGCGCAAAGCGCCTATTGGCTCAGAAAAGTTGTCAGTCACCAGCCACGTGACAGCCAGGGAGTTATGAGACGTTTGATTGATTGATTGATTGAAAACTTTATTATGTTATGCGTTATCATCATATCATCATGATAAACTTCAAGCTGTCAGACACACACATACACACATGCGTCGTCTGTTTTGCCTCAATACTGTATATATAATTCTGTTTTGCCTCAATATACACAGTATACATATATATTGATGCAAAACAGAATTATTCAGCAGTGTGTTGTGTGTGCGTGCGGCCAGGAGCGTGCAACAAGATGGTACATACATTATGGTATATGAATAGTATATTCCACTATAGCAGTATATGGTGTGCTGTACATTTGAATCTGATCTAATTTTGCACATGGCCATCGCATTATAATGAGCTGGACAGGTGTGGATGTGTGTGTGGTGACGTGAAAGCGTATCTGCCATGCGAGACTAGGCGAGAGGCTCTCGTGAAATCGAAAGTGTCCGCCTTTTTAACTCCTCCCCCGGCTTCACTCGGCTACTCTCGTCTACTAGTCGAGGCAAACCGAAATCCATCTCGAACAAGCTGTTCAGTTCAACTTAGCTTGAAGGAAATAAGCTAATCAAAAAAGGTTTAATGGACTCGTATGAGGTCATAGCTCCTAGGTGGGACTTTGATTGTTTATAGAAGAGGGATGTAATAATATGCAAAACGAGAAATAAACAGTGATTTTACCAGCAGTAAGTTACCAGCCACTTTCACAACACGGGGATCCTTTAATTACATTGCCTACTGTAGCCTACAGTCTAGGTGGGTAGATAACATTGGAGAGAGTGAAACATATGATTAGTCACTCTTCTCCCATTGGGCTCATTTCTAGTGAATGCAATAGTGAAATTAAACTGTCTCCCATGTTTCTCAGTCAGGACCGAGAACCAGACAAGCCTTGAATGCGCTGTCACGTGTAACGTTTTGTATTGTATGCCCGCGTGGTATGCTGGGAGTGGATACTGTTGCTTAGAAACCGCAAACTCAAGTTGGCAGTTAGCTTGTGTGAAGTCAACTAAAACTTGTCGCCATAGCTAGCGTTAAGACATTTAGAAGCTGAATGACATGCACATGTTATCCACAATCATCAACAAATTGTGAGTAATATAAATTAATACATGAAGTAAAGACCTCGTTATTCACATCTTATGGTTAGTCACCGACAGTATCATATTTCTAAATGTGACGTTACACCTTTGCCAATTAACGTTAGTGTATCAGAATGATGCTAATGTACACGTAGTACACATTTCCAGCAATCCTTGGTCAACAATTTTGCCACTAGATACTTGTATATTGGATCGGACCACGACTGTCCCTTCACTCATACATTTGAATGGAATTCAACATTTCTATCTGAAGTCATGGGATTATTTAGCTTGACAGCCACACTCCACACACAAACTATACTACACTATTTATCCACAGCCCCCAGGTCCTGAGCCCTATCCATAATGAAGAAAGTGCTGCCCAAGTCCTCCACATCTGAAATGAGTTCCCCTCCTCAGCAGCCGGGCTGTAAAGGTAAGACAGGTGTGGGCAAAGGTAATGCAGAGATCATCCAAAACGAATGGTGATAGATTCACTAGTCACACTTTAATATGTGGTAGGTGGTCAAACAAACAACACAGGTAAACTGACATTTTGTCAATTCAGTCATCATGGTGGTGATCAAGATATTATGACTAATCCTCCTCTCCAGGAACAGAGTCGCTGGACCAGCATGACTCTACCATCCTACCAAAGCTGCCCGCCCATGTCATCAGCAAACAGGTCAGAATGAGACGGACCTCTGAGTAGAGAATCACCACCATGTTACCGTCTCTGTGGATTCAGTCTAGTCATAGGCAAACATGATTTTGGATCAGATATTACTCTAGTTAAAGTAATTTAATGATTTAATCAGAGCATATTTTCTGAAAATCCACCTAAAATACATACCTAAGTAAATGGAATATTGCTCCACTTCTACAAGGTTAATTTGCATATTCTTAACATCTATGGAGACCTCAGTGAATGTATTCCCAGTGTCAGAAATATTGTGTCTATTACTAGGCTTGCATAAATTGTGATGAAACAAAGGAGAATATGAATTATGATTTTTCTTTGCATCTTTGACAGTGAATAACACCATGCTAATAATGACCAAACATTAAAAACGGCCACTGATCTCATTCAGTACCTTCTTGAGATCATGTGTACAAAAAAATCTAAGGAAATGAATAAAGGGAAGATGATTAAACAGAAGGTTCTGTAGATAGTGGTAGACTGACGCTTAGTCCGCTGCGCTACCCAGCCGCTACTTTAACCTATTCCTAAACTAACGTATTGATGATAATATACATTATACATGCTGTTGTGACATGGTTATGATGTTTATACTTGAATACATTTGAAAATAAAATCGCTACAATTATAGAACAGTCTGGAGATATTGATTTATGACCAGATGTCATTTTGGGACCGGTACCGGTCCCGTCGGGTGGAAGAGGTACCTAATGAAATGCCTATTCTTTGCATCCCCCTTCCAACTCTAGCCTTTATGGAAGAAGTACCAGGACCAGAGGCAGGCCAACCCTGTCCGCAAAAGAGCCGGTGAGAGCCTGTTCCTCCCAGGCTGGAATCCCTCCACATCTCAAATGAGTTCCCCTCTTCAGCAGCTGGGCTGTAAAGGTAAGACAGGTATGGACAAAGGTAATCCAGAGATCATCCAAAACGAATGGTGATAGACTCATTAGACACACTTTAATATGGTAGGTGGTCAAACAACACAGGTACACTGACACTTTGCCTATTCAGTCATCATGGTGGTGATCAAGATATTATGACTAATCCTCCTCTCCAGGAACAGAGTGGCTGGACCAGCATGACTCTACCATCCTACCAAAGCTGCCCGCCCATGTCATCAGCAAACAGGTCAGAATGAGACAGACCTCTGAGTAGAGAATCACCACCATGTTACCGTCTCTGTGGATTCAGTCTAGTCATAGGCAAACATGATTTTGAATCAGATATTACTCTAGTTAAAGTCATTTAATGATTGCATTTAATTGAATTGAATTGAATTTAATGGAATTGAATTGAATTGAAAATGAACCTTTAACCTAATGAAACTGCCTATCCTCTTTGCATCAGCCTTCCACCTCTAGCCTTTATGGAAGAAGTACCAGGACCAGAGTCAGGCCAACCCTGTCCGCACAAGAGCCCTGGTTTCCTCTTGTCAGACATATTGGCCTGACAGGCTCCCTGACCTTTTACCACAGCTGCCGGCCCATGTCAAAGCTAAACGGGTCAGACAGATCGCTCTGGGACCAATTTAAAAGCTTGAATAAATGAGTAGCACAGCAGCTTTTTCAAAGCACTCATTGCATTAAAGTCCTCTGTATTTCACTGTTAACCATGCTTCAGTGGATCAAGACATTTTTTAGTTTAATTGGAGCATAACATTTCATTGACAGCAGTGGTGAATAAAGTACTTGAAAGCCATACTTGAGTAAAAGTAAAGATATCTTAATCACTTGAGTAAAAGTCTTAAATCAGCTCACATTAAAGGCATACGAGTTATACAAGTAGTTGCAGCCACTAGATGTCACTAGAGCACCAAATAATGTGTAGCGCACCACTGAGATATAGGAAAATGCTGTACCATCAAACTAGTTCAGATCCAAATTCAAACTAGGCATTGCAGATCAAATATGACTCAAGATCCAGCAATATCATCAAATTTACTACTACAAATATTGTCAGAAACATATTTTAGGTTAAACTTTAGGTAGAAAAATTCAAAGTTCACAAGCAAACAAGCCGCCTTCATATTTTTGTAAACAGGAGCAGAGAACCACGGTCTTCCCACTTGCAGCACGTTTATCCAATCTGGCACATTCCACATGGGGAAATGGCAAGTAGGGAGGGGATACATGCCCAAAGGTTGACGTCCAGAAACGTCCTGAGCACAGATAATAATAAAATACAGGCAGAGGGAAGGGTTTCTTTAGATAAAGACACCACCACACACCTCTAGTGGGTCATAAGTGATGATTGAGAGGGGTTTGTACAAGTCTACATTTCTCCTCTCTCTCTCTTCTTCCTTCCTCCCTCCATCTCTCTCCTCTTGCTCACCATTATCAACAATGGAGGAGACGGCTGTGTTCATTGTGGTTTTTCCAGGGACTGAAGAATAGTCGCAATTGCAAATATCTGTGTGGTCTCTCAACTTGTCTTTCTCAACTTGTTCGACCGGATAAGTTGATCCCAAGGGGATCAATAAAGGAATATCTTATCTTATCTGAATCCAACATCATGACGAGACAATTGACCTATCAAACACAGTTTGTCAGAGGAAAGCAACAGTTGTGATTGGAGGATCAAGAAAAAAGGACAACGATGGTGATAGGTCCATTATATTCCGATTTTAGCAATGGTGGTGTCCAGTGTTACTGTAGTAAAGTAAACTATAATTTGTTTCTTTTTAATGTAGTGAAGTCGAAATAAATAAAAACTCAAGTATAGATACTCAGTCAGAAGCGGAAAGTGCCGGTTAGCCTTCGGGAGAGGTGTTAGTTGGACAAGGCCTAGGCTAACCGGCACTGTCCGCTTCCATTCATTGTGCTACGCTAGGCTAACATGCAGCCAGATAGCTTTCTACTGAACGCACAGAGAGGAAACTGGTATCTATCTTCTTGTCTCTCTATGGAGAAGACAATACGCTAATTTCCCAAAATGTTGGCGTGTTCCTTTAAATATAGAAAGAAAGTACTTTTACTTTGTTACTTTACACCACAGATTGACGTGCTACAGGAGGGAATCTTTTCCTGCCATAACTAACTAGCTACGTCTTCCCACCTGCAGGATCAGTTGACCCAGAGCTTGGTGCCATCTCCCTGTCCCCCCAAACAACCGCGTTACTCCAAGAAGAGCACGTGCTTCTCCTCCTCCTCATCCCTGGGTGAGAGATCCCTCAACCCGTCCAATAAACCGTTGCACTTCAGTTGTGTGGAGCAAGTGATCGCTGCCAAGATCAGCAGCCCGCCGGACATCTCTAGAACCATCCGGAACAATCCTCACCTGGGCTACTTCTACATGATCTCGGCGGTGCCTAAGTCCTCTATTGAATACAACCCCTACAACCTCAGGTAAGATTCTTAGATAAAAGCTTCTTTTTTGAACGTTATTTATTTATTTAAATAAATACAAATATGCCTGGTGAAGCTTGCTTCATGACTGTATTTGTGTGTGTGTGTGTTATTATTATTTCTTGTCTGCATTGCATCTGCATTGTATTCTCTCACACGCATTGTTGTACAGAACTCTTTGGAATAAAAAAGGATGTGTGCATGCGTGCCCCCTCCAGGATCGTCATGCACAAGGACATTGGCAAGCAGGACTACCTCAGCATCAGCCAGGAAGGCGTGATGACGGTGTCGAGGAAGGGGAACGACATTGTGACTCTGGAGCGCTGGGACCAGGAGTACCGCCTCCACTGCAGAATCCTCCACATCCCCTTCTTTGCCCTCTACAGGAAGTGGAAAGCCTTCCACGTCTGGCACACCAACGTGTGCTCCAAGAAGATCAACAAGGCCAGGAAGTCCCTGCAGGAGAAGTTGTTTATTGTTAATGAGGTGTGTGTGTGTGTGTGTGTGCGTGTGCATGTGCGTGTGCGTGTGTGTGTGTGTGTTTTCATGTGGAAATGAACTGTCGTAAAACGCATAGTATTCCTGTGGTGTTTTCATTCACACTATAGAGATTTATCACGGAAATTATGTAGTGATGTATTGTATTCCTGTGTTTTTGCTATGCATGGACAATTGGGATAACTCATCCACTCACCCTCTATCTCTACAGTGAGGTGTGTGGAAAAAACAACACATTAATATTCTCTCTCTCTCTCTCTCTCTCTCTCTCTCTCTCTCTCTCTCTCTCTCTCTCTCTCTCTCTCTCTCTCTCTCTCTCTCTCTCTGTGTTTCCTATAGTCTCTATGTCCTGCACTGATAGACATCAGGAAGATGTGCCACGGGGTCAGTGACCTGAGTCTGTGTCGCATGGAGAAGAACCACACCTACACACTGCAGGGGTTCCAAGAGCTCCAGTACAAACAGCTGGAGGAGGTACAACCGCCGACCTTCACGTGTCACGTGTTCAGTAAGAGTGGCTTATTATGTGTTGGGTTTATCACTGGCTTGTTTATGTTTATCAGGTGAGCGCTCGTCTGCGGCAGTTCAGAGAGCTGGTGAAGGAGCTCACCATGGACGCCTGTCGCACGGCCATGCTGGAGGCTGGATACACACCTGATACACCACTTACCCTGGGTACACGCACACACACACACACACACACACACACACACACACACACACACACACACACACACACACACACACACACACACACACACACACATACACACAGTCACGCATTGGCACACAATAAAACAGTTTTTAGTGATCCATTGATAATAACTATATACTATGTATGTGTGTCTAGATGGAGCAGAGAAGATGAGTTGTGTTAAACAGGTCATCAAGACAAGTCTTTGTGCACGCCTCACCCGGTGGGTAATGCTATCTCACTCTCCTTTTCTCCCCACCCCTCTATCTCTCTCCCTCTCTTTCTTATTGAATATTACATTTCACTAAGTATGTTAAAAGTATAGTTCTGATTGTCATTTGTCAATAACTGGAAGTCCTTTTGAGTTAATCCAAAAAGCACTTGGCGTACCCTCTCTCCCTCTGTCTTTCTTGTGCTTTTTACTGTTTGCTATTCCAGTGGTTCCCAAAGTCGGGTGCGCGACCCAAAGGTGGGCCGCGAGCAGCCACGGGTGGGCCGCGAGATGATTTAAAAAATAATAAAAAAAAAAAAAAAAAAAAAAATTGTCAGGCCACTGAACTTAGAAGCAGGCCAGGACAGTGTTTCTAGTTGTATTCTAAAATTCTATTCTATCGGTCGCCTGGCAAAAAAAAAAAAAAAAAAAGCCAGACGATGTGCATTGGGCCGCGGCTCTCTGACGCCTTATTTTCTGGGTCCTGGCCTGAAAAGTTTGGGAACCCCTGTGCTATTCAACTGTTTGCTGTGCTTTTTTAAAATCCATCCCCTTTCTAGATGCAACCAGCAGCTCTATAGGTCACAAAATTGTCCCCACTCTCTAGTTGCCACAGGTTTTGCCCTAGGAGGCTGACATTGGGCATGCAGGTCATAAAGGGCTTATTGGCTGTAAGGGAGTTTATTGTGTGTGTGTGTGTGTGTGTGTGTGTGTGTGTGTGTGTGTGTGTGTGTGTGTGTGTGTGTGTGTGTGTGTGTGTGTGTGTGTGTGTGTGTGTGTGTGTGTGTGTGTGTGTGTGTGTGCGTGTGCGTGTGTGTGTGTGCGTGTGCGCGCAAGGGTTCATGACAATTGGCTAAAAGGGGGCGTGGCCTATTGCAAAATAGGTCGTAGCTATTGCAAATCTGTGCTTGTTGTTATAATAGTCACTAACACCCTCAGTCTCCCTCCCTAGCTTCATCCATCTGGTTGACTACCTGGTAATCAACACCATGCACATGCTGATGGTCAACTCGGTGGCCAGGCTCCTGGCTGCCCTCAAAGAGCAGGTAGGTGGCACGCCCAGCGACACTCTCATCCAGAGCTGGGGCCAGCCTGAGACCTCGCCAACACCCACAGAGGACGAGATGGATAATAAGGTATGATGGTTGTTATATATATTCCATTTAGCTACTTGTTACACTGTCTATTGTTACGCAATTTACTGTTACCTTGCACTCTGGTTAGATGCAACTTATATTCATTGTACTGTACTTGTGCTGTATGATGACAATACATTTGAATCCAATCTAATCTAAGGACAATACTCAGACAATACCCTGTGCCCAAAAAATGGGTTCAGTTCCATGCATAATATGAGAGAGAGAGAGAGAGAGAGAGAGAGAGAGAGAGAGAGAGAGAGAGAGGGGGGGGGGGTTCATCACCACATACTGTTAGTCACTCACACAGGCTTCACTCCGCCACATCTTTATTCACTGACTCTGAATCAGTTACTGTCATCTTCTGCTTGCGCTGTGGGGGATTTACTGACACCTCACCGTGTGGTGCTGCCAAAGCTAAGTAATAGTAACAGGGTAAAGACAAGACAGAAAAAATAAGAAAGCCAAAAGCTAAACTATCCTGCAGCTGTGATGGTGTCAGTAGAATGGGTCTAGCAAACCAATTAGAACTGTGGTTGGCATCATAATTCAAGTACTCGTGCCAGTATGTAGTGTGATCTCAATTTAGAATTGGACCGACGTGTGTGTGTGTGTGTGTGTGTGTGTGTGTGTGTGTGTGTGTGTGTGTGTGTGTGTGTGTGTGTGTGTGTGTGTGTGTGTGTGTGTGTGTGTGTGTGTGTGTGTGTGTGTGTGTGTGTGTGTGTGTGTGTGTGTGTGTGTGTGTGTGTGTGTGTGTGTGTGTGTGTGTGTGTGTGTGTGTGTGTGTGTGTGTGTGTGTGTGTGTGTGTGTGTGTGTGTGTGTGTGTGTGTGTGTCAGTCCGTGGCATCAGACAGCAGTTCAGAAAGCGCTCCTCTCCTGCCCATGTTCATCTCTGAGCTGATGCTGGATACCCATGCATTGACCTACCAACCATCCCAAGACAACTTCCAGGTTTGGGATTTCTCACCTTGCCCCATGATGTAACTTCTGCTAATATCTAATGTTGATGTATCTGTTATAAGTTGTGTGTGTGTGTGGGTGCGTGTGTGTGTGCGTGTGCACGCGCTTGGTTCGACCTGACAGGACACTATAGGCAAGATCATCAGATGCTTCCAGGAGACGGTGATGTCAGTGGACATGCTGGTGTCAGACTCCTACTTTGACTCATTCACCCAACCCAGGATCACCAGGGTACTCGGTCAACACCTCGCTATTCCACTGACGCTTGTGAAATCAGTCAGCAACAATGCCTAAAATGTATTGCAACTGCATTAAGTTAGGGTTGATCCAACAAGCGTGTGTGTGTGTGTGTGTGTGTGTGTGTGTGTGTGTGTGTGTGTGTGTGTGTGTGTGTGTGTGTGTGTGTGTGTGTGTGTGTGTGTGTGTGTGTGTGTGTGTGTGTGTGTGTGTGTGTGTGTGTGTGTGTGTGTGTGTGTGTGTGTGTGTGTGTGTGTGTGTGTGTGTGTGTGTGTGTGTGTGTGTGTGTGTGTGTGTGTGTGTGTGTGTGTGTGTGTGTGTGTGTGTGTGTGTGTGTGTGTGTGTGTGTGTGTGTGTGTGTGTGTGTGTGTGTGTGTGTGTGTGTGTGTGTGTGTGTGTGTGTGTGTGTGTGTGTGTGTGTGTGTGTGTGTGTGTGTGTGTGTGTGTGTGTGTGTGTGTGTGTGTGTGTGTGTGTGTGTGTGTGTGTGTGTGTGTGTGTGTGTGTGTGTGTGTGTGTGTGTGTGTGTGTGTGTGTGTGTGTGTGTGTGTGTGTGTGTGTGTGTGTGTGTGTGTGTGTGTGTGTGTGTGTGTGTGTGTGTGTGTGTGTGTGTGTGTGTGTGTGTGTGTGTGTGTGTGTGTGTGTGTGTGTGTGTGTGTGTGTGTGTGTGTGTGTGTGTGTGTGTGTGTGTGTGTGTGTGTGTGTGTGTGTGTGTGTGTGTGTGTGTGTGTGTGTGTGTGTGTGTGTGTGTGTGTGTGTGTGTGTGTGTGTGTGTGTGTGTGTGTGTGTGTGTGTGTGTGTGTGTGTGTGTGTGTGTGTGTGTGTGTGTGTGTGTGTGTGTGTGTGTGTGTGTGTGTGTGTGTGTGTGTGTGTGTGTGTGTGTGTGTGTGTGTGTGTGTGTGTGTGTGTGTGTGTGTGTGTGTGTGTGTGTGTGTGTGTGTGTGTGTATATATATATATATATATATATACAGGTGCCAGAAAAGACGTGTGGAAAAGGTCCATGTCTTAAATCCATGCTGACGGATGACATGCACCTTCAGAGCATCATCCACAACACCAAGGTCAGCAGATATAAATGCCACATAACATGGCTATCATTGAGGGTCAAGACAGGTGGGTGGAGCTTGGGATTGGGTCAGTTGAATTTTGCGGCTTGCATTCCTGCAAGACGGCGTAGAAGCACCATGTTGTGACCACCTTATCCATAATCCACTGACACTAGAACATATTTTCGAAACCTTGCTGTAACTCTGGTAATCAATATATCTGGTTGTCACTATACTTTGTACGTACAGTAACAGGTTTCCTCTTTGTTTTTCTGCCTCCAGGATTCGCTTCACTTCGCCTTCAACTCGGCTAACGTGTACTCGCAAACGTTTGAGCACGTCCGCCTGTTCCACAGAGACAACGAGGGGCTGGATCTGGATGCTCTGGGACGACAGGATCACGGTACTGTAGTTGATGATGTCGTCATCATCATCTTCATCATCATCTTCATCATCATCATCGCCATCATTATCATGGCAGCTTTTCTAGAACTCAAAGTCACTTTAACCCTTTCACTACCACACTACCAACGGGTTAACCCTTTCACTGCGACAATACAGAATGTTAACCCTTTCACTACCACACTGCAGATGGCTAACCGTCTGTAGTGTGGTAGTGAAAGGGTTAATTACTCTCAGATTTATGAAAGCTCAGGTTGAGATAGCATTTTGTGTCGATCATGAATTGAGGAAGCCCTTGGCGATCTTTGAGGACTAAGGTGTGGGTTAGGAGTCGGGCGGATGCGTCCTGGACCAGTTGGAGTTATTGATGGAGCTACAGTATAGCGCTGGTTATTGATGGAGCTAATAGCGCTGGTTATTGATGGAGCTACAGTATAGCGCTGGAGAAAATGAAGGCAGTGTTTCAGCAGCAGGGTGGGTGAGAGAGGGACATATCTTTGCGATATTACAAAGGTGGTAGAAGGAACTAGGTTCATCAAAGATCATCATCTCTCCTGTTGCATGAGGAACAGGAGAGAGTTGTGCCATCAAAGGTGAGTGTGGGGTCATCGATTCTGCTGAGGGTGGAATTGGAGCCGATACGGATTTGTTCAGTTTTGTCATTGTTGAGTTTCAGGAAATGTTGTTGCATCCATACTTTTGCAGACAGGCAGGTCACTTTACGTTTATTTTAATCCCCATTAGCCTATTCTTCCTGGGGTCCATAACACGTAAAATACAGTTACAGGCTTTATACACTCACAACCATTCACATGGCATACAGACAATTAAAACAACAATACATACTCCTAATCAAATTCATAATACAATACAACAATACATACTCCTAATCAATTCATAATACAATACAACAATACCTACTCATAATCAATTCATAATACAATACAGCATAATATACAATTTAGCTTTTGCATACATTATCTATGTTCATATCAACCAATTATACAATCTTCTAATAATATATCCATATCAGACACATACATTTTCATTTACATATATCCCTATCTCCTTATCAGACACATACATTTTCATTTAAGTACATCTATTAGGGAATGTCAATTTCTTTGGTTGAAAATGTTGTTTTACCAATATTCTGAAACGACATTTACTATTTTTTAGGGGTGTAACGATACATTGATGCATCGATTCTAATGTGACGATTCAACTGCATAGATTTGAAAATGTTAGAATCGATTATAATCTAAAAAAAATATAGATCTTTTGGGGAATTAACTGAGAGAAAATGTATCGAATCGAATCGTGGTCAAATGAAGAGATTTCATGATGCATTGAATCGTTGCCTGACTAATCATAATCAAATTGAATCGTTGTGAGGTCGCATCGTTACACCCCTACTATTTTTCATTTATAGTTTATTTATACATTTAAAGACATTTCACAATGTACATTTAAACTGGCCTGACTCAGTTACAAACAGTTTTTCAGCAGGTTCCTGTTATGCAGCACATGAAACAATAATTTAAATACAAAACAAAATAGGCAGTTGCACTATACAATCATATAATCGTTGTGGACAGCAAGAACAAACATGCAGTCATAGCAGTATACAAATCAACAGTATCAACAATATTAAGACCTAGGAAAGAGTTGGATCAGTGAGTACAGATGTTTTCTAGCATCAGATGTTTGTAGGCAAGATATCATCCAATGTAATCAAAAAAGTCAACCAACGAACAAGATTCTTCTACCGGATCTCCTCTCTGGTAAACAAAAATACCCTGAAGACTAACAGGAGCACTCATTCAAGGGTACTACGACTATGCTTGCACCTCATGGTACCAAAGCACCTCAAAGGCACTAACAACAAGATTACAAACATCACAAAACAAACTGGTCAGACTACTGCTTGACCTTACTCCTAGAACCCACCTCACTCCTGCCCATTTTGACAACCTAGGATGGCTTAGAGTAGACGACAGAGTACAGCAACTTGCAATGGGCCTGGTCTACAAGATACACTACACCACTAGGGTACCTATGTACATGTCGAAATACTTCCCAAAGGTCAGTGAATACCATAACCACAACACCAGAGGGAGTTCCACAAATCATGTCCAACCCAGATTCGGCTCAAACAAGGGACTAAACACGTTTCGCAATTATGCTACCAATGCCATCAATGTGGAACGCCCTACCCACAGCCGTAAAAAAAATGTGAATCACTACCCACCGTCAAAACCGCTCTGAAAGAGCACCTACTGGAGGCTGCTATTTGAAACTGGCCCCCGTAAATGTCTGAACCCCCCTCCCACTCACCCACCCCCTCCTAATGTACAGTTCCCTCCCCCTCGTATGTATGTATTTACTGTTAGGATCTGTTTAACAGTACTGTATATCTGTATGTCATGTATGTCATACATGTCATGATTAGATTAGATGATTAGATTAGATTTTTATATCTGTATATCTGTATGTTGTGTATGTCATAAATGTCATTATGAATTGAAAATGGGGGACCCTGATGTAAACAAGACGAAAGTCTTTCTCTGGTCTGCATCCCCTTAACAATTGTGTGTATGGAGCTGTACTGTACCCATTCTGCAATCTGTTAATTCAAGTTATCAATCAATCAATCAATCAATCAAGCCTGTTTGAAGTGTGAGATGGAGGTTATTGCTCTGATGTGGAATGGGATTTCGTTCCAAATGTTCTAATGTATGTACGTGCTTACTGTCGTGTTACAGGCACTTTATTTTGCACTTTTAAAAAAACACATTTAATTTAGCCATTGATATTGCCTTGTCAAGCGCTGTAAGCTTTGTTTTTTGTTATGATACTACTGTAGGCTATAATGTAGATCAGTGGTTTTCAACCTTTTTCATGCCAAGGACCCCTAAATTGATACACATTTGGCCGCGGACCCCCAATTGAAAATATTTTGTGCCAGGGACACCCAGGAGCAAAGATATCAGTTAATTTTCGCTTTAAAATATATAAATATTCAAAGATGTGCAAATTTTTTCAAGGTTTTTCAAAAATAGCAGATCTTCAAGCTCATAGCGTGGCACTCGGTGCCGCGCTGCCGCTATGAGCTTGGTGAGCTTGCTAGAGCTTAAAAAATTGCCAAAGCTAAGTGGTTAAATGATTGTGACGCTATTAACAAATTTAGCTGGGGAACCCCTAGCACTCCCTCAAGGACCACTGGCTGAAAACCACTGCTGTAGATCACTGCCGGTACGTGCGCTGGGAGCGCACCGTTTAAGTTTGAAAGTTTGTGTGTCTGAAACGCTATGTGATACAGTACAGTTTACACAGCACAGTACATGTTCTGTAGCTACTATTGCACTAAATGGTAACACTTGAATACGTTATGCAAATATGCAACTTGTTTGTTGAAATGTTAATAAATGGGAGCTTCCTCAAACAGCCATCTCTTTCCCGACAATCCCCTCTGTGCACAAACCCTTACATATGGTAATTAAACATTAAAACACCTGCGGCTTATATATGTACACATCATTAAATTTAGCTGCTGCGGCTTATATTCAGGTGCGCCTTATAGTCCGAAAATTACAGTAATATATATATTTTTTTTTACAAGTCGATTATTAATTTCAATATAGAATATCCGTTGACAGTACAATTAGTTACTGCACACTACATCACCCCTGAGTGGAAGATGGAAAGCCAAACTCCCCCACTGTACCAAAAACCGTAAACCGAGATACGTACCGTACCGTGGTTTTTGTGTACCGTTACACCCCAATCTTTTATGAAAAAGTCCATTTGCTTTGTCTGACATGTCTGACATGTTAGCTCTCTTGGTATTGTATTTTAGCAGTGGTGGATATTCTCCAATATTGTATTTTCAGCCCCATTGTTTGATACCGGTCAATTGGTGCATCACTAGAGAAAGGGTGTGTATGGACCATCCTTTTTACCCAGAGGCTTGACACGTACCTTCCCCATCCGCAGACGTGTCGTTCTTTGAGGCCAGTCTACTGAAATACCACAGCGAACACAAAGAGGCCCTGGGCATCCCGCAGAGGAGACACCTGGGCCTCCTGCTAGTGGACACATCACAGCTGAGGAGCAAGCTCATACCCTCTCCCCTACGCTGTCTGGAGGTCAGGGGTCTCTCTATTTCTCTTTCACTCTCTCTCCTTCTATATCTATCTCCCGCTTTCTCCATCTCTCTCACTTTCGATCTCCCTCTCTCTTGCTCTCTCTTGTTCTCTTTCTCTCTCTCTCATGCTCTATCCCTCTCTTCCTCTCTCTTCTTCCTCTCTATCTCTCTCTCTCTCTTTCTCTCTCCCTCCCTCTCTCTCATTCCATGGCATCTATAGGGTGACACAATTGTCTTTACAGATATAATGTTACTAAGTATGTTAAAAGAAAATTAAGAAAACCTGTCTGATTTGTCAATAGTGTAGTGGTTACGTCATTTACATTTTTTCATGTTCCACCCTCTGTTCCACTTAATGTATTTCCCCATTGACCATTTATAAATTGGCTTGTTTTAGATAAATAAAGCATTAACGTTGGCATGGTGTACCTTTCTGTGCGTATTTATCCACAATCTATAGCTCAACATGAAAATATTCGCAATGGTAGCAAAATAACAACGTTTATGTTTTCGTTCGCTGGGAAACTACACTGCTATTTGGCGCTGCTGACTGACGTCACCACAGCGTAGCCTCACAGACTAGTCACAGACCTAGGATCAGATTTCCCTTACATTCGATAAGCTTAACAATTCGTACAATGGGAAAATAACTGACCCTGAATCTGTGGCTAGTATCTCTCTGGTGATCATATCCATTTATCAGATGAAGCCAAACACCATTTCTAAAAGCAACAACCACGTTATCATTATTTGTATTCACTGCATATTACATCACTAAATAATACTAATGTAAATCATTGTTTCGTTGTACATATTGTGTATAGTTTATAACGTTATTGTTTTTACGGCGGGCTCTACATGCCCCGATTTAAAATGGTTATCTCCTCTTTGTATACTTTTTAGAGAATATGCTATACAGCATTATATATATCGTTCTTATTTACTTTTGTCCTCACAGACAAAGTATTTTTTTTCTTTTTCTTTTTTTAAATTTCTCCTTATTTTCTCCTTATTTTCTATTTTTCTCCCATCCCAATTTCGTATCGCCAATTCTCCCCTTCAATTCTCACCTCCCCTGTCTTGACCGTTGCTAGACTATGCCTCCCACTGGTCGGCTGTAGTGAGGATAGAAGCCTTGCATCACGTGTCCCCTCCGGTACACGAGGAGGCAGCCTGTCGCATCTTTTCACCAGACAGCGCGGCCTCTCAGTGGCGAGGAGTAATGCGTGGGAGGCTCACGCTGCCCCCGATACTTCCTGTCTCTGCTGTACAGGCGTCACCCAACCAACCTGTAGGAGTCGCTGTCCACAACGTCCAATCCCCACCCATCGACTTTCCACCCGCTACCTCTGCCAATTGAGATAGTATGACGACTGGCCCAAGCCGCAGGCAATTCTGACTCGGGGAGTCGAGACCGGAGTCTCTTGCATTGGTGACGAGCGCAATCTCCGTTACGCCACCCAGCCGCCTAGACAAATTATTCTGCCAGGGAACTTATGGACACGACAGTAGTAATTATAAGGTTTTTGAGCTTGTAACGTTAGTTAGCTATCGTGGCATCAGCCGGCTGTGACGTGTAGCTAGCTAGCTTGCTAGCCGGCTGCCGGCATGATGCATGCAGTGCACAGGTCTGAGAAGAGGACCTGCACATTTTACTCGGTCCCGAAACACCTCTACATACCCCGATTTAAAATGGTTAACGACAGTAGACATTGCTAACGTCTAGTACGCTTAGCGAGGTAACGTTAACGTTAGCTAGCTAGCTAGCTTGCTGGCCGTGTCGTGGATCAGGCGACAGCACTGAACAGGCTGCCTAGTGAACAACAGGCTGCTTACTGGTAATTGTAGTTCTTTTTTTATGACAAATTAAAAACCTTATAACTATTTTTATTTCAACCAAAAATGCTTAAACAATAATGTTAGTGGTAGAACTCATTTTGTGCAAAAATGGAAAGCTTGCCAATGTTCATGCGGCAGAATTGTTACAATAGCCGATAATCCATTTTCCCAATGATGATTATACGGGTGGAACAACCAGTGACGTCAGACTACACCTCCCTATAACTGGGAGTCCTTTGAGTTAATTCAAAAAGCACTTGGCACCGGTGTTTCGGTTTTGGAAGATATTGGAAGAAGAAAAGCCAGTGGACGTCAAATTATTTGTTTGTTGCAAATCAGATACAAGCCTTTCTAAAGCCTTTCTAAAGCTTCCTGCCTTTTTTTAAGCTTGCATGTGAATATGAGCCCTAGCCACCTAGGTGTGTTCCTCTCTACGCAGGCCATCCATGACATGCTTCCTCTGCTGGCTAAGAGGAAGTTGGATGCCATCATTGCTGAGGTCCAGGATGCCAAGGCTAAACTGGGGGTCATCCCGTCCACCACCACTGAGTTTGTCAACTCCCTCACCTTCCTTGACGAGATACAGCAGAGGGTAAGGCACACATTTATACTATAGGCTGGGAGGTATACATAATATTACGGGTATACTGTCATGGATCCAAAGGTATGGGTTTTTCAGTATACCATAATTCAAGACATTTAGGAATTATAACATTATACATGTTTTTAATTTTTTTTAAGTTAGTCTAGAAATAGCTTCTTGGTTAAGTATTTTAAAGATGTGTGTATAAAAACTGGATTAAAGTACAATGTATACCTCTTTGAATGAAAAAGTACCATGAGTATTATCATCATCATTATTGTCATTCTCTTCTCTTCTCTTCTCTTCTCTTCTCTTCTCTTCTCTTCTCTTCTCTTCTCTTCTCTTCTCTTCTCTTCTCTTCTCTTCTCTTCTCTTCTCTTCTCTTCTCTTCTCTTCTCTTCTCTTCTCTTCTCCTCTACCCTCTCCTTTCCTTTCCTTTCCTTTCCTTTCCTTTCCTTTCCTTTCCTTTCCTTTCCTTTCCTTTCCTTTCCTTTCCTTTCCTTTCCTTTCCTTTCCTTTCCTTTCCTTTCCTTTCCTTTCCTTTCCTTTTCTTTCCTTTCCTTTCCTTTCCTTTCCTTTCCTTTCCTTTCCTTTCCTTTCCTTTCCGTTCCTTTCCTTTCCTTTCCTTTCCTTTCCTTTCCTTTCCTTTCCTTTCCTTTCCTTTCCTTTCCTTTCCTTTCCTTTCCTTTCCTTTCATTTCCTTTCCTTTCCTTTATTTTCCTTTCCTTTCCTTTATTTTCCTTTATTTTCCTTTCCTTTCCCCTCCTCATCTCTCCTCTCCTCTCCTCTCTTCTCCTCTCCTCTCCTCCTCTACCCTCTCCTCTTCCTCTTCTCTCCTCTCCTTTCCTTTCCTCCCCTCTCATCTCCTCTCCTCTCCTTTCCTTTCCTCTCCTCTCCTTTCCTCTCCTCTCCTCTGTCTCCTCCAGAGAGAGGTATGGGAGAAGCAGCAGGAGACGGTGTCTCAGATGTACAAGTTGATTGACATCTATTCAGTGGCCAGGCCCCCTGAGGACTATGCTGTGTTCGTCAAACTGAGCCCTGACATCAAGGCGGTGGACCAGGCTATCGACATTGCGGTGGATGAGAGGGACTCCAACATGAACAAGTTCGGCACTTGCCTGCAGAAAGACATCAAGCATCTGAATTGCGAGGTCAAGAAGGTCAAGCAGAGGGCAGAGGTACGGCAGAGGCTGTGTTAAAAACATTATAGGGGGACAAAATCCTTGTTGTTCTGCCACCATGGGACCCTATTCCAAAAAAAAAGTAGTGAACAGCTAGAGACAAATAATTTTTTGATCCCGTTTGTTGTGCCATGAATGATGAATTTGAGTTTAAAAGTGTAATTGTCAGCTAGCTAATGTTACGTTGACTACTGTACATATTTTCTCTAAAATAGGGTCCCACTGTGGTTAACGGAAGGGGAGGGACTTCGCCTCTCTATGGAATGGACTGTCAGGGACATTGATAATAGACCAAGTGGAGAGGGAAGGGTTTGAGATAGGTCAACTCTCCTTCTCTAATTGGTTCGGTTCATGTGTGGGTAGATTATCAAAATATATGAACAAACAATTAAATAAATATATGAAGAAGTTAATTAAGTTGAAGGTAGGTGTAAATGGGTAGAGGGCCATCGCAGATCCTCTATTGAGTGCAGCGAGGAAACCCCTGCTAGGCTCTTGATGATAGAATGAACCATAAAGGACCACAATTGCGTATAACAACACACTGTAGAATATCGTATCCAGCATATCAACGGAGAAAGTTGTGAATTGGGCAATTAAGTCTTGAAAAAAAATGATAATCATTTGTGGACTACTACTTTAGAGAGCATGTATGACCTACAGTCATGAATCCACCTCAACACATCAAGTACACAATCAACTTAAACAAAGAAAAAGAAAAACATGAAGTGAATATAAACATGATTTATATTCATGTTTAACATAAACAATCATTGATGTTATGAGGGCCCCCAAAAGGTAACCTAAGCAGGGTTCAATGTGCAAGTGAAGCGCTGCATAGCCTGTGTGACCTGTGTGGTCTTTTCAAAACAGATTCCCATTCCCAGTTCATATGCAAAGATATGGTGCAGGTTGAGTCAACTAGAGCAAGACACTATCATTCTCTTTTATGCTTTTTTTTGCTTTTGTATTTTTTGAACATGAATTAAATTCTGTATTTCAAACAGAAGCAGATTGACGTGTATCAATGTGATCCCCTTACTGTCGTGCGGATGGCTCTCTTCCAACATGACTTTTGTGTGTGTGTGTGTGTGTGTGTGTGTGTGTGTGTGTGTGTGTGTGGTTGTGTTGTGTGGACGGATGTCGTTGTGCAGGACCATCAGATTCTGGACATCAACACGGGCCGCTCCGATGTGCGCCGGCTGCTGGGAGAGATCCAGATTTCCGTGGATGAGCTACAGGACAAGGCCATCACCTACACCTCCTACCAGAAGCTCTTAAAGGTACTGCAGTACTGTAGTACACACCGGCGTGTCCCCTGTGTTCTATAGAAAACATTGAAATTATGGTATATGGGTAAAACAAGGTAACTCCTTAACTCTTTGGACGCCACTCACGAATAAAGTCGGGTTAACTCGCCAACGCTTGAGCGTCAAACCCGAGAAAAGTCAGGTTTTCTATCGTTATTTCTTTTATTCGATATTCCCATTCATAATCCATCGAGGGAGCCTGTGTTATCATTGGGAATGAGTCTGAGATGGCAAACGTCCAATACCGCCACCTGCCGCCTTGCGGCCGGTATTGCACATCCTTTGAAACTCTGGCTTGGGCTGTGTGTCAATCTAAAAAGTCCAGGCCGGGTTTTCCTTGTCGGGCAGGACAAGCGTTTATAACACATGGATTGAGGAGAATCAAGCACTCCCGGTTCATGTTCTTTGGTGCATTATGTTGGCAACACGATCGACATCAATACTTGGAATGGCGATCAGATAATTGGAATATTCTTTTTGGAGTACATCCTAGTCAAGGTACAATATGGGTTTAACACAGCTTTACGGTGGGGTCTGGAAGCTCGGAGTTGCTAATAAACAGTTTAAATCATTGTTACAAAACGAGTGGTACTCACAGAGCGAACGTTGACAAGATGGCGTCTTCTTCTTCTGCCGCTATTTGGCTGCCTGGTGCGCATGCGCTGTGACACCAACGGCGGAAATGGACGTTTGGTCTGTAAGTACCACTCGTTTTGTAACAATGATTTAAACTGTTTATTAGCAATTCCGAGCTTCCAGACCCCACCGTAAAGCTGTGTTAAACCCATATTGTATGCTGGGTATCTTTGAAATTCATATCTGATATATTTTTGACCCACCCCCAGCTCATAATTCAGCGCTTGGTACTTAATATGAGCCTGGCATAGCTGAGAGTGACTGCGGATACAAAAAGCCCCTGGCTTGCAGATCGCAGTCACGTAAGGGGCTAAGGGATCCAGGACTCAGGAACATGGTAGGTAATGTATGGTAAATAGGAACTACGATCTGGCAGCCTCATGACATCTGAGCCAGGTCTAAATTGGAAGACTAATCAGCAGGTAGATGTCAATCAGCTGTTCCTCGGTCTTTACACACCTGCACCCAGGGTTAGAAACTAACAAAAAAAATGTTGGGCTTTTTTTGCCCCCCTTAATTGATTTTCAGGGCCTTTTTTGTATTTCGGGGGCACTGAATTTTTATGATGAACATTTACATAAACATTTTAAAACATTGTCGACACTTACCATAATGCCATTTTGTGGCTGCGGCTGTCTTGGTGGCGCAAAGCGCTGTATTTCTTTTACAGTCTTCATCCCTATGTTTGATAACGTAATGTTAATCTCTCCATATATAGGGCTCTACGCTAACCTTTTTCCCAAGGAGCACATGTGCTCTTAAATCAAATTTAAATAAATAAAATCTAAATACAGATTTAGGAGCACACAAAGAAATTTAGGAGCACAGTGAAAATTGTTCAAGTAACAGAGTTTATTAACAAACTATTTATTACATGCATATTATACTGTGCATGTGCATGCATGCATAGGGCCAAACATCTGTGCAAATAGCACATACCACCAAAATCACACATTGGCCCATGCCTACTAGACGCAAAGGATATCTGTTGTCAAGCTGCTTTTGTATGTTGTAGTTTTGTCACGATACCAACATTTTGACTTTGATACAGATAGGAAAGGTAATGGAATATATTATTAGATGACAGAACATGGAAAATTCTTTATACAATTATTTAATTCATTATAATTGAAACGCTATTGAAAAATAGTTCATTAATTAATAGTTAATGCAATTATTCTGTTACAGCTACTGAGCTATAATTTATACTATAGCTACTGTGCATCAATATCTTCCTTTTGAATGAAATAGGTTCAGGAGAGAGATATGTTGAGAGGGAGGGGGAGAGAGAGCAAGACACACAGACACACACACACACACACACACACACACACACACACACACACACACACACACACACACACACACACACACACACACACACACACACACACACACACACACACACACACACACACACACACACACACACAGATAGACAGATATTCTCAGCCCCCCCTTCCCTCACTATGCTTACTGTGTGCGACGGGGCGGGGGGTCTCATCTCCATGTACAGTAGCCGAACCGAAGACACACAACAACAGACAGACAGCTCAGTGATTGAAACCTATGTGTTTGTGCGACCATGTCGACCTGAACAATGGGGGATAATAATAAGAACGAGCCGCCTCGGGGGCCTGGAGGGAGGATACCGCAGGCGGAAGACGGCCGCCGCTGCTGGAGCTGGACCGAGTCATGTGAGACAAGCCGGCGGCAGCAAGGCGCACAGAGCCGGGGTGAAACCACCGCCTCGCCCCGCTGGTGCTTCACAGCGCGTCTCAGGCGAGAGCGTAAAGGGGGGCGTAATAGCATAGGTCAGTGGCCAATCAGAGCGCAAAACGGGAACCCGGAAACACGAACGCGTTGGTAAAAGCATACACGCGAACGGGACACACATCTGTGCAATAGCACACACCACCAAAGTCACTGGCTTGCCCACAGTGTGCGTGTGCTAACTTCGCTAGCGTTATCAGCCGTCAATATAACGTTAGCTGCGTCGCCGGATTCCTCTTTTTCCTTGTCTCTCTTTCGCTCAAAATAAAAATGAATGGGCTTCATGGCTGGCTGAATTTTTAGCATTGTCTGAATGTATAACTTGCCTATGCCGGTACCGTGACTTTCTTTTCCAGCGCGTACTGGGTTATCGTTTCCTTTCTCTCACATGAAACCAGTCGCGTCACCACAGGAAACTACTGTGATTGGAACGGTTATGCGGCTTGTGGAATGTGGGACTTGTAGTTTTTGAACAATTAGTAGCGGAGCGAAAAAAGCACTACCTACAGAGTTTGTAATATTCACTCGTCTCGCGCACTATGCGAGTAAATAATTTTTCCGTTTCACACACATATTTTTAGGGGCAAATGCGAGTGAAATGCTCGCACTGTAGAGCATATATAATTAGATATAATTAGTAAACTGTCTGGGGCTTTTTTTGCCCCCCTTAACTGATTTTCGAGGGCATTTGGTCCATTTTCGAGGGCATTTTGCCCCAAGCCCCCGTTAATTTTGAACCCTGCCTGCACCCCATCTTGTACTTAGGAGAGAGAGAGAGAGAGAGAGAGAGAGTAGCTAGGTCGGGATAGAGTGAGATAAACCAAGGGTTATAGAAGACGGGAAGCCTGCAGGCTTGGAGGTGCATGGCAATGTCATCAGGTATAAAGTCTAGAGCTGCTCCATCGACATTGAATGGGACCCACCGTATATAAAAATGTTTATACTCAAATTAGCTTTATTCTATAGTAGTGTTTTCACTTCTGAAACAGAAAATGGATGCTCTCAGTGTCACCTTTACCATCTTACCCAAGTCATTGTCTATGGAGCAGCTCCAGACTTTATACTTGATGACATCACAAGTTTGAGTTTTAGCACTCTAGATTAGGGAGAGAGTTGTTTGTTCTCACTAATATTCTTGGACCGTCTCAGACCATAGGAATTGCATGTATGCATTCTTAAATTGGGCGTACTTCCCCTCCAATACATAGAACATTAAAAAGCCTTTAATATGGCTTTACCGCCGACATGTTTCAACTTTACGTCGTCATTCCGCAGGGATGTGTCAACTCAGCACAAACAGTGCCAGCAATTCTAGAGAAGATTGGAAAGATAAATCAATAGAAATTGTTATTTATCCCAATTCCCCTCTCCAAAACATGATCATGTATACAGCCAGTGTTTTGAATTAGGGCTTTCCACAGGATTTATTGGCAAGATACCGAGGTACCGTTGATGACATCATACTACTTACTTGCTAGTCATTTCACAAAGTGGTGCAGCACCACCATTACTGCTGCTACCGGAGAACGCTGTTTAACATGGTTGAAGTGTCCTAAGTAAAAGTACAAGTTTTAGCACTGAAACCTGCAGCAGAACCCACACTTTGACAGAAGCCGGAGATGAAAAACACCCAGAAAAAATAAAAACACGGCATAGTAGAAACTGGTGAGTAGTTGTGAGGACAGCCCAGGAATGTGGAAGTGCGCTCCCCTCCATCCAGGAGATATACATACAACAGACAGTATGTCAGCAAAGACCCCAACCACAGACTGTTTCAGCTGATGCAGTCTGGCAGACTGTAGAGCCTCAAGTCCCGGACCAGCAGACTCAGGGACAGTTTTTTCCCCCAGGAAGTCAGACTCATGAACAGATAGCACCAACGACTCGCTACTTGGCTGCCCACTACTCACACATGCGAGTGCAGACACACACGCACACGCACGCACACGCACACACACACACACACACACACACACACACACACACACACACACACACACACACACACACACACACACACACACACACACACACACACACACACACACACACACACACACACACATACACACACACACACACACACACACACACACACACACACACTTTTGCTTTTGCTGCTATGAGGTTAAGGAGGTAAAGTTCTATTTTATTCTAAACACAGGCACATTATCATGTTCCTATTAGTTGGCTTTTCATCTAGAATCTCCAACCTGTGCCCCCCCCCCCTCCTCCTCCTCCTTCCCCCCCTCATCCCCCCCTCCCCTCTTTGCCTTCTCTAGGTGGAGGTGACCAAGTTGGAGGCCTTGGATGAGCTGACTGCCGAGGTGAGGCTGAAACACCTGCTGTGGGACTCCCTGGAGGAATGGGACTCCATACAAGATGGATGGATGCAGGTGAGACACGGATGCACGTCATCTATTATACACAAACACAGAAACACACAGTCAAAGTTTATTCGCCACTATATACATAATACATGTACAATGGCAGAGAAGTGCTTCCTCTGTGAGCCTCCCGCTAGACTGTCAATACAAAAAACTCTATACACAATAAAAGTCTTCATGGAAAATAATGTTCAGGTCCCTTGTATAAACGGTTATGAGTAACTAAAGTAACAAAAAATACTCAAGTTCATTAATGTAGGCGGATATTCAAGTAAATATTTATACAAATAGCCTACAGGGCAAGAGCCCATGTATTGTATTTATAATTTTTATGTCTTTTAATCTACATTCATTCTGATTTAATTACTGGACTGTCATTATTGTTATTATTTCTGTTATTGTCCTGTGATTTATCATTTATTTTTACTGTTACTGTCTTGTTTGTCTTGTTTCATGTTAAAAAAGGGAAAATAAAAAACATTTGTTCAAAAAAAACAAATAGCCTACAGGACATTGGGTCTCATTCTCCAACGGACTTACGACAAGACATTTGCTCTCGGGGCCATTTGAGACATCTTAGGGCCGGTTGTGGGATTCCCCAACCGTCCCTAAACTTGGATTCGGCCGTGACTGAGCGCAGGATTTAGGAGTGCTGAGGAGCACACTTAACTTGACAGACTGATGTGCTCCGTGTTCTTAATGGCTTTATTTGGGAGGAATCATAGTGATTCCTTCATGTCAACCCTACAGGCCTCCTTATTATTATAATTATAATTAATTATAATTAATTAATTAATTAATTAATCATAATTAATGTAAAATAAATATGACTATTTGTACGATAAGAAATTACGCATTTGATGTCGGAAAAAAAAATAATATGGATTCATCTGATCACAGGGCAGCTGGATTAACCATATCTGAACCAGCTATTTTGGACAAATGTATAATTACTTAATTACTCAGATATTCAAACACAATTTATGCAATTATTGTGAAATGATTGAAAATAATAATTATTTAATGCCTTCTGTGGCATTTGTATTTCTTATTTGTTACATATCTGTTTTATTGATTAATTATACATTTGAAAGAATGCAGGTTATAGGCTATAGCCAACATGCAATATATCCCATTGATTGGTACAATGGGACAGACATTTGTTTTATATAGCTATAACCTGCATTCTTTCAAATTATATCATTAATCAATAACACATATATTGAAATACACTATGTAGCTTATTACACCAACACTGCAAATGACAGTGGATAAATAAATACGAACTAAAGCTAATCGCGTGGCAATAGACTGCATTAATATCAAGTTTCAAGTTTCTTTAATATTTGTCATACAGAAGTACAGAATACTTTTATACAAAATGCTTCTTACTGTTACGCTCCAGAGACTGTGCAAGACAAGATAAGTATGAAATAAAATAACATAGTAAAATTAGAAGTAAAAAAATTAGGTCACAGTGTTCAGTTTAGACATATGTACAATGTTCGATGCAGAATAGACGTAGTTACCATACAATATACAATACTGTGCAGTGTACTAATATACAATACTATATAGTGCAAGGCAGAAATGGGACGAGGTGCAATTTAGGTACAATTCACAGTAGGTGTACGAGTTGTAGTGCAAATCCTTTATCAATAAATATAAAGTGTAAAGTGTGTTTGTGTGATCTAAAGTGTGGAGAGTGGGTGCTGCAGTGTGTTGTTTGTTTGAGTGAGTGTGTGCGTGTGGGTGTGTGTGCTGTGTGCATTTGATGGTTGTTGCATAGTGTTTATTGTTCGTTTAGCAGCCTGATGGCCTGGGGATAGAAGCTTCTTCTGAGTCTTTCTGTGCTCGCCTTAAGACTCCGGTATCGCTTGCCTGACCGCAGCAGTTCAAAGAGGCAGTTGTTCGGGTGGCTCGAGTCCTTAATAATTCTCTTAGCCTTCCCCTTGCACCGCTTGTTGTAAATGTTCTGGAGGGTGGGAAGCCCCCCTCCAATTGTGCGTTCGGCTGAACGTGTCACTCTTTGTAGTCTGCTACGGTCTTGTGCAGTGCTATTCCCAAACCAGGAGGTGATGTTGCCGGTCAGGATGCTCTCTATTGTACATGAGTAGAAGTTCCTAAGGATCTTCTGACTGACTTGGAACTTCCTTAGGCGCCTGAGGAAGTAGAGGCGTTGTCGTGCCTTCTTCACAACACTGTCAATGTGTGTGGTCCATGTCAAGTCCTCGGATATGTGGGCTCCGAGGTACTTGAAACTGTTCACTCTCTCAACCGGTGCCCCGTCGATGCTGAGGGGGCTGTAGTTCCATAAGTCTTGTTGTGTGCGCCACACACGCACACTGTATAGCCTATGTGTATAATGAATGAACAGTATATTATTCTAATTACTTGTTTCATTAGGATTTAGTAGATACTATATATATGATCTGCCCTATACGTACAGTAAGTACAGTACCAGGGCTTGACGTTGACACCTGCTCACCTGCCCAATGCGGGTAGAATTCGTCATTGGCGGGTAGATGCGTCATTCTACCCGCCAATCGGGCGGGTGGTTTTTTTTTCTATGAAAAAAAAACATTGTAGTCTACAAAAGGCATCTGGAATAATGAAGTCAATCCAGCTCATACTATATAAATACTACAACTCCCACAGGACTGGGTGCGCACAGTGTGCTCATTCATTGGCCCATCCACTTCGCCCGGCCCCTATCGCGCACATCGTGTTGCTTCCGTGTTGTGTGTCTGGCAGCTGACAGCTGAACGAACGCTGTTAACATTAATAGCTCAACTGGTTACAATACAGACAGTTAGCTAACGTTATGTTACAATGTGGCGGCATATTGTGGGTGTGAAAAGACCCGGTGAACCAAACCACCAACAAACAAAAAATAGAAAAGATAATGAGACAGAGTCCGAAAACACGAACAAAGTAGAGGAGGTGAATAAAAGAAAACGGGTGTTCATTGAAAAGTGGCGCTCAGGTCGCGAGTGGCTAGGATATGACAAGATCTCTGCTAATCTACATGGGGAATCCGACTGTTAATTAAAACAAAGCATCGCGAAGGCCCGAGGTGGGTGTTGACACGATGTGATTTCTGCCCAGTGCTCTGAATGTCAAAGTGAAGAAATTCAATGAAGCGCGGGTAAACGGCGGGAGTAACTATGACTCTCTGTAGCCAAATGCCCCTCTTATTTTATCACACACCACACTACTGACACTTTGGATTAGATATTATTTTAGCACACACCACACTACTGACATTTTGGATTCGATGTTATTTTAGATGTTTCTGTTCAAATAAAATCATATGTCCAAACAAATGCTTGCAGTTACATTGTCCAATGACCTATATTTATAACTTTTTGGGTGGGGGCGCGAGTGCGGGGATTTTTGGCTGGTGAAAATGCTGAGTGGCTAGTGACTTTGGAAAACCACTAGCCACAGTGGCTAGTGAGCCAAAAAGTTAACGTCAAGCCCTGTACAGTACACATATTAAGGCCGCCAGAGTCGGGCATACCATGAGCGGACTGCATGGTGGACTGCACTACGGGCAGCGCAGTATCTGTGCTCTCCTAATAAAACAAGTCATTAGAATAATATAAGCCTATACGTCATTCATTACGCACGTAGACTATACAGTACTGCATGCGTGTGTGTGTGCGCGCGCGCTGCGGCAGGTGCACTACGAGCTGTATTATATATGATGACAATACATTAAAGGTCCCATGCATTGCTATTCCTTGCACTATTTAGGCAACTTTACACAATTACAATTACACACAATTCCTGTGAGTCTATGGAACACATCTGGAAAGTTTTTTTCAAAAAAATGCATTGTTTTATATTTTTAATCAAGTACTCAAAAGCAAACATTTTCAATCTCAGGATTTTATGCTGTTTGTGCTGGGATCCGCCCATAAGCGCTTTGAGTGACAGTCACCCACACAGTCTGCGACTGGCAGACAGAGAGAGAGATAGAGAGATTGATGGGGATACTAATACATTTCACCGCGGGGGGGGCATAATCCCACGGGACAATGCATTGGTAACTTGTTTCAAATGACAATATATACCTCTGTGAATATTATTGCACGGATCGGAATACGGGCGTGCGCATGGGAGTGTGCGCAAAGATATTTTGACAGTGATATGGAGTGCTCCCGAGGTCCCCTCTCTCTCTCTCTCTACCAGGGAGAAGCCCTGCGCGTCAGGTTGTGTGTAAAATGCGTGTGTGTTTGTGTTTCACACACTCCTGCACCGCGGTCCTTCTCTCTCTACCAGGGAGAAGCCTCGCGCGTCAGGTTGTGTGTAAAATGCGTGTGTGTTTGTGTTTCACACACTCCTGGGCCACGGTCCCTCGCTCTCTACCAGGGAGAAGCCCCGCGCATCAGGTTGTGTGTAAAATGCGTGTGTGTTTGTGTTTCACACACTCCTGCGCCGCATCCCTCTCTCTCTCTCTCTACCAGGGAGAAGCCCTGCGCCATCAGGTTGTGTGTAAAATGCGTGTGTGTTTGTTTCCCCGACAGAAGCTCTTCTCTCTCTCTCTCTCCCTCTATCTCTCTCCCTCTCTCTCTCTCCCTATCTATCTCTCTATCTCTCTCTCCCGCTCTCTCGCTCACTTGTTCTCTGCCTCGCTTCACTTTGAGGAAGTGAAGGTATTTCCACTCGCTCTGCTGTTGAGGGGGCGGAGATATGCAAATCAGTACCTTATTCACGTCAGCAATACTGTCAAATCAGAACGGCTTAGTTGAGTGAGGGAAGATCTCGTGAACTCGAGACTAGACTGATGAGTCAATATGATAATTAACGACACAGACCATATTGATATAATCCCCCATTGCTAGGAAACAATGCTAAACACTGGAAAAGGCCATTTATAATGCATGGGACCTTTAATCTAATCTCATTTTGATCGGTAGCAAAGCACTTCCACATATCGGCCACCATTTTCACACGGCTGCATCATCAGTTGCATTCTAATGAGCTGGACAGGTGTGTCTAACTATTGACTTTTTGCGATTTCATTTGCACACGGCACAGATCCTGTCTTTATAAGGAGCTCTCGGATGCATGGTTTGTATGCAAATGACCTAGACAGGGACGCGTGTTCATGTTTCCGAATGGTGACATTCTTCATCGTCCGCATCCCAGCTGTAATCGTTTGAGCCACTTAAGACATCTTCCCCACGCATTGGGGAATCAGAGTGAACTTGTCGCCGATTTTGTCTCTTGTCGGTTCCAAGGTGGTTGCCCTAAGAGAAGTCTTTGGGAAATGTTGGAGAATGAGACCCATTGGGAATATGGAAAGGAGTGTGGATGTGTAATACAGTCAGCGAGAAGTGTATACAGATACAAGACATGATAATTTAGGATGCGGACGGCCTGGGGGGGTTAGCAGCCTCTCGCTCTCCTCTCTGTGTTGGCCTTATTGAAGCGTTATTGGCAGCATTTGCCTGACCTCAGTAGAGAGGAGAGCAGCACGGTGGTTAACAGCGCTGCCTCACAGCAAGCAGTTTCATGTGTTGGAACCCCTGGCGGGAGGCCTTTCTGTGTGGAGTTTGCATGTTCTTCCCGTGTTTGCGTGGGCTTCCTCCCACATCCCGGTACTCCGGTTTCCTCCCACATCAAAAGACGTGCATGTTAGGAAGGGACTACGGATGCAAATAGTCTCATTAGCTAACTAGCATGTTACGCTCTCTCCCAGAGAAACTTCTTTTCATTTTTTCAAGCGACTCCATATGTATCGGAGGAGACATGTGTGCAGTCCACACCCCCCACCCCAGAACGACTTGTCAGATAGGGCAACGACCAGGAGGGAATTGTCATGACGACAAAATTGGCGGATGGGAAAAAAAGGAGATAGGGCAACAAAAAAAAAGACTCCCTTGTTCGCATGGCTGGTCCTTCATCCTGCAGATTGGAGAGTTGACCTCAGGTGGTACGCTCAGCCAACCATACCATTCTCTAAGTAACATTCTACGAGACTCTAAGTCAAAGTGTGGGGCGCAGAGGCATGCCATGGGGGGCGTGAGCGACTAGGGAACCAACGCGCTGAACTATTCGTTTTGAATATTCATGACGCATCGTATCGTTACTTATGTGCCGTCTTTGCCATGGAAATGGCATACGTTCAAAGTCATTACATGCACAACATGTCATCTAACTAGTGTGCAATGAATGAATGAATGACGTTCGAAATATAAATAACTTTTCTTAAACCATTGTTCATGATTCTGCCTAAAGCCAGGACTCGGCAGTGCATGCTTCACTCGCATTTGATAACCCTTCTCTCGCTCTCTCTCTCTCTCTCTCTCTCTCCTCTCTCTCTCCTCCTATCCTCTCTCTCTCTCTCTCTCTCTCTCTCTCTCTCTCTCTCTCTCGTCTCTCTCTCTCTCGTCTCTCCTCCTCTCTCTCTCTCTCTCTCTCTCTCTCTCTCTCTCTCTCTCTCTCTCTCTCTCTCTCTCTCTCTCTCTCTCTCTCTCTCTCTTTCCTCTCTCTCTCTCTCTCTCTCTCTCCTCTCTCTCTCTCTCTCTCTCTCTCCTCTCTCTCTCTCTCTCTCTCTCGGTGCATGCTGGGAATGAGATTGGAGAGGTTGGAGGTTGGAGGTGTAGTGAGGTTTTTTTTTTCTATCTTTATCTGTCTATTTTGGTAATTTGTTTATGGGATATTGTTTTATAAGGGTAGTGTTTGTTTGCTGTGTGTTTTGGTGTGTATAGGGTTAAGTGGGAGTGTATTGTTTGTTTGGCAGTCGCGTCGGCCAGGCGCGTTTGCTGGCTGACGTCAGACGCCAGTATGGAGTTTGCCAAATGAGCAGGAAGCATGGTATAAAGATTGATGCTTCTAATGTGTCCGTAGAGGATTGCAGCTTGGCAATAGGTAAAGTCGTTGGACATAAAAGTGTGAAATCAGCCGCGAAGATGAGCGGTAGTGTTGTCATTTTTCTAGATTGCCTTGAGAAGGTGCATTCGGTTGTTGAATCGGGGATCAATATCGAGGATGTGTTTATTACAGTGGAGCATCTATCCACACCAGGCAGAAGGGTTAATATAAATAACATCCCGCCGTTCATAAGTGACGAAGTACTGATAACTCAACTTGCAAGGTATGGGAAGATAATTTCCCCGATAAGAAAACTGTCATCTGGATGCAAATCTCCGTTGTTAAAACATGTTGTGTCACATAGACGCCAGGTTTTAATGATTCTCGAGAACAACAGAGAGGAGATTGATTTGGTTTTGAAATTAAGAGTCGATGATTTTGATTACGTTGTTTTTGTGAACTCTGGAAGCTCAAGGTGTTTCCGTTGCGGGGAAGAGGGTCATTTAATTCGAGATTGTGTGAGGGAAGAGGGGAGAGGCGCACGGTCTCAGCCTGCGCGCAGTGCAGCGGGGACGGTGATCCCAGTCACGGATGCGCATAGCGCAACGGGGACGGTGATCTCAGTTGAAGCTGCGCGTAGTGCAGGTGTAGAGAGTGAGGGGAGAGGGGCAAGGCGAACTCCGCCTCAGCCCCAAGACGAGCGCGGGGCTGGGCTCAGCGCAAGTAGTGGTACAGAGGAGGGCAGAGTGTTGCAGCGCAAAGCAGCGAGCGGTGACGACAACAGAGTCCCGCTGCAGACCGCCAGCAATGTAAATAGTGTCCTTGTGCAGACCGTCAGTAGCACAGCGGATGGTATCCAGCTGCAGGGTCACAGAACCGGTGTAGCAGGTACGAAGCAACCTGTTGATGTAATGAGGACAGTTGCTGGGGATGGAAATGAGGGGGGGGGGGGGGGGTCGTGGCAGGAAGGATTACGGAGGTGGAGGGTGGATCTGTTGAGACACAAGGGACTGGAGAAGGGGATGAGGATGAGGGGGGGGGGGTCGTGGCGGGAAGGGTTACAGATGTGGGGAGTGTACCTGGGGTAGCTGCAGATGTTGAGGGGGTCGGGGTGGAGGAAGTAGAGGATATTGACATGGGGGAGGGGGACGGCGGGGTGGGGGTTGCTAGGCAGAAGGAGAAGGTTGAGGTGTTTGGGGTGTCGAGCTCTCAAGCTAAGAAGGCAGATGTGACGGAGGAACTTAGCAGTACGCAGAGTACGCAGGGGCGTTTATGGGCAGACTTTGTGGAAAGTGATGATGAATATGTGGAAGATGGTTATTCCTATTCAATGGAGGCAATGAAACTGTTTTTAAAGTTGACAAAGAACAGGAAGAGTGTGGAGGTGAAAGATTTTTTTCCAGATAAAATTTTGTTTGTTGCAGCAGCAAAGGAACATATGAGGTTTAAAGGAGAAGGTCGTTTTGTTGACACAGATATATACAGGATGAGGAAGATTGTACAGAAGGTAATACAGGGCCCCAGTGTGGAGGGGGCTGGAGTGGAATAGGTGTAGTTTTTGTTTTGTTTTATTTTTATTTTTTATTTCTGAAATGAGAGTTTTTTATTGACGGGACTGGTGTGTTGTCACTTAGGACTGGACGTTTCATGGTGTCCTGATGCTGAGGCCTGGAGGCTGAGACTTTGGTTGATCATCTCATGTACTCGTATGCATTTGTGGAACTGTGTGAACATTTTACTGGCTCAGCCTCGGAGGGTGATGGAAGATGGGAAGTCACTGGGGGCTGCCAGTCTCCGCACGGGGGTGTGGGAGGTGAGGTTGGAGCGGCATCTGGACCGGGAAGGAAAAGGCGGCCTCGGACGGGGAGGCGAGGGTTACAAAATGTCTACTGAGGATGTCGGTCCAGAGGGCATCTCGGTCCCCCTGCTCTGGTTTCGGCCCCTGACATCATTGAGGCCATATGATATAAGACGGGTGGACGGTAGGACGACTTCAAACTTGAAATGGAGCTTACGTGATAAGGATGAAGGAGGAGGGTCGGCTGTCGAAGCGGCCCGTTTTATCCACGAGATGGGTGGTGACTGGAGTCTGTCAGACACGCACAAAGGCCTGTTGTGTTGTACCAAAAGGGGAAAGGTGAAGACAGAGACGCTACAGTGCCTCTCCGGTGTGTCTCTCGTTGATACACCCAGACTTTTGGATCGTGTAGAGTTTTTTCCCCCCCCTCCATATGGGGGAAAAGTTCTAAGTGACAATTTGGTTCAGTTTAAGCAGTGTTGTCCCTAATTGATTTGTTTGTTGTGATTTGTTTTGTTTTTTTTGTGTTTTTTTTGTTTGTTTTGTTTGTTTGTTTGTTTTGTTTTTGTTGTTTGGGTTGTAGAGTATTTTAATGTTGAAAGTTTATGTTGCATCTTGAGTGTTTTAGTAAAGAATAAAGTTTATTTATAAAATCAAATCTCTCTCTCTCTCTCTCTCTCTCTCTATCTCTCTATCTCTCTATCTCTCTATCTCTCTATCTCTCTATCTCTCTATCTCTCTCTCTATCTCCCTCCCTCCCCATCTTTATAAAAAAGATTATCTCCGTAGACTGTCAGTGCCAGTTGGGCTATTTCCTGCTCTGCTAGTTTCTGACAAACATCTAGAGAGAGATAAATAAGAGTAAATACCTTAACCCTATCAAAACAGCAGTAAAAGTGTATATTTTCATTTTTACCAATGTTTTTAAGATTTACAGAAAATAAGAATTTAAGAAATAAGAAAAATAACACATCCTAGCCCTCCAAATTCCTCAGAGACTCAGCAGCCGCCATCACCCCAGTCATCACCCACATAATAAACCTCTCCATAAAACAGGGATACGTCCCCAAAGACTTCAATATTGCAAGAGTGACCCCCCTGCACAAGAAAGGCAGCAAATTAGACCCAGGCAACTACCGCCTGTTTCAATTCTTACCTCCATCTCAAAAGTCATGGAAATTTTTTTCTACGAACAGGTCGAAAAGTACCTTGCGGGAAAAAAAGGGAATCTACGAATTCCAATCTGGCTTCAGAACATCCCACTCCACTGACACATGCCTTCTCTATTTGAACGACAACATCAAACAAGAGGTGGACGCAGGCAAATACTGGACCTCCAAAAGGCTTTCGACACTTTCAATCACTCCATTCTGATTGACAAGCTAAAAGCAATTGGTTTTGATAGTTCATCAGTGGATGCAATCCTACCTGGAGGGGAGAAAACAGATGGTGGAGGTAAATGGTACACTACCCCCCCCCCCCCCCCACCCCCTCCCAGTGAGTTGTGGTGTTCCACAAGGAAGCATACTAGGACCGTTACTGTTCCTAATCTATGCAAATTACATGTCATCAGCTTGTGACTGCAACTTGTTCATGTTCGTGGACGACTCAGCCCTGCTGGTCTCTGACAGGGACAAGTTGCAGGTTGAAAAACCCTCAGCTCTGAACTCGGCAGAATCTGCACCTGGCTAGCTGATAACAAACTATCATTACACCTGGGTAAAACAGAGTCCATTATCTTTGGATCAAATAACAAACTCAGCAAGGCCAACGGCTTCTCTGTTACAGTGGGTGACAATATTGTCACAAGGAAAGATGCAATTACATACCTGGGTTCCATCCTAGAGGCAAATATTTCCTGTGACAAAAGGGCAACCAATGTAATCAAAAAAGTCAACCAACGAACAAGATTCTTGTACCGGATCTCCTCTCTGGTAAACAAGAATACCCTAAAGACAGGAGCACTCATTCAAGGGTACTACGACTATGCTTGCACCTCATGGTACCTCAAAGGCACTAAAAACAAGATTACAAACATCACAAAACAAACTGGCCACCTCACCCCTGCCCATTTTGACAACCTAGGATGGCTTAGAGTAGACGACAGAGTACAGCAACTTGCAATGGGCCTGGTCTACAAGATACACTACACCACTAAGATACCCATGTACATGTAGAAATACTTCCCAAATGTCAGTGAATACCATGACCACAACACCAGAGGGAGTTCCACAAATCATGTTCAACCCAGATTTGGCTCAAACAAGGGACTAAACACGTTTAGAAATTATGCTACAACAATGTGGAACGCCCTACCCACAGCCGTAAACTAATGTGAATCCCTACCCACCTTCAAAACCGCTCTCAAAGTGCACCTATGGGAGGCTGCAATTCGAAACTGGCCCCGGTAAATGTCCAAACCCCCCCCCCCACCCAACCCCCCCCCCCCCCCAATGTACAGTTTATTTCCCCTCAAATGTATATTCTCTTTTTCTCTTAAAAAGTACTGTATATTTGTATATCTTGTATGCCATAAATGTCTGGATGTAACAGTACTGTATATCTGTATGTCATGTATGTCATAAATCTTATCTTTATCTTATGATTAATTGAAAATGGGGGACCCTGATGTAAACAAGACGAAAGTATTTCTCTGTCACACACACATTTGAATACTTTATTTGTTTCCACAAATTATATTGCATAAACAGGGAATCAAATATATCGGGCCAAGCAGCACTGAACACTTAAGCGTACACATAGCACCTCCTTCTCCATGTGGCTAAGCTGCCAATAGTAGCTAAGACAAAGCAATATTTGGCTATTTGTTTGGTCTTTCTTTTAGACATTGCAGCAATTCTCAGACCGCTCATGGTGCATTTGTATACATGGCCAAGACTTCAGAATATAAGTACACTATATCTACACCTGTACCCAAGGCCGGCCATCACATTGAGCAGTGGTTGGTATTTTATATACTTGTCCCGGAAAGCCTGGTCCATGTACAGGTCAAAGGCACAGCCTACTCCTACTTCACCTCCTTGTGGCTGGTGTCAACAAAAACAACATCAGGTGTATTTGGTATGTTAGCAAAGACATCATTGGTGAAATAAATAAACATACTTGGCACACCTACACACCTACACACCTACACACCTACACACACACACACACACACACACACACACACACACACACACACACACACACACACACACACACACACACACACACACACACACACACACACACACACACACACACACACACACACACACACACACACACACACACACACACACACACACACACAGAGGTTCTTTCCTCTCAATGTCTGTCTCTGTTCATCCATCCTCAGAGCACATTTGATCAACTGGATACGGATCAGCTTAGTGGCCAAGTCCTCAAATACGCCAAGTATGTCACCCAGCTGGAGAAAGGCCTGCCATCCAACAATGTGGTGCCCTGCCTCAAGCACAAGGTGGAGGGCATGAGGGAGAAGGTGGGTATGACATTGCACCATGTGGGGTGATGTGGGCTGTCTACTCCTCTTTATTGAGATAGACGGAAGGCTGGGAGGGATGGACAGCATAATGGAGGTGTTACGTGTGGGGTGTGTTTGTACCCTGATCAGGTGTTCCCAGTGTGTGATGTGTTATGTCTAGTTGTAGTTCCCTGTCCTGGTCTTGTAGTCCTTATCGTTTCCCTCCCAGTTGTATCCATTTGCAATCAACCCAGGTGTGTCTTGTCTCGTCATCCCCTCGTGTATAACTGTCCTGTCCTTCCCTGTGTGAGATGCTGATCCTGTTTGTACAGTTGTCGTTACTTTGTTATTCCTTTTTACAAACCATGGTAAATATTATTAAATATCTTTTGTTGGTTACTTTGGCTACCGTCTCCTCATTATGTTACATTGACAAGACAACGAGCACTCCTGCAGTCAATGGTAACGTAATAGGAGGCATAGGACAGCATGTTCTTTATTGAGATAGAAGGAAGGATGGGAGGGATGGACAGCGTAAGGGAGGCCTAGGACAGCAGGTTCTTTATTGAGATAGAAGGAAGGCTTGTCTAATGTTTGTAAACACGGAAGTAAAACAGATCTATATTCAGATTTATAATGGATTAGGAAAGTTCCACATAGTGTATTTTCACTCAACAGATCCATCACACTGATATGGTCAACAAACCATGGATCAGGCCTTTATGTATATATCAAGTTTTTGTATAATATGTGGCACTGTGGCCATGTGTGTGTGTCTCCTGCAGCTGCCTGTGATCACAGACCTGACGAACCCCAGTATGAAGCCTCGACACTGGGAGATGCTGGAGGCCGTGGTGAATGCCAGTCTGACCGACGCGCCTCTCACTCTGGGCACCCTGGAGCAGCTCAACATCTTCTCCTACAGCCTGGATTTACAGGAGGTATCACATATACATGCATCACCTGTACACACACACACACACACACACACACACACACACACACACACACACACACACACACACACACACACACACACACACACACACACACACACACACACACACACACACACACACACACACACACACACACACATATACAGTATGCCCCCCGCCCCCCCCCCCCAACCACCTCCAATGTAAATTACCCAGTATGGTTGTCAATATCCCAATGTACCCAACCCCCCCCACCCAACCTCCAATGTACAGTTTCTACGTCAAATGTATATACTCCCTTTTCTTGACTCCTTCTGTATCACAAACAGTACTGTATTTGCAAATCTGGTATGTCATAAATGTATAGATGTAGCAGTACTGACTATCTGTATGTCATGTATGTCATATATGTCTATATGAATTGAAAATGGGGGACCCTGATGGAAACAAGACAAACGTCTTTCTCAGGTCTGCATCCCCTTAACAATTGTATGTATTGAGCCGTACTGTATTGTACCCATTCTGCAATCTGTTAAATAAAGTTTTCATTCATTCATTCATTCACACACACACATTCACAGGATACATATATTCCACATAATAACAAACAAACACAAATAGATGTATTATGGACTGACGTGGCTTTTGACCTCTAGGTGTCAGGACAGGCTTCTGGAGAGGCTTCACTGGAGACCGCGATCGCAAAGGTGAGAGGAGAATAAGGCTGGAGAGGAGAGGAAGGGTGGGGGAGAGTAGCAGAGGAGAGGAGAAGAAATTGCTTCCACATTTCTCTGAATACCTGCTAGGAGGGAGGAGACATTGTGAGATGAAGTGACCGCTAACCACAGGCAGTTTTTATCTGATTGTTTGGAATGGTTGAGAGGCACAAATAGATTAATGAGCATTGAAAGACTGAATATATTTGATACAATATCATTATTTGACATACATTTTCACATTTTGCGTTTTTGATGCAGTGTGTGCAAGTGCAGCTTGCAGGGACATCTTTGAACATCATCCCTGGTTTTAGACTGTGTGTGTGTGTGTGTGTGTGTGTGTGTGTGTGTGTGTGTGTGTGTGTGTGTGTGTGTGTGTGTGTGGGTGTGGGTGTGTGTGTGTGTGTGTGTGTGTGTGTGCGTGCGCGTGTGCGCGTGTGTGCATGTGATTTGTTTCTTGTAGTTGACTAACGACTGGGCGACTGCTGAGTTCATTCTGCTGCCTCACAGAGACTCTGAAGATGTCTTCATTCTGGGAGGTACTGATGACATCCAGGTAACCCCACCCGCCCTCTTACACACACACACACACACACACACACACACACACACACACACACACACACACACACACACACACACACACACACACACACACACACACACACACACACACACACATACTGTATGCAGCATACACATGGTCTGATGTAACACACCAGCATCACTTGAGTACCGTGTGTGTGTTTTGTTGTGTTGTGTAGGCGACCCTGGATGACAGCATCATCAACGTGGCCACGCTGGCATCCTCTCGTTATGTAGGTTACATCAAGGCCAGAGTGGACGAGTGGCAGGGTCAACTAGACCTGTTCAGCGATACTCTGGTAAGATGGACCTCTTGGAATACAATAGAACAGAATAGAATGCATGCATGAATGAATGAATCGATGAATTCATAATGTGTGAATTCATTCATTAGGATAGAATAGAAGAAAGTACAATGAATGAATTAGAGTGGAGTAGAATAGACGAGAGAGACACTGGTATCGAATCCGGCTATCAGCGTTGCCTCCGGCTTAGCCGGCCGTCATACTGGCTCAATTGGCAGAGTCAGCGGGAGGGAAGCCGGTGGGTGGGTCCGGGTCGTTGTAAACAGCGACTCCTACAGTTCGGTCGGGGCGCCTGCACAGCGAGGGAAGGATCTGGAGGGAGGTAGTGTGACCTTCCACACGCTACACTCAACCAGTGAGAGTCCGCGCTGCCAGGTGAAAAGAAGTGGTGGGCTGGGTACACATGTGTCGGAGGAAGCATGTGATAGTCTCCGCCCTCCCAGACCGATGGTAGGGGGTAGAGTGCGCAACGACCAGGAAGGGGATTGGGAATTGGCATAACGACTAACATTGGGAGGGGAGAAAAAAAATTCAAATAAAAAATGTAGGAGAGCAGTCGAGATAAATCGCAAATAAATCGCAAGATCGTCATGAAATATAATTTCACAAACTCTACATTTCCATGTCCCAAAAATGTATTAATCCCTAAGTCCCCCCATTTTTTTCACATGGATTGTGGGCCAACGTCAACTGGTGCTGTTAAAAGTATTCGCTGATCAATCGAATCCATTGCTCATCAGGGCTGCCCCTCTCATAATGTGTTCAACAGTCTTACTATTTATTGATCACATGAATCCATTGATCATATTGATTAGGCTGACTAAAGTAGAGGACGAAGATTGTATTTATTTTTCTCAGATCAGCTGTATGTGCAGATGTTGGAAAGTTGTGTGGAAGAAAGTTGGTCTGCGTGTGTGTGTTTCCCGACGTTAACATTATTGGGCGAACAAGACAAAGATGAAAATGCTCAGCTTAGTCTAACTCTCAGTTGTTGCATGAATAGAACAAAGGCTCATTCAAATAACATGCAACATGAGATATCATAGCTGTATACTGTATAAACTCCAGTACAAAGATATCACAGCTACATACAAACACAGCCTCCAGTACAAAGATATCACAGCTACATACAAACACAGCCTCCAGTACAAATATATCACAGCTACATACAAACACAGCCTCCAGTACAAAGATATCACAGCTACATACAAACACAGCCTCCAGTACAAAAATAGCACAGCTACATACAAACACAGCCTCCAGTACAAAGATAGCACAGCTACATACAAACACAGCCTCCAGTACAAAGATAGCACAGCTACATACAAACACAGCCTCCAGTACAAAGATAGCACAGCTACATACAAACACAGCCTCCAGTACAAAGATATCACAGCTACATACAAACACAGCCTCCAGTACAAAGATATCATAGCTACATAAAACGAAAAAAATATCATAGCCCCATAAAACGGATTGTTGTCAATATGTATCTATGTGTATCTACCCTCTGTACAGCACTTTGGGTTGACACGTGTCATGTTAAATGTGCTATATAAATAAATCTGATTGATTGATTGATTGACATACAAAGTTTACAAACACAACCTCCAGTGCAAAGATATGTGATTATCTCCCATATTAACTTATATTATGACCCTGTCACTCAGACATCACACACAAGTACAGGCTGAAGAATACTAGAATAGAATAAATTAGTCTAGAATATAATATAATTGAAAAGTGCTTAATTTGCCCTCAGGGGCTTAATCTCTCACATGGATTAAGTTTTGTTCAATACAATAGAAATACAATAAAAAACCAACCTTCCAGGTCATTATAAATTAGATAGTCCATGATTTATAAAGACATCAACACCCCTACACCACAGAGACACATGCTGAATACAGATCTTCACTCTGAATCCGGTTTCAAACGTTGAACACTGGAGCCCCCTGGTGGCTGTTGAAAATAACTTCCAGTTGAAATGGGTTTGTATTCTATGTAATTCAGGGGGTGTCAATGTAATTAAATGTAATGTAATAACTAAATGTTCTATCTATTCAATTTGTGCTCACCAGTTCAATATGTTATTGTAAATGCACATATTTTCCTTCTCTGGTGCCTCAATGAATACAATGAAGGCTAATTGTATAAAACGTGGGTACGGAGCCTACGTTTATTATTATATTTATCTATTTATTTTACTAATTTAAATTACATATAATTAGGTTTCAATTACAGTAATTATTCAAGAGTTTGTAAGATTAGCAATTCTTCACTAATCTTGTCCTGGACTATTGGAGAACGAAGTAGTACACACACACATACATGCACACAAAACATCCCTCAGCTCGGCTTACACTGAAGAACCATATAACTCTGTTTTACGTTTTAACAATGTAACAATATTTTCAAACTATATTATCTAAAGATGGAAAGTTAGAGGGTTGTGTTCACTCATAGTTAAGACAGTAGAGGTTGGGTAGTTGCTTGTGTGATATATCACATTCAAGTGATTTAGATTAACATGGGATGTCAATTCAATTATTTCCACAGCTTTGATTTCAGAGCAGGTACATGAAATTAATAAAGAAAATAATGATGAATTTGCAAGCTGATAATACATATTAGGTTTCAATTAGTCATACACCCACAACAGTTTGAAGGTTAGTCATTCTAAAGGAGAAGTGGAACACACATTTGCATGCAATATATACACAACTAAAATCTCTCACCTCGGCATCTCTTTCTATCACAGTTATCACACTTATCTTGCACAAAACCATTCCCACTGGTTGATTTCAGAGTAGGTATGATGAATTAGCAATAATTAACTTGATGAAGTGAAATCGGATGCAACAGAATAATACCACAGCCTGTGTCAAGTAAAAACGGATGACTGACGAGCTTTTAAAACTGAAAGTAAATAAAAACACAAGGTACAACTGAAGGCTAAATACTGGGTCCTCCTCTGATGGCCCAAGAAGGCAGGGTTAGGCTATTGACTAAAAACACGATGCAGGTGCAGATAACACTGTGTGTTTTCAGTTGAATTGCTAGGAGAGGCAGCAGCCCAAAAGGAATTGATAAGCAAATTTAGTCTGGGGGCCACAGCTGAACATGCCAGGCCACGTAGCTGGTCCATGGGCCTCGAGCTATACTGTAGTCTGGTGTAATGAATTACCTGATTTGATTCCGGCTGACGCCGTACATTTAGTACAGGGAGAGTGGAAACGTTTTGTTGCATGTGTGACCTGGCACTATATCTCTTCTTTACCTCCTTTCTCTCTACATCTCTCCCCCATTTCTCTCTCCATCCCCCTCTCTGTCTCTTCCCACCTCTCGCTCCCTTCCTATCTACCCCATCTCCCCCTCTCTCCATCCTCATCCTCTCTTTTCCCCTACATCTCTCCCTCACCCCCCCCCCCTCTCTCTTGCTCTCTCTCTATCTATCTCTCTCTCTCTCGCTCCCCCTTACCCATATATTCTTCCTTCCCTTCCCCTCTCTATCCCTCTCTCCTTACTTCCCTCTCTCCCGGGCTCCCTCTCTCCCCTGTCTCCCTCTCTCTCTTTATCTCTCTATATCTTCTCCTCCCTCTCTTCATCCCCCATATCTCCATCCCCCTGTATCTTCCTTCCTCTCCCCATCTCTTTCTTCCCCTTCATCTCTCCCTCCCTCTGTATCTCCCCATATTTCCCCATCTGTCTATCGATCTCTCTTCCCCTTCATCTCTCCCTACCTCTCTCTCTCTCCCACTAGGATGAGTGGTTGTTGTGCCAGAGGAACTGGTTATACCTGGAGAGTATCTTCTCAGCTCCAGACATCCAGAGGCAGCTGCCTGAAGAGGCCAAGATGTTCAGGCAGGTGGACAAGACCTGGAAGGAGATTATGCGGGAGGTCGACAGGCTGCGCAATGCTCTGAAAGCAGCCACACAGCCTGGTGGGGGAGCGCACGCACACGCACGCACACACACACACACACACACACACACACACACACACACACACACACACACACACACACACACACACACACACACACACACACACACACACACACACACACACACACACACACACACACACACACACACACACACACACACACACACACACACACACACACACACACACACACACACACACAGAGAGACATGCATACACAGACATCCAGCAAGGTAGGGGATGTCACACATAGCCACTCACACACACATAGACATACAGTATAAGGCTTTCACACACAGTTCCTGTGTGTAATCTTCAGGCACAGCTAGTGTTTTTCAGCATTTCAAACATGCTACATTCAGAAACATTTACAACTTGTGAGTAATTCAGCCTCTTCCATTTCCGTACTACATTTTATTCTATAGGGAACGTTTTTTATCTTTAAGATTGTGTGAATGTAGTGAGCTAGCAAAACTAGCTAATAAAGGGGGTTGCATTCTAACGATGATTGACAATTCATCAAAGGTACAAGCTGCTGCAGTGTCCAGAAATGACTACAGATTACATTAGTTCTCTAAAAATAAATCAACAATCATACATCAAAGTTTGCTACGATTTCACGTACAATCAATGGAGCATCCTCGTATTCCCATTATCACCTGGCTGCACAACAAACATCGACAGCTATGTGCTCTTCTTCATCCCAAAAGCAACTTCACTTTGCTGTCCAAGAGTACCGGTGTGAAAGTTATCAAATTATGTTTACTGGAGAAGGAGAACACAATAGCATTCGACTTTTGTCACATCTCCAGTCTCTCGTTGACAAAACATCTCTTGTGAGTATCTCATGATTGGTTCACTCACCCCTCGTGAAAAGTGTCTTTTCGTCAGATGGACGTAACCCTGCACTTGTCCCTGTGGCTCGTCCCAGTATTTTGCCCTGACATCTTGCTAGGTCGTGAGGTGGGAGACGGGCGGCGGTGCAGATTTCCCATCTCAGGGATCGACTGTGAAGGATACACCTTCTAGATACACATACAGAGAGACACACTGTCTCAAAAAAAGAACAATCGAAAAACTGTAGAATTGCTTTTGTTTTTTCATACACATTATAGAGATGATTTGCCACAAGAATAGATTCAAGATTCAACAGTTTATTTATCACATACATACCAGGGCATACAGTGAAATGCAGTTGGCCATGCCCGCTACGATTGTGCAAGAATACAATAGTAATACTAGTAAATAGTAATGAAAATAAGTAGAATATACATGATCAAATAGACGTGTTAATAAATCACTTCAAGGCACTGGGTCCTATGTACACTTCTATACAATATACAGTTTTACTTCTATGTCCCTATGCTATACTTGCTGTTACTAGCTATACTATGCAATAATCACAACAAGTTATTTTCTTAAAGTGTCCTTTTTTCCCTTCCTTTAAATTGTCCTCTTGTGTGTTTAAAGTGACCTATGTTTGTGTGTGAGTGAGTGCAGAATGTTGTGTTGTGTGTATGTGTGTGTGCTTGTGTGTGTAGAAATCAGTGTTCTGATGTTCAAGCTGAGCCTTAGTCTCTCTGTTCTTGCTGCGTATATGCGGAGGCGCTTGCCCGACCACAGAAGCTTGAACAGGCTGTTGTAGGGGTGGTGAGGGTCCTTCATTATTCTGCAGGCTCTGGATTTGCACCTCCTATTGTATAAGTCCTGCATGGGTGGTAGTGCAATACCTGTAGTACGCTCTGCTGAGCGCACCACTCTCTGTAGGGCCTTCCTTTCCTGGGCTGTGCTGTTTCCAAACCAGGCAGTGATGTTCCCAGTCAGAATGCTCTCTACAGCCCCGGAATAGAAGGATACTCTGAACTTCCTTAATTGTCTCAGGTGGTAGAGGTGCTGTTTTGCCTTTTTTACCACAGAGTCTGTGTGTGTTGTCCATGTCAGGTCCTCACCCTGTCTACGATAGCCCCATTAATCCACAGTGGCTTGTGTGTCCCCTGCTGTATTATCCTAAAATCCACGATCAGCTCCTTGGTTTTACCAATGTTCAGGAGTAGGCTGTTATCCCGCCACCAGCGTGCCAGTACATCAACCTCCTCCCGGTAGGCCTTCTCGTCATTGTTAGAGATCAGCCCCACCACCACGTGTCGTCCGCAAACTTCACTATGGAGTTGGAGCTGAACCTGGCCACACAGTCATGTGTGTACAGTGAATACAGCAGGGGGCTGAGAACACAGCCCTTGGGGGACCTGATGCTCAGGGTGATTGAGTTGGAGGTGTGTCCACCCACCCTGACCGCATGGGGCCTGTCACTCAGAAAGTCCAGGATCCAGGTGCTCGGGGCAGAGTTCAGACCCAGATCAATCAGCTTGTCAACCAGTCTGGTGGGGACTATGGTGTTGAAAGCTGAACTATAGTCAATGAACAGCAATCTCACATAGCCCCCCTTCTGACTGTCAAGGTGAGAAAGGGTGTTGTGCAGTATCTGGGAGACTGCGTCATCAGTTGACCTGTTTGTCCTGTATGCAAACTGCAATGGGTCCATGGTACTAGGGAGGGAGGCACTGATGTAATCCTTGACCCGCCTCTCAAAGCATTTCATGAACACAGAGGTGAGTGCGACTGGTCTGTAGTCATTTAGGCCTGCTGGGGAGGATTTTTGGTACAGGGATTATAGTGGACACATTGAAGTAGGCAGGGACCACGGACTGCCAGGGATAGGTTGAATATAGTGGTGAACACTGGGACCAGTTGATTGGCACAGGACTTAAGTATTTGTCCTGTTATCCCATCTGGGCCTGCGGCTTTCCCAGTGTTCACCCCCCAAAACGCTCTCCTCACGCTGTGTTCCGTCAAGGAGAGAGTGTGCTCCTCCCCCGTGGAGGACCCCCTCCCCTCGGCGACAACCGGCGCGGCAGTGACGCCGCTAGCCGGTGAGCTCACGTCGCCACTGTTCGCCCCAAATCTCTGGTAAAAGGATTGTTCAAGGGAGGCATCGGCACTCCCGATTGAGGAGGAGCTGACCTTATAATCAGTTATCGTTTGTAGTCCCCGCCATAAGCCTCCTGTGTCATTTTGGGCCATCTGTGCCTCCATCTTGTTCGCATTTCTTTTTTTGGCAGCCTTCACTTCTTTGCGCAACCTGTACACTGTTGCCTTATACTCGTCCATATTTCCAGATGCACGGCCCGAGTTGTATGGATACTGTAGTGATTCAATACTTCTGTATTGCTAATTGAATATTATAGACATTCATGGTGAATCACTAAAGTGCTAGTATTCCTGTATGTTTTTACCATATACACTACGTTTCCATTATGAACTATAGTGAACTAGAACTTTCCGTGAGTCCTTTTCCCTCTCCTCTCTAAAGGCCTGTTGGAGAGCTTCCAGACCAACAACGCTCTGTTAGACCAGATCCAGAAGTGTTTGGAGGCCTACCTGGAGTCCAAGAGAGTCATCTTCCCCAGGTACACACAAACACACACGCTCACGCTGAAAATATACCAGACGCCAACACTATCACTGCAGAGCATGAGCCGGCTGTGGAGCTCTGGTGTGCACGGTCAGATCTGGTAACAAGGCCACCGAAAGGAAACTGGCTGCTGATCCCAGTGCTTCCACCTCCAGTATGCCAGTTAGTCAGAACTTAGAGAAACTGGAAATTCCTCAGAGAGGCAATTTATGTAGCAGTACAAGATAGAGGCCTGTGAATCCACATGCCAAGGCCAAACGATCGGTTCACATTGCAGTGTGTGTGTGTGTGTGTGTGTGTGTGTGTGTGTGTGTGTGTGTGTGTGTGTGTGTGTGTGTGTGTGTGTGTGTGTGTGTGTGTGTGTGTGTGTGTGTGTGTGTGTGTGTGTGTGTGTGTGTGTGTGTGTGTGTGTGTGTGTGTGTGTGTGTGTGTGTGTGTGTGTGTGTGTGTGTGTGTGTGTGTGTGTGTGTGTGTGTGTGTGTGTGTGTGTGTGTGTGTGTGTGTGTGTGTGCGCGTGCGTGTGGGGTGGGGTTGGGGGTGGTCGTCTATGGGTGGAAAGTTGTTTTTGTTTGTTGCCAGTGGTTAGATGTGTGGCGAATGCACTGGCGATAGTTCCCATCTTGTACAGAGGTTCCGTGATTGTTGATTTTCTGTCACTGTACTCACTGGTACAGTCTTTTGACCAGTTGAAAAAAATATATATATATGTGTATATTTTTTTTAATCCACATAATCTATAATCAATCTATTGTTTTGTAATTTATTTGATCTACCCTACTCTACTCTATATTATTCTCTACCAGTATACTCTACTTGGCTTTACTCTACGCTACTATAGACTTTGTTCTGCTCTACTCTACTCTACTCTACTCTACTCTACTCTACTCTACTCTACTCTACTCTACTCTACTCTACTCTACTCTACTCTACTCTACTCTACTCTACTCTACTCTCTACTCGTCTTTGCTCTACTCTATACTCTATAATCTGCTCTACTCAATACTCTACTACTATCTACTCTGTACTCTACTCTCAGCTGCTCTAATCTACTCTGCTCTATACTCTACTCTCTATTCTCCACTGCTATACTCTGCTCTATACTCTACTATATACTCTATTATATATGCTGATCTACTCTACACTCTACTCTTCTCTATACTCTACTCAACTCTACGTTCTACTCTACTCTACGTTATACACTACTTTATGTTGTACTCTACTCTACCCTACTCTAGTACCCTACTCTATTTTCTACTCTGCTCTACTATACTATACTATACTCTGCTCTACTCAACTCAACGAACATGTCATTTTGTCCACATTCGTCCCATAACTAACTATGTTCATACTGACCAGGGCTTCCTAATGGTCAACATTGCCCATGTCTTTACAATATTGGTCCTGTACTTGAAGGCAAAACACATTGTCCATCATCTCCTCAGATTCTACTTCTTATCCAACGATGAGCTTCTGGAGATCCTGGCCCAGACCAGAAACCCCCAGGCCGTGCAGCCTCACCTCAGGAAGTGCTTCGACGCCATCTCCTGCCTGGAGTTTGCCCTGCTGGCCCCGTCAGCCCCAGAGGCCGAAGGACCTCCCCCCCCCCAGAGCCTGGAGAGCAGGAGACTGTATACAGCAACGACATCCTGGCCATGGTCTCCCCCGAGGGCGAGAAGGTCAGCTCGGACCTCACTATGACAACATTACACCTTCACTCAGTCTGTCTCTGTTTATCTAATGTTTGTCTGAGACTCTTTATCGTTTCTTTCTTTTTTTCTTTTTTTCTTTTTTTCTTTCTTTCTTTCTTTCTTTCTTTCTTTCTTTCTTTCTTTCTTTCTTTCTTTCTTTCTTTCTTTCTTTCTTTCTTTCTTTCTTTCTTTCTTTCTTTCTTTCTTTCTTTCTTTCTTTCTTTCTTTCTTTCTTTCTTTCTTTCTTTCTTTCTTTCTTTCTTTCTTTCTTTCTCTCTCTCTCTTCCTCTCCTTCACCCTGCTGACTCATTCCCTCTTCCCTCTTTTTTGTTCTTCACCAATACAAGTGCTTCCATCCCATGTATGTGTGTGTGTGTGTGTGTGTGTGTGTGTGTGTGTGTGTGTGTGTGTGTGTGTGTGTGTGTGTGTGTGTGTGTGTGTGTGTGTGTGTGTGTGTGTGTGTGTGTGTGTGTGTGTGTGTGTGTGTGCACGCATGTTGATGCTGTATGTTATTGATCTACTGTATCTGCCTATTGGTTTGTCATACTGTATGCTCCAACATGGCATTTGTCCATCTTATATGGTCTAACAACTGAACGGTCTCTGATCATCTTGCTTGTTTGTAATTGATAAGGACATAAATTATTCCACTGTGTGCAGGTGGGTTTGACTAAAGGTCTGAAGGCGCGGGGCAACGTGGAGGACTGGTTGGGCAACGTGGAGACTGCCATGTTCGCCTCTCTACGCCGTCTCAGCAAGGCTGCCATCGCTGACTACCTGGATAAGTCTAGAGAGGAGTGGGTGGTGGCTGGACATGCATCCCAGGTACACACACACACACACACACACACACACACACACACACACACACACACACACACACACACACACACACACACACACATGCATACATACATACTGGGGTTTAAAGAAAATAATATGAACGTATTGATCCAACAAACATAAAGTGAATGGACCAAGATCACCATTGCTTATGTGTGTGTGTGTCCACCAGGTGGTGCTGACCGTCTCCCAGATTATGTGGTGCAGGGATGTGGAAGGCTGTCTGGAGGGAGACCACGTCCACACGGCTGCCCTGCAGGAGTTTGAGATCACCAACTTTGATGTAGGACACACTCTCCACGCCGTCCTGCTGTGCTGCACGCTGTTAAACAGCTAAACAAGACCACTTAACAATCACAACACAAGACCACTTAACACTTTGACTGCCATGAAACGTGTTTTGACGTCATTGCTGGCCATGCTCAAGTTGCCGGGGGACGCTGTACAGCGTCCTTATATCAATATTTCAAAAATCTGCGATCGGATTCATATGTCCCCTCCGCTGGCCTGAGATCCACCAGCAGGACCCACTGAGCTCTCTGGCGGTTCAGGAGCGCCATCTGGTGGCCGATCGGCGCAATCGCTTTAACAGGAAGTGGCATAGAGGTTGTGCTACGTCCGTAGTACTTCCGGGTGCTCGCTATAGGTCCCGCGACTCTGGCTCGTCACGCTACACAGTGATCGATTGCCAATAACTCGATAAACAACATGATTTGGACGTATATACCATACCACATATACAAGCTGGAGATGGACCGGGTAAATTTACATCCCATAATGATAAGATTTCAACTCTACGATGATCGCCCAACGGCGCGCGGAGACTGGGGTGAGTTTCAGCGTGTAACGTTACCGTCTTCGATACTAACTGCTATTATCAACATTTGACCCACATTAGATGATTGGTATAACGCTGCCCACGGAATTATAAACGGCCCCTAGCCCATCCGGTCAACATCAGATGACGTGTAGTAACTTCTAGAAGTACGTCTAGTTGTAATTTTTTATATCGCGCTGATTGCCATAAAACTGTATTGCATCATCAATATAATGTATTTGGGGCTATAGATCACGTTCTGGAGAAAGCTGCAGAAAGAGATGAAAACATACTTATACATTAGACCATACTTTACTATGAATATGTGAATGAAAAAGTTTAACGTTGCTACACAATGAACAATACATATAGGACTTTGAATGGGCCCTAATAATGGCAATGTAGCAATAGAATTTAAAAAGTTATAGCCCTGCTGTGACGGGGTCCTCTCCCGAACTCCTTTGATTCTCTCATAAACAGGCGTAGTCGAAAGATCTCGTTGGTGGGTGTTTATTTCCCGCCTCCCAAAAGTGCAGAGGTGATATAGTTTTACAAAAAATGTGAAAAGTGAAAGTAACGTAAACCAAAAATACCCTATACTTACTATATCTAACAAAAGTTGAAAAAGAGAAAACAAATAAACAAAACAAAATATACTTAATACTTAACACTACACAAAGTCTAAATACACAATATACACTACTACTTCTACTACAAGCAATACCAACACGTTGTACTAGGGATCCTGGTTACCTTCACTGTAACTCAGTCCATTCAAGACTGACGTCCCTGGGCCAAAGCAGCTCTCTTGTATCCAATAGCCCCTCCCACTAGGCTTTAAACAGGATGTACATATTATTATTCTTTTTAACACATTAAACCAATTCCTACACACAAAATATATATCCTCCACTATATCACATAACTTCCAACTGTTTTAAATTACAGATAACCAAGTAAACAGTACAATACAATCATATCGCTCACGTGACGATTACCTTGCGTCAACCCCTCCCATTTAACCTGGCGGATATGTGTGCTTCTGCTTGGCCAACACGTCAACCTAGGAGTGCAGAGCGAAGCGAATGCATCATGACTGTGAGTAAATAAATGTGATGTGATGAATGAATGTCTTGCTGTATGAACGTCATTCTGCTATAACAACGGAAACGGAATGAAATGATTGTGCGCATTCGGACATCCTACGAAAGCTGACAAGAGGGAATGTTTGGTGTGTGTGTGTGTACAGTATGCGCACTGCCCGCAAAGTCAGTGACGGAGCCGCACCGTCACATCATCCCTCTCCTCCTCGAGGTTGGCGATGTGCTGCAACCTGGATAGGTAATCTGCCACCACATTGGTCTTGCCCGATCGGTGTCGGATGTTAAACTTAAATGGCTGGAGTGAGAGGTACCATCGGGTAAGGCGGCTGTTGTGGTCCCTCATGGAGTTGATCCAGGTAAGAGCTCGGTGGTCCGTTTCCAGGTCAAATTCCCGTCCAAGCAGGTAGTACTGCAGACTCTCCAGCGCCCACTTAATGGCCAAGCCCTCCTTTTCCACTGTGGAATACCTGGTCTCCGGTGGCTTCAGCTTGCGGCTCAGGTATAGGATTGGATGTTCTTCCCCAGGGTCTCCTTGGGCCAAAACCGCTCCAAGGCCAACTTCGGATGCATCCACCTGTACCAGAAATCTTCTGGTGAAGTCCGGGCTCTTGAGGACAGGGGAAGAACATAGGTGGGATTTCAATGCTTTGAAAGCCGTTTCACACTCCTCTGACCAGTTTACTGGATTCTTCTGGTCCTTATTGGTCAGTGCTGTAAGTGGGGTTGCAATGGTTGCAAACTGGGGCACAAAACGTCGGTACCAGCCAGCCAATCCCAGGAAGGACCGTACTTCCTTCTTGGTCCGAGGTCGAGGGGAGTTTTGGATAGCTTCCACCTTATCCACTTGCGGACGCACCTCACCCCGTCCTAGCAGGTAGCCCAGGTACCGTGTCTCCTGCTGTGCCCACTCACACTTGGCAAGGTTGAGTGTCAATCCCGCCTTTCGGATTCTTCCCAGCACCAGTGACACATCTTGGACATGCTCCTCCCAAGTCGCACTGAAGATGACCACATCATCCAGGTATGCTGCACTGCAGTGGTCACACCCCTGGAGGACTCTGTCCATCAGTCTTTGGAAGGTGGCTGGTGCTCCATGAAGTCCAAAGGGCATCACTGTGAACTGGTACAAGCCAGCTGGTGTTCGGAATGCTGTATATGGCCGACACGACTTCTCCAGCGGGACCTGCCAGTATCCTTTACAGAGATCCAGGTTTGTGATGTATCTGGCAGCTCCGATCTTCTCCAGTAAGTCGTCGATCCTTGGCATGGGGTAGGCATCAAACTCAGAGATGGCATTGAGCTTCCTGAAGTCAATGCATATCCTGAGTGAACCATCTTTTTTAAAGACAATGACTACCGGACTGCACCATTCTGAGTTAGAAGGTTCAATCACTCCGAGCTTCAACATCTCCTCTATCTCCAGTCGCAGCTTTTCCACCAGCTGTTGGGGGACACGGTAGGGACGTTGGCGGATTGGCCGTCCATCTTTTAGGCGAACTACATGCTCAATGAGGGTGGTTTTCCCTGGCCTGGCGGCAAAGAGGGATGGAGACTCCTGGAAGACCTGGAGGAGCTGTGCAGCTTGCTCTAGAGTTAGATGTACTAAGACAGGGGTAGCAGTTGTAGTTAGAGCTCTCAGTCCTGTCTCCACTTCCTCTTCCACGTCCACCTCCCTCACCAGCAGAGCTGTTCCTGGCGCCTGGATTGGACGTTCCTTCCATTGTTTCAGGAGGTTCACGTGATAAGTCTGTTTCTGTTTCTTCTTGTCCGGGTGATGGACCTCATATGTGACAGGACCCATCTTGCGGGTGATGAGGTATGGCCCTTGCCATTTCGCCAAGAGCTTGCTGTTGGACGAAGGGAGGAGCAACAGGACTTTTTGGCCAGCCCGTAGCTCACGGTGCCTGGCCTGTTGGTCATACCAGGCCTTCTGACCTTTCTGGGCCTCACGCAGGTTGACCTCTGCCTCCTCCTGGTATCCGGCCAGCCGATCCCTCATCTCCAGCACAAACTGCACCACCCCTCTGTCACTCGAATGGGTGGAAGGACCCTCCCAGCCCTTTCGGAGCAGATCCAACGGTCCCTGTACCTCCCAGCCATACAACAGTTCAAATGGTGAGAAACCTGTTGAGGCCTGGGGAACTTCTCGGTAGGCGAAGAGCAGAAATGGGAGCCAGCGATCCCAGTCCTTGCCAGTGTCATCCACAAACTTCCGCAACATCCTCTTCAGCGTCTGGTTGAACCTTTCGACCAAACCATCAGTTTGCGGGTGGTAAGGGGTGGTCCTGATCGCTGAGATGCCCAATTGTTTGTGGAAGAGATGCATCAGCCTAGAGGTGAAGTTGGTCCCCTGGTCCGTCAAGATCTCATCTGGTATCCCCACTCTGGAGAACAGCTGTACCAAAGCCCGCAGAACCACGGGAGCGGTGATGGTGCGCAGGGGAAAGGCCTCTGGGAAACGGGTGGCGTAGTCACTCACAACCAGGATGTACTGGTGTCCACCGCTGCTTTTCACCAGAGGGCCCACGATGTCCATAGCAATCCTGCGGAATGGAGTAGAGATGACAGGGAGTGGCTGGAGGAAAGCTCGGTCAGATTTGCGGGCAGGGCATGTTTTCTGACATGTGGGGCATGTGGCGCAATATTTATCAATGTCTGTACATGCAGGGCCAATAAAAGCGCGCACTAACCCGTAAAAATGTTTTATGGCGGCCAAGATGGCCGGCCCATGGGAGGGTGTGTGCTAGGTGCATGGCCAGTCCTCTACAGCTAGCAGGCACCACAAGACGTCTGTGGTCATCTGTAACTTTGTATAACACGTTATTATCAACAATGAACATTTCCTTTCCCACACAATTTGTTTTGGTCTCTTCTACCACTTGCATAAACAACGGTTTCAAAGTTACATCTTCCCTCTGTATCACAGAAATATTTTCAGGCACTTCCCACATTTTGTCTGTTGGTTCAGGTTCGGTAGATTTTAGCTGCTTCTCAAAGCGGTGTTGGCGCCGAGATTTTTTTGGCCCCTTAGTGCCACCCTCACACAGACTACTGTCAAAATCTGGGAGTGGTTGGACTCCAGCCTTTGCCTGGGCTCGAGTTATCACAGGACACACAACATCTCCCCTCTTCCCCGAGACAGTTTGGACTGGCAATTCTGTCTCCTGCAGTAAATCCACCAGTATCGGTAAATCTCTCCCTAATATGAGATCTACCGGCAAATTGTCTACCACCCCAACAGTTAATAGGTAAGGCTGGTTCTCAAGGGTAACAGTTATCTCTGTTTTGGGGTACAGATGCTTATCCCCATGCACACACAACACATCTGCTTGGCGGCTATAGTCCACACTGCTTACTGGTACTATACTGCGTTTCACAAATGACATAAAACTACCAGTGTCCAACAGAGCAGTAACCTGGCGGCCATTAACAGTCACAGTCCTATAGTGCTGAGCTTGCACTTCCTTATCCCCGGTAGTCTCCACCTCAGGCCGGGGTGCATAGCAAGCGCCTGTGGCCTTAGCCTTGCGTATGGGACACTCAGAAGCTTTGTGGCCTGACTGCTGGCAATAGTAACACACAAAGTCAAAGTCCTTACCGGCTGATCGTTGGTTTGGGGCAGAGCTGGGGTTACCTGGAGGTTCCTGGTTATACCTTCGCGGTGCAGGCTTTAGATAGGGTGGCTGGAGCAACTGCCGGGGTTCTGCACTGGTGGAGCGTACAGCTGGTCCTCCTCTTCGAGCGTTGACGAACTGTAGAGCCAGTTTAGCAGCTGCCAGTCCCTCCCCTGGCTCATGCTCCTTCACCCATGTCCTCACCTCGGAGGGAAGTAGCAGGAGTAACTGCTCCAAGATGATCGCCTCTCCAACCTCCTCCTTGCTGTGCTGCTCGGGCCGAATCCAACGACGGTAGAGCCCCTTCAGGCGGTGATAGGTCTCGGTGGGGTTCTCTCCCGGTGGTACCGCAGTGGACCGGAACTTCTGCCGGTACGTCTCTGGAGAGATGTCAAACTTCATCAGCAGTGCCGTCTTCAGGTCTGCATAGCAGTGGGCTCTTTCCTCATCCATCGCCGTGTAGGCCTCCAATGCCTTCCCGGACAGCAGTGGCACGAGTCGGCATGCCCACTCACTTTCCGCCCAGTTCCATGTTCTAGCCATGCGCTCAAAACGTAACAGGTAGTTCTCAATGTCCTCACCCATCAAAAATTGGGGAATTTTAGGCTCATTATAGTGCCTCCAATCTGGCCTTGACTGCTCCGGCCTACTGACTGAGTCAGAAAACTGCAGAGAGGGTTCCACTGATGGTGCATCCTGGTACCCACGCCGGGGTGCAGGTGTTGGCGGGTCAAGTCTGGGGTTGCTTGCTGTCCCTGGAGTTGCAATAGGGTCATGCAAATTTGGGGCAGGCAGTGAAATATTTTGACGTTGCTGGGGAGCTGGTTGAACCAGTGGAAGAGAGGTCCGCAGGCCTCGAATCTCTGCCAGCAGACCCTCCTCTCTCCTTTGCTGTCCTGCTAGGAAGTCTCTCATTATTACCAGCAGTTCTCCCCCTGGTCCACCGGTCGGCGCTGGGGCTGCAGCGCCCTTCTCGTCCTCCGGGTCTGTCTCCCAAGCCCGGTCGGTATCACTGGCTGCCAACTCCTCATCTCGCTCTTGTCTCTGGGAGCGCAGTCCGGCGCGCTGCCTGGGCAGGCGGGTTATCTTCTTTCGGCTAGCCATCCCACTTCTGACACCATATGTGACGGGGTCCTCTCCCGAACTCCTTTGATTCTCTCATAAACAGGCGTAGTCGAAAGATCTCGTTGGTGGGTGTTTATTTCCCGCCTCCCAAAAGTGCAGAGGTGATATAGTTTTACAAAAAATGTGAAAAGTGAAAGTAACGTAAACCAAAAATACCCTATACTTACTATATCTAACAAAAGTGGAAAAAGAGAAAACAAATAAACAAAACAAAATATACTTAATACTTAACACTACACAAAGTCTAAATACACAATATACACTACTACTTCTACTACAAGCAATACCAACACGTTGTACTAGGGATCCTGGTTACCTTCACTGTAACTCAGTCCATTCAAGACTGACGTCCCTGGGCCAAAGCAGCTCTCTTGTATCCAATAGCCCCTCCCACTAGGCTTTAAACAGGATGTACATATTATTATTCTTTTTAACACATTAAACCAATTCCTACACACAAAATATATATCCTCCACTATATCACATAACTTCCAACTGTTTTAAATTACAGATAACCAAGTAAACAGTACAATACAATCATATCGCTCACGTGACGATTACCTTGCGTCAACCCCTCCCATTTAACCTGGCGGATATGTGTGCTTCTGCTTGGCCAACACGTCAACCTAGGAGTGCAGAGCGAAGCGAATGCATCATGACTGTGAGTAAATAAATGTGATGTGATGAATGAATGTCTTGCTGTATGAACGTCATTCTGCTATAACAACGGAAACGGAATGAAATGATTGTGCGCATTCGGACATCCTACGAAAGCTGACAAGAGGGAATGTTTGGTGTGTGTGTGTGTACAGTATGCGCACTGCCCGCAAAGTCAGTGACGGAGCCGCACCGTCACACCTGCAAAGAAGGGGACTTTCTCCATAGACAAATAGCGCTGGCAATCTATGGTATATCATGAATTTAACCTTAGGCAACCAAAGTGTTAACAATCACAACACAACACAACACAAGACCACTTAACAAACACAACACAACACAAGACCACTTAACAATCACAACACAACATAAGGCCACTTAACAATCACAGCACAACACAAGACCACTTAACAATCACAGCACAACACAAGACCACTAAACAATCACAGCACAACACAAGACCACTTAACAAACACAACACAAGACCACTTAACAATCACAACACAACACAAGGCCACTTAACCCTTTGATCGCCATGCTTAAATTCATAATTTACCATCCTCCGCCAGCCCTATTTAATATGGAGAAGTTCCCCTTCTTTGCAGGGCTATAACTTTTTAAATTTGATTGCTAAATTGACATTACTATGGCCCATTCAACGTCCTATATCTATTGTTCAGGGTGTAGCAACGTTATACTTTTTCATTCACATATTCATACTAAAATACGGTCTAAAGTATAAGTATGTTTTTATCGTTTTCTGCAGCTTTCTCCAGAACGTGATTTATAGCCCCAAATGCATTATATTGATGATCAAATACAGTTTGATAGCAATCTGCGCGAGATAAAACATTTCAAATGGACGTGCTTCTAGAAGTTACTACGTATGATCTGATGATGACCGGATGGGGGGGGTTTATAATTCCGTGGCCAACGTTATATGATTCATCTAGTGTGGGTGATATGATCATTAGAGCAGTTAGTATCGAACACGTTAGAAAATAACGTTGAATCTTACCGTAGCTTCCTCATAGCGTTGGGCGATGAGCGTGGAACAGAAATGTTCCTATTATGGGATGTAGAAATATGCGATCCATTTCCAGGTTGTATAATAGTATATACGTCCAAATCATGTTGTTTATCGAGTTATTTGCAACCGATCGATGTCCAGTGTATCAAGATGGAGTCCCGCTAACGATAGCGAGTGCCCGGACGAAATATGGGCGAGCACCACTTCCGGCGCATCACTTCCTGTTTGGGCGATCCGCCGATCGGCCACCAGATGGCGCTCTTGAACCGTTGGAGAGTTGAGAGGGGATCAACAGGAGATCTCAGGTCTCCGGGGGAGAAATATGATTTCTATCACAGATTTTTGAAATATTGATATCAAAGACGTGGTACGGCGTCTTTGGCAGAATGAGCATGGCGGGGAAAGACGTCCTACGCCGTTTTTGGCGATTAAAGGGTTAACAATCACAGCACAACACAACACAAGACCACTTAACAATTACAACTAAAAAATTATCAAAATTCGAATCGAATTAATTCAAGACTTTATAGTTAATTAATCGAAAGTAATCTCATTTTATCAATATTTGATGCGAAAAGCAACATTTTTCAATTCAAATACATTTTGGTATACGAGTGAATCAATGAATAGACATTATACATACATTTAAGCAGCAAAATCCTGTATTAGCTACTACACAGACCAACAGATCAATGCAATTTTTAACAAAGTGCAGCAATTTTAGGAATAATATATACAGTAGCGCAAAGGACCTTTTGTAAACTCAAGCACTTTTGAGGTAAAAGTTAAAAGCAGTACTTTCAAGTACATTCCAGAACAGTTGACCATTGGAAAAAAAAATAACTCTTGATTGATCTCAATTTCTCGTATTTAGTTTTTTTTATGAACAAACCAGACTAAGAAAAAAAGTAATTTGCGATTTATTATACTTTATACTTATAGCACACGCATGAGTCTGGTCTCCTTTGAAAGGTAACATTCTTACACAATAAAGAAAAATCATCATGCGATTAAATGCATACAGTTTTAATTCTTTCTGTAGTTAATTAATCGAAATTAATGCGATAAAGTCCCAGCCCTAATTACAACACAACACCACTTAACAATCACAGCAAAACACAAGGCCACTTAACAATTACAGCACAACACAACACTATCACTTACTGTAACAATCACAGCACAACACAACACAAGACCACTTAACAATCCACAGCACAACACAACACAAGACCACTTACTGTAACAATCACAGCACAACACAACACAATACCACTTAACAATCACAGCACAACACAATACCACTTAACAATCACAGCACAACACAACACAAGACCACTTAACTCATTCAGCGCCAATCACGGAAAAAGTCGGGTTAACTCGCCATGCGTTGAGCGCCAATCACGAGAAATCTCTGGTTTTAATCGTTGTTTCTTTTATTAGCTATATCCATTAATGTTTCATCCATCCAGCCTGATGTTATCATTGGGAATGGGTCTGAGCTCGCAAAGGGCAAATACAGCCGCCTATGCCTTCAAGCCGGTATTGCACTCCATTTGAAACAATGTTGTTTGTTTTCTGGGCCAAGCTGAGCCGTGCGGGCGGGGTTTAAATACTCCGGCGAGGCAAGCACTTACAACGATGCATCTACGAGGCTGCCCCCCCCCCCCCCCCCCTCGTTCATATGCAATGCCGGACCTCTGCGACCAGTACTTGGAATGGCGATCAGATAATTGGATAATTTTTTTTGCATTACATCAGAGACAAGGTAAGGACACTATATATCCAATCATGCGTTGATCTGATATTATGTTCTCCCGCGATCGAAGCTGTCTGTGTGGACTATGTGTGTGCTGTTTACTGTTGGTGGCGGTGGAGGGGGGGGGGAGCGCCCCGCTACAAGCCCCATTTCATGGGTGCATGAGGAAGGATAATAATTATAATCTAGCATTGATTTCAGGAAGATTTGATAATCAGGCGAAAAATGACAACGTGATAACTGGATTTCACCAAAGGGCTATTTTCGCGTCTTTTCCTGGGATTACTAAGAATCACCCAAACTATACTCGTATTCAAAACGGTATAAAACGGAAATGTACGGATGAAAAATCAATCCGTTTATTGCATGTTGACCAGAAGCAACTCACTGACAATCGACAGTGTTATTAGATCCATAGCTATAATATTTCATATATTTTAAGCACTCACAAGTTTGGCAGTCTCCCCATTGACTTACAGCGATGGCGTTCTACCCAGAAGGTAAACAGCGACCCCTGGCGCTGAATGAGTTTTAACAATCACAGCACAACAACAATAAGACCACAAAAAACAAAAGGACTTTCACAGAGATATGAAATGAAAGAGGTCTCATTGTTGAGTTGTAGTTGTTGAGCCAACCACGTCATATTATAAATCAAAACAGCCCTAACAACAAAATTCATGTCACCTCTGAAAAGTATCACGATATCATGGTCCACAGCACCACCATCATTGTGACCGAAAACAACGCTAACACCATCAGTATCGATTCAGCCATTTTCATGGGATTGACTGTGTATATGTCTGTCTGTCTGTCTTTGTGTGTGTGTTCCAGAGGCTGAATGCCCTGGCGTCCCTGGTGCGAGGCCACCTCCCCGCTCTGCACCGTAACATCATCACAGCCCTCATTACCTGTGACGTCCACGCCAGAGACATAATCACCGACATGGTCCACCATAAGGTACTGTGGTACCACACAACACAGTGGTTCTCAACGGGGGCTCCAGGGACCCCCCATGGCCAGTTCAGGGGGTTCCAGAGGGTCACCAGAATAATGGGGAGCCATTTTAATTTGCGGGCGACAGTGGCTCAGGAGGTAGAGCAGTCATCTGGTAATCCGGATGTTCCCGGTTCGATTCCCACTCCTCCCAGACAGTGTGTCGAAGTGTCCTTGAACAAGACACTTAACCCCTAATTGCTCCCGATGAGCAGCTTGGCACCTTGCATGGTTGCCTCTGCCATCAGTGTGTGAATGTGTGAGTGAATGGGTAAAATGTGAGGAACAAATTGTAAAGCGCTTTGGATAAAAACGCTATATAAATGCAGCCATTTTACCATTTTATTTAATTTCAACCTTCTCGCTTGATTAGAGGTTTTCCCAATGAGAGATCGAGTGACTGTTTTGATGATATAGCGGCACGGTGGTGTAGTGGTTAAACACTGTCGCCACACAGCAAGAAGGTCCAGGGTTCGATTCCCGCTTGGGGACCAGGTTTCCATGATGCCAGTTACCCAGGTGGGGTATCTCCCAGGCCTTTCTGTGTGAAGTTTGCATGTTCTCCCCGTGCTCGCAAGGGTTTCCCCCCCGATAAGATAAACCCAATGGAAAAACATGCACAACAACAAGATCGCTAACGCTGTGGCGTCCTTGACGAAGACGGACAGGAGCACTTGGATTGGTCCCCTGGCGCGGCTCACGTTGCGCCTGTCTGCTCCCGGCTGCCCTTGGGGGGGAAGGACGACGGGATGCTTAATCATTTTAGGCAACCAGCTTGCGCCTAGCCACGCCCCCGCGGCGACGCGGCAGCGGCAGAGCGGAGCACCGCTCTGCCGCGGCATTATGCAGCGCTAATCCCCCCTCTTTTAACATCGACGGTTAGCTCAACTGGTTCGCTGCCTTGCTGTGGATCCTGCGGTGCGTTGGTGACAAGTTCGAATCACTTCAATTTAAAAAAAAAAAAAATGTAACATGCATTCTTTCGCCGGTTAAGTTTAGGCATTCTTTCGGAGTTGGTTATGGCTAGGGTTAAGTTTAGGCATTGTTTCGGAGTTGGTTAAGGTTAGAGTTTGTCTTAGAGCATGGCAATATCCTTTCGGAGTTGGTTAAGGTTAGGGTTCAGTTTAGGCATTGTTTCGGAGTTGGTTAAGGTTAGGGTTAAGTTTAGGCATTGTTTCGGAGTTGGTTAAGGTTAGGGTTAAGTTTAGGCATTGTTTCGGAGTTGGTTAAGGTTAGAGTTTGTCGCAGAGCATGGCAATAGAATGCAGCCTATTTCCGCACTGCCGCTCTCTCGCGCTGCCGCGGTCACATTGGTGTCGTGGCCAATCAGAGAAACGCTGAACACAAGTTGGTTGCCTAAAATGTTGACGCCGACGGGATGGGTTAATCGCAGAGACGAATCGCATACATGCATCACATGCATGCCGATTAATGACCTCTGAGCAGGTCCTAAATTATTTTATTATTATTATTATGATCGTAGCTTTCACTAACTGACAGTATTGACAGTTATGTAATTCCTGACTTAAACACATCTAACAACCAAAATCTTCTCAGGTCAGGGTCCCAGAGACAATCTCACTATGAGGGTTTGCGGCATAATGCATATCAATTGTGGGTCCTTGACATGAAACGGGTCAAGAACCACAGAGTTACAGTATAAGTATTATAGTCTTCAGCTACAGGCATTGTCATCAATCTAGCCTGTCGAAAGGTATATATGACTAAGTTACAACTCCACTCACAGTGGACTTTTGTCTGTTGTGTTCATCTTGATGTAGGCTTATCCCTTCATACTTGGTTTGCAATACTTGTCACTCAATCTCCTTGTCCTTGAATGGCTTGGAATGCATTTGAGGCTTTCTGAGAGATGACAGAATGATTAGATAAGATTCCATTAGATTCAATTTATTGTCATTGCACAAATACAAGTACAGAGTACAACAAATTTAAGTTGGAATCTAACCAGAGTGCAAAGTAGCAGTAAAGTGCTTTGGAGTATACAGTATAACATGTCATTGTGGAGTATATCATCATAACAGGCAGGCACAAAAGTGGCAATTTTTTTTACTTGAACTTGAGGACACTTTTTTTTTTGCAAAGCTTAGCTTTATACTTATAGCACATCCATGAGCCTGGTCTCGTTTGAAAGATAACATTCTGAAGTTACTAATGCAAAAAAGGATAATCACTTTTAGTCCTAATGAAATAGAGTAACGGAGGTTTGAAGTTGAGTTGAACTTGTGTAATCACATTTTTCTTTAGTGATTCCAGATTCCATTATTCCAGCATAGAGGTATGAGCTGGAAAATACAGCTTTAAGTCTTATGTAGTACAGGTCCACATTTAATAAAAATACATCCAGAAATGAGTGCTTGAGAGAGGTTTTAGTAAACCGTGTCCCAATTTTTTTTTTTACCAAAATCCTCCGTAGCGATCCACCACTGTGCGTTCTGAAGTGGTATCATTGGAAGCGGACAATCGTTGGCTACAACGCTGACCAATCATTTTCGCCATCAGCTGTGATTGGTCAGTTCTCGAGCGCATACAGTCCGACATGGTCATTTGACGCGCAGCCTGTAAAAAGACGCTCGCCTGACATAATCGTCATATAACTCGAGAACCGAGGCACGGAATTGGTCGAGTGAGGTGGCGTTCGAACGGCGGCAAATTCAAGTTTCGAACGGTATATTACATGATCGGCGGAAAATGCAGCCATGAGCTGGTAGACACTCGCAAAGCGCCGCTGCGTGCATGGGCATGGCGGCCCGAATTTGGGCTGTTGTGTGGTAAGAGGATATGTGACAAAGCTATGTAAATATGCTAAACTAATTTATGTACAGTATTATTATATACAGTGGTACAAGTAATAAACCAGTCTAGCCAGTGGTTTAACTAATATGAGGTATGGATATATACAGGTATAAATACTAGTGCTGTCAATCGATTAAAATATTTAATCTGATTAATCGCATGATTGTCCATAGTTAACTCACGATTAATCGCAAATTAATCGCATTTCTTTTAATTTTTCATCTACCTTAAACGGATATTTTTCAAGTTTTAATACTCTATCAACATGAGAGTCAACAAATGCTTGCTTTATGCAGCCATTTAACACAAAAGGATGACCCTCATGCATTGCAAATTTGCATCAAATTCAAAACGGAGTGATGCACAAAATAACTTAAAAGAAAATAATCATTTAAAACAATGAATACAGTGTGCATGAAATAATAGGGGAAAGAAAACATTAGGAACTTGTTACATTCACCCACACAAGGGCTGAGGACTCACACCCCCGCCCCCCTCTCTCTTTCTCTCTCTCTCTCTTTCTCTCTCTCTCTCTCTCTCTCTCTCTCTCTCTCTCTCTCTCTCTCTCTCTCTCTCTCTCTCTCTCTCTCTCTCTCTCACACACATACTCTCCCAGCTCTCTTTCTCTCTTGCCCCGTCCTCATCTCTCTCACCCCCCCTCTCTCTCTCTCCTCTCTCTCACACACACACACACACACACACACACACACACACACACACACACACACACACACACACACACACACACACACACACACACACACACACACACACACACACCTACACACATACACACATACACACACACACACACACACAGAATGGGGGACCCTGATGTAAACAAGACGAAAGTCTTTCTCTGGTCTGCATCCCCTTAACAATTGTATGTATTGAGCTGTACTGTACTGTACCCATTCTGCAATCTGTTAATAAACTTTTCAATCAATCAATCAATCAATCAATCAATCAATCAATCAATCAATCAATCAATCAAACACACTTTGAGTCAGAAACAAACAGTATCAATGGGCCTCATAATTCAACAATACTCTCTTATTATTTTTCTTATATTCTTGCTTACCGGTCTGTTAAGAGAACAATAAGAAAAGCCACCGCCACATTCATCAAGCCGTTCTTAACGTCTTAACTTTAGGAGAGAGTAGCTCATGTTCAAAAAATTCGAATGTTGTTGCCATTCGCCAAAGACATTAGACGTTGAGTACTTTCTTGGGATATATCACATTCACAGTAACTTTTTTACAGTAATTTTGTTGTTTTTCAGGTGGACTCCAGCTCCAGCTTTGAGTGGCAGAGACAACTGCGTTACTACTGGGACCTGGAGCTGGATAACTGTGTTGCCTGTATGGCTCTGTCAACATATGAATATGGATATGAATACCTGGGAGCCTGCCCCAGACTGGTCATCACTCCACTCACTGTAATATAACACAGACACACACAACACACCTATACTCACTCACTCACTCACTCACTCACTCACTCACTCACTCACTCACTCACTCACTCACTCACTCACTCACTCACTCACTCACTCACTCACTCACTCACTCACTCACTCACTCACTCACTCACTCACTCACTCACTCACTCACTCACTCACTCACTCACAACTCTCACTTGTAAATAACATAATATGTATTATGTTAATATTATTTACAAGTTATTTAACATATATTTTAAGACTAACATATACATGCAAGTAGATTATTTTGTATTCATGTGCTCTTGTTTACTAATGGATTACTCCACCAATCCATTTATCTATATCTATCTATCCTTTCTATATATCCTTTATATCTATCTATCTGCCCTTTCTATCTATATATATATCCTTTCTATATATCCTGTATATCTATCTATCTGCCCTTTCTATCTATCTATCTATCTATCTATCTATCTATCTATCTATCTATCTATCTATCTATCTATCTATCTATCTATCTATCTATCTATCTATCTATCTATCTATCTATCTATCTATCTATCTATCTATCTATCTATCTATCTATCTATCTATCTATCTATCTATCTATCTATCTATCTATCTATCTATCTATCTATCTATCTATCTATCTATCTATCTATCTATCTATCTATCTATCTATCTATCTATCTATCTATCTATCTATCTATCTATCTATCTATCTATCTATCTATCTATCTATCTATCTATCTATCTATCTATCTATCCTTTCTATCCATCCATCCATCCGTCCATTTGTACATCTGTCCATATATCCATCCATCCATCCACTAATCATTCCTTCCTTCCCTCCCTCACACCATCTGTGTGTGTACGTGTGTGTGTGTGTGTGTGTGTGTGTGTGTGTGTGTGTGTGTGTGTGTGTGTGTGTGTGTGTGTGTGTGTGTGTGTGTGTGTGTGTGTGTGTGTGTGTGTGTGTGTGTGTGTGTGTGTGTGTGTGTGTGTGTGTGTGTGTGTGTGTGTGTGTGTGTGTGTGTGTGTGTGTGTGTGTGTGTGTGTGTGTGTGTGTGTGTGTGTGTGTTTAGGACCGTTGCTACCTGTGTCTGATGGGGGCCTTGCAGCTGGACCTGGGTGGGGCCCCAGCAGGCCCAGCAGGGACTGGGAAGACTGAAACCACTAAAGATATGGCTAAAGCCCTGGCTATACAGTGTGTAGTCTTCAACTGTTCTGATGGACTGGACTATAAGGTACTGACCTCCATAGTACAAGTTGTCACTCTATTCTCTCTCTAAGGCTGTGCATGCTGTTACATATTTTGCTTCCAATAATTGACACCTCTCATTCTCTCCCAGCAATAGTGGTACTTTTTTGGTTTCTGAAAGGGTGCTGAAATGTGAAATATTACTGCCAATTTTGGGTAATATGTTTCTCTTATTTGAACATATTTTGTACATGAGGGACGGAAGTCCATTGGTGTTGGACTATGGTATGCAGTTATAATGCTAGTAGATCCAGAGTGTCTGATTGAGGGGAGTAGTGGTTATAGAGGAAGCTTGGTATTTCAATGAGCTCTGGGCTGCTCTGTTTAAACACAGCCACAGTTTGTATGCTCTTTTCCTAATCTGTATATGAAGAGGGAACAGCCCCAATTCTGCCCTACATGCATTGGTTGGAGTGTTCCTGTGGACATTGAGGATCTTATTGGCATTTTCTCTATTGGGTTTGTGTCCCACAAATCCTAACTTGGATGTTTGTTCCTCCAAATTTAGTTTTAATTGGGATCTGGCTTTCTTCTGAAATATCATAACTGAGGTATTTTCTAAATTGACTGTCAATGCCCAGTTTTGACAGTAGTGTTCTAACAGGGCTAGGCTTTGTTGTAGTCCCTCTTTAGAAGGTAATCAGCAAAAAAGCAATAGTTTCACCTTCTCACTGTTTAAAGTATAAGTCATGGGCTCTGGGACTGTTCAATTGATGTAGACAATTATTATTTCTATACTGTATGTTAAACACATTTGGACATAGACTACAACCATGTCTTACTCCCTGAGTAAAACATCCTGCTGGAAAAAATCATGTTATCTTTTCGCCAAACTTGACACAGCATTTGCTGTCTGTGTACATTGGCTTTATGTTGTCATACATTGACCCCCAATCCCTATTTGAAGAAGTTTAAGAATCTCTCTCTCTATCTCTCTCTCTCTCTCTCTCTCTCTCTCTCTCTCTCTCTCTCTCTCTCTCTCTCTCTCTCTCTCTCTCTCTCTCTCTCTCTCTCTCTCTCTCTCTCTCTCTCTCTCTCTCTCTCTCTCTCTCTCTCTCTCTATATCTACTATCTATATCTATCTATCTATCTATTTCTCTGTATATCTCTCTATGTCTCTCTGACTATATCTATATATCTCTGTCTCTCTCTCTATGTCTATCTATTTCTCTCTCTCTCTGTGTCTCTAGCTCTCTCTCCCTCTCTCTGTCTATCTCTCTCACTCTTGTGCTCTCATCTTTACTGTTCTGACCTTCAATCTTTCATTCATGTCCATTCATTCATTCATTCATTCATTCATTCATTCATTTATTTGTTCATTCATTCATTCATTCATTTATTAACCTTGTCACATGTTCAGTCTTTTGTGTGTTAGGTTGTCCGGGCTGTCCTTCCTTCCTTCCTCCCTTCCTTCCTTCTGTTATTTGTGGCTTTAATTTTCCTCATGATCACTGTCCTAACTGTACCTGTCAGATGATGCCACTAGGTGGCACTGTAACCACAGCAGTCAGACCATATGGTCCGGCATAGGTCCCTGCTAGTGAGTTTCTATGTATAATCTGACAGATTAACACACACTCATTTTTATGATTATGCTACAATATGATACAATATATTTTATCATCCATTTTCATGGACATTTATGTGAGATCAGCATATAAATAACATGGCACATAGCACAAAGCACACACACAAAAATATTAATCGATATAAAAGAGGAATGTAGGGAAAAAGAGGGTTGGGGCAGAGAGACAGACAGACAGGGATACAGAGAGAGAGGAGGATAAGGTGCAATGTAATCTTGTTATTGTCTTTTAGTTTAGCAATTGTTCAGCAGTCTGATGGCTGATGGAACACAGCTGGCCTGGCTTCTGTTATTGCTGAACCGTGGGACTGTAACAGTGGTTTGTAGTGCAGAGGCAGAAGCTGGTTTCAGGTGCAAAAATAATCTTGATTTATCTAGGAAGGCATACACAAAAAGTAAACAAAATGAGACGGAACACATCAAAGTTCAGATACACACAAGCAGGCAGGTAGCAGGACGGGCAGGCAGCAGGACGGGCAGCAGGACGGGCAGCAGGCAGGCAGCAGGACGGGCAGCAGGACAGGCAGCAGGCAGGCAGCAGGACAGGCAGCAGGCAGGCAGCAGGCAGGCAGCAGGACAGGCAGCAGGACAAGCAGCAGGCAGGCAGCAGGCAGGCAGCAGGCAGGCAGCAGTCAGGCAGCAGGACAGGCAGCAGGCAGGCAGCAGGCAGGCAGGCAGCAGGACAAGCAGCAGGCAGGCAACAGGACAGGCAACAGGCAGGCAACAGGACAGGCAACAGGCAGGCAGCAGGACAGGCAGCAGGCAGGCAGCAGGCAGGCAGCAGGACAAGCAGCAGGCAGGCAGCAGGCAGGCAGCAGGCAGGCAGCAGGCAGGCAGCAGGCAGGCAGCAGGACAAGCAGCAGGCAGGCATCAGGCAGGCAGCAGGCAGGCAACAGCACAGGCAGCAGGCAGGCAGCAGGACAGGCAGCAGGCAGGCAACAGGCAGGCAACAGACAGGCAGCAGGCAGGCAGCAGGCAGGCAGCAGGACAGGCAGCAGGCAGGCAGCAGGACAGGCAGCAGGCAGGCAACAGGCAGGCAGCAGGACAGGCAACAGGACAGGCAACAGGCAGGCAACAGGGCATGCAGCAGGCAGGCAGCAGGACAGGCAGCAGGACAGGCAGCAGGCAGGCAGCAGGACAGGCAACAGGACAGGCAGCAGGACGGGCAGCAGGACGGGCAGCAGGACAGGCAGCAGGCAGGCAGCAGGACAGGCAGCAGGCAGGCAGCAGGACAGGCAGCAGGCAGGCAGCAGGACAGGCAGCAGGACAGGCAGCAGGCAGGCAGCAGGCAGGCAGCAGGCAGCAGGACAGGCAGCAGGACAGGCAGCAGGCAGGCAGCAGGACAGGCAGCAGGCAGGCAGCAGGCAGGCAGCAGGCAGGCAGCAGGACAGGCAGCAGGCAGGCAGCAGGCAGGCAGCAGGCAGGCAGCAGGACAGGCAGCAGGACAGGCAACAGGACAGGCAGCAGGCAGGCAGCAGGACAGGCAACAGGCAGGCAACAGGACAGGCAACAGGCAGGCAGCAGGACAGGCAGCAGGCAGGCAGCAGGCAGGCAGCAGGACAAGCAGCAGGCAGGCATCAGGCAGGCAGCAGGCAGGCAGCAGGACAGGCAGCAGGACAGGCAGCAGGACAGGCAACAGGCAGGCAACAGGCAGGCAGCAGGACAAGCAGCAGGCAGGCAACAGGCAGGCAGCAGGACAGGCAACAGGACAGGCAGCAGGACAGGCAGCAAGCAGGCAGCAGGACAAGCAGCAGGCAGGCATCAGGCAGGCAGCAGGCAGGCAGCAGGACAGGCATCAGGCAGGCAGCAGGACAGGCAGCAGGACAGGCAACAGGCAGGCAGCAGGACAGGCAACAGGCAGGCATCAGGCAGGCAGCAGGACAGGCAGCAGGACAGGCAGCAGGACAGGCAGCAGGCAGGCAGCAGGCAGGCAGCAGGCAGGCAGCAGGACAGGCAGCAGGCAGGCAGCAGGCAGGCAACAGGCAGGCAACAGGCAGGCAACAGACAGGCAACAGGCAGGCAGCAGGCAGGCAGGCAACAGGACATGCAGCAGGCAGGCAGCAGGCAGGCAGCAGACAGGCAACAGGACAGGCAGCAGGCAGGCAACAGGCAGGCAACAGGCAGGCAGCAGGCAGGCAGCAGGATAGGCAGCAGACAGGCAACAGGACAGGCAGCAGGACAGGCAACAGGCAGGCAACAGACAGGCAACAGGACATGCAGCAGACAGGCAACAGGACATGCAACAGGCAGGCAACAGGACAGGCAACATGCAGGCAACAGGCAGGCAGCAGGACATGCAGCAGGCAGGCAACAGGCAGGCAACATGACAGGCAGCAGGCAGGCAACAAGCAGGCAGCAGGACAGGCAACAGGCAGGCAGCAGGCAGGCAGCAGGACAGGCAGCAGGACAGGCAGCAGGACAGGCAGCAGGACAGGCAGCAGGCAGGCAACAGACAGGCAACAGGCAGGCAGCAGGCAGGCAGCAGGCAGGCAGCAGGCAGGCAACAGGCAGGCAGCAGGACAGGCAACAGGCAGGCAGCAGGCAGGCAGCAGGCAGGCAGCAGGCAGGCAGCAGGACAGGCAGCAGGACAGGCAGCAGGCAGGCAGCCGGACAGGCAGCAGGACAGGCAGCAGGCAGGCAGCCGGACAGGCAGCAGGACAGTCAGCAGGACAGGCAGCAGGACAGTCAGCCGGACAGGCAGCCGGACAGGCATCAGGACAGTCAGCAGGACAGGCAGCAGGCAGGCAGCCGGACAGGCAGCAGGACAGGCAGCAGGCAGGCAGCAGACAGGCAACAGGACAGGCAGCAGGCAGGCAGCAGGACAGGCAGGTAGCAGGACAGGCAGGCAGCAGACAGGCAACAGGACAGGCAGGCAGCAGGACATGCAGCAGGACAGGCAGCAGGACAAGCAGGTAGCAGGACAGGCAGGCAACAGGACAGGCAGGTAGCAGGACAGGCAGGCAACAGGCAACAGGACAGGCAGGTACCAGGACATGCAGCAGGACAGGCAGCAGGACAAGCAGGTAGCAGGACAGGCAGGCAACAGGACAGGCAGGTAGCAGGACAGGCAGGCAACAGGCAGGCAGCAGGCAGGCAGCAGGACAAGCAGGTAGCAGGACAGGCAGGCAACAGGACAAGCAGGTAGCAGGACAGGCAGGCAACAGGACAGGCAGGTAGCAGGACAGGCAGGCAACAGGCAACAGGACAGGCAGGTAGCAGGACAGGCAGGCAACAGGACAGGCAGGCAACAGGACAGGCAGGTAGCAGGCAACAGGCAACAGGACAAGCAGGTAACAGGACAGGCAGGCAACAGGACAGGCAGGTAGCAGGACAGGCAGGCAACAGGCAGGCAGCAGGCAGGCAGCAGGACATGCAGCAGACAGGCAACAGGACAGGCAGGTAGCAGGACAGGCAGGCAGCAGACAGGCAACAGGACAGGCAAGTAGCAGGACAGGCAGGCTCCTGTCTCGCCTCGGGCCACGGCATTCAGAATGTGGCAGTTTGCATCTGATATTGCAGTACACGTTAATGGAGTGATATACAGTAGCTTACGGTTGAGAAATGGATCTGGATCTGGAGAGGGTGCTCTGATGTGTATGTGGGTGCAATCTACTGCACCAATGACATTTGGGAATCCAGTGATGTCAAAACGCATTCTTGATTTATATCTGTTGATTGGCTATATACGGAAACAATATGTACTGTGGTAGTATGGATGTTATAGCTTTCCGCACTCTCGGAAGCGTGCAACTTAAAGCAGGCTGGGAAATACCTGACCTGTCACCTATCTCTCTCTGAAAGGTCCATGTGGCTAAAACCCAGAGTGTGCTCAGAACTTGTAAGTGTGGAGGGACAGGATTTAACCGGCGCGTGTTGTGTCTGGTTGAGGCTCCAGAGTATTTCATACACCTTAAAGGACCACTCTTGGCAAACTGAAACTGCTAATCAGCCACTCATCTGGCTCTGCAAATAGATCTAGACTATCTCTATTATGCGTTCTATGCGTATATATAAGCTCAGTTTCTCAGTCCTAAGAATGTTGTTCTCCATACCAAGCCAGGAAAAAAAGGTCAAGACACTCTCTGATGTGGCATGTGTGGATTCCAGGTTTTCTAGACATATTTCTCACTACAGTATGTTTAAAGGGGAACTATCTTATAAATGGCCTTTTTGAGTGTTTAGCATTGTTTCCTAGCTATGTGAACTTATATTAATATGATCTATGTCTCAAAATTCTCATATTGGCGCATTCTTCCAATTCTCCTCACAATATTCACCCTCACTGAACTGAGTCGTTTGAAAATGTGCCTATATGTGATGTCATATAGTCACCGCTGCATGTTAATGTTCAAGAGGCGGCACAGGCCACACAGTGGTTTAGGAGCCCAGGCTCAAAACAGCTCGAGATCTTGAGGTAGAAAAATTCTGTTTTTGAGGACTTGATTAGAAATACAAAACAATGAAAAAAAAAAAAAAAAAATTACAGAGGTGTTCCATAGACTCACAGGAATTGTGTAAAAGTGCCCAAATAGTGAAATAAATAGTAAAATAGTTCCCCTTTAAAGTCAGGGTAAAGTAGAAATACATAGGTGTTTGGAGGTTGTCACACCACCGAGAAATGTGTTATTATTAACCACACAAATTATTAAGATTAAAAACTAGTGCTGTCAGGCGATTAAAAAAATGTATCTAATTAATTACAGGATTTGTAATTAATTAATCTAATTAATGGCATTTTAATCGCATAACCATTTTATGCCTGATATTCTATATTCTATAATCATATTTCAAATTGCATGTGTCCGGATGGCAGAATTCAGTACTGTATCTACAAAACCTTCTGTTTAATCATCTTCCATCTATTAATTTGCTTAGATTTTTCAGGTCTGGTCAATTTGAGCATGGTGTTATTCACAGTCAAAGATAAAAAAAAATGTATTGATATTCTCATTTGGTTCATTACAATTTACTCAAAATAAAATTTTCATTCAATCAATCACCGCGCAGATTGATTGATTGAATGAAAATGTTATCAACAGATTGCAGAATGGGTACAATACAGTACGGCTCAATACACACAATTGTTAAGGGGATGCAGACCAGAGAAAGACTTTCATCTTGTTTACATCAGGGTCCCCCATTTTCAATTCATAATGAATTGTAAGTAAGGGTGCAACTTGCACCGTGCAATCCATTCTTTGTGGATCTAGCCCACAGTATTTCTGACACTGGGAATACATTCCCTGAGATTCATAGATGTCCCTAGAATCAGATACCAAGAACATGCAAATGGACCATATTAAAAAAAAAAAAAAAAGTCTGTAAATGTGTATTCTACATGCTTATGGAATGAATGAGATTAAAAAGAAATATTATAATTATTTTTTTATTTTTTTGTAATTAATTTTGAGTTAATTTTCATAACGCGATAATTTGCTGTGTAATTAATTAATCGAATTAACGCGATAAACTGACAGCCCTATTAAAAACATTACTAACTATTTAATCAAAATCAGCTCATCTGGCTGCTCAGACCATTTATCAGGATTGTGGGAGCATGATCAGATCACGCTTGATTGACAGCTTCCTTTCATCTCTAGTGCCATTTTATTCTTCCATTCAATCACAAAAATATTTAGCTATAAACTATCAAATGGACCCTACTTAACCCAACTTGGTTAGAATGCTTGAGTATTCAGTACCACACAGTGTGTTTGCATGTTTTCACCAACTATTTTCGAACATGTATAATGGGTTTAGCAACACATCTCTGAATTAGTTTTGCCCGGACTCTATGCAAAGCTTCTTCGCTTCCCCTTGCTTGATAAGTTGTTACCTGATATTTAACATTTTAGTAATCAGCATGCTTCTCTTTCACAGATGATGGGGCGGTTCTTCAGTGGTCTGGCCCAATCGGGAGCTTGGTGCTGCTTTGACGAGTTCAACCGCATTGACATCGAGGTTCTGTCTGTCATTGCTCAGCAGCTCATCACCATAAAAAACGCCAAGACTGCAAAGGTACACACAAGCACGCGCACACACACACACCCACACGCACACGCGCACACACACACACACACACACACACACACACACACACACACACACACACACACACACACACACACACACCATTACACATCTACACACACATCTGGGCAGCCATTCAGATAGGTACCGTGCTGTCACCCTTCTTGTTTACGCTAGGTAACATCAACGCAAGAGACACTAACAAATCTGAACTGAAGCTGGTGAGGAAGGCTAGCTCCGTAGTGGGAGTCAAACTGGTCAAACTAGAGGTGGTGGCTGAGAGGTGGAGGAGACTGGAAAACTCCTCCCACTTCCTCTATGAGGAGGAGCACAGTCAGCCATAGACATATCCCCTCCACGACACACCCCAAACCGCCTCGGCCAGTCCTGTAGCCATCATCAGGCATGGACTGCTTGCCAATGGCTGGAGAGCTAATGGCTGGTGAACTTGGTGAACCTTTACTACTGACTGATTGAATACTGCCATGCACTGCCATGCACTACAGTCCTTCTACTCAGGAGCTGTAGAGAGCATCCTGACCGGAAACATCACTGCCTGGTATGGAAACAGCACGGCACAGGACAAGAAGGCCCTACAGAAAGTGGTGCGCTCAGCCGAGCGTACCACGGGTATTGCACTACCCCCCCTGCAGGTTCTATACAACAAGAGGTGCAAATCCAGAGCCTGCAGGATAATGAAAGACCCTCACCACCCCAATAACAGCCTGTTTCAGCTGCTGAGGTCAGGCAGACGCCTGCAAATCTCAGCTACTAGGACAGAGCGGTTTAGGCTCAGCTTCTTCCCCCAGGCCATCAGAGCCATGAACAATGTACATTGAGTGCTCAGAACATTGAACTGTCCACACACAAGCACACATGAACACACACACGACACGCACACTGTGCACGCTCACACACGAGCAGCCACTTAACACTTTAACATGAGCGGGCACACACTCATGTCGCACACACGCACACTTATGGCCAAAGGAAAGGTCACTTTAAATTAGAATAACAGGAACAGTGTATTGCACTACCAAAGCTAATAGCATGTCACACATGCGCTGTAAATAACTATGTACAGATATCGAGATGTCACTCCATGTTACCTGCTATCTGTTACTGCACAATGTTGTTTCTTCTTTTGATTCTATTATATGTACCACTGTATTGCACATCGTTGCGGGCAAGACCACCCGCATTTCATTGTATACCTGTATGCCGTGACAATTAAAACTCTTGACTTGACTTGACTTGACTTGTTTACTACTGCTATCACTATTACCACTAATATAATCTAACCACCATTATTACTTTGTTCTATGTTCTATATTCTGTTATTATTATTACCTTTTGTCCCTGTACCCCCCCCCCCCCCCCCATGCTGCTATGACACCGCTTTTCCGCATGGGGATTAATAAAGGAACACTTGACTTGACTTCATATATGGGTTCATTTTACAAGGACATACTCAATGTATTGCAAGCAACTGCCCATTGTGTTGTATCACAGTAATTAGCCAATGGCAGTGTTAGATACCCGTCCTTAGAGCAGGTTGGTACATATAAATGGGGGATTAAGTTGCTCATAGGCACTTCAGCAGTATTGGCACTGTTAGTGCAAGGGATCAAACTTGACCCGCCGACCTCTCCTCACCCCCTGTTAACCTCTGTGTTCCCCAGCTGCCCAGGTTCATGTTCGAGGGTCGGGAGATAAAGCTGGTGATGTCCTGCGCTGCCTTCATCACCATGAACCCGGGCTACGCTGGCAGGACCGAACTACCCGACAACCTCAAGGCGCTCTTCAGACCCATATCCATGATGGTGCCCAACTACGCTCTCATCGCTGAGGTAACCTGCTGCGTGTGTGTTGTAGAGGTGGAACGATCTCAATACAGAACTGAACATTTGAAAATGTTTACATTCAATGCAGTGTATCAATGATTCTCTCTTGTTTTCATCCCTCTGTCTTGTTTTTTTTTCTATCTCTCAGTTTACGAGGTGGCACGTCATGGTTACTGCTATTAGCATAATGTTTAAGGCTAATTTTCCTTGGTTACGACGATGTTTCGGTCCCCCTGGCCCGGAGCTTCGTAAACAATGTAGATGAGCTCGGTCCTGGATCTTCCTTTCTCAAGACTGAAGTGATACTGTCCAACGCACCTGCATCTGATATCTTCCTTTTTAATTTTTTTGCTTTTTGGAATTCCTACCCTTATTTCTCTTTCCCCCTCCATCCATCCATCTATCCCTCTCTCTAGGTGAGTCTGTACTCAGAGGGTTTTGTGGACAGTAAGACTCTGGCCAGGAAGATGACCCAGATGTACAAGCTGTGTTCTGAGCAGCTCTCCCAGCAGGACCACTACGACTTTGGCATGAGGGCCGTCAAGTCTGTGTTGGTCATGGCCGGGTCAGTCAGTCAGACACACACACACACACACACACACACACACACACACACACACACACACACACACACACACACACACACACACACACACACACACACACACACACACACACACACACACACACACACACACACACACACACACACACACACACACACACACACACACACACACACACACACACACACACACACACACACACACACACACACACACACACACACACACACACACACACACACACACACACACACACACACACACACACAAACAAAAATGACAAACGTATTGTCACATAAAGAATAGCTAGAGTGCAGAACCTTAACAAAAGATCCTTATATGAGATTAAGAATGAGTTTAATTTCTTTGTTTTACTGTCCTGTCTAGGAGGACATGCGGTCGTACTTTTTAGTAAAATATTCTCCATTTATGTTGATTTCTTTGAGCGAGATGTATATGATGTGACAGACTCGGGGGTGTTCTGAGTTGTCACTAGATTGGATTTACCAAAATACACACAGCACACAACAGAAGCAAGTTTAACAGCAGTTTTAATGTTGTTTAGGGGGAAAGGAGGGGTTAGTGTGATCGTCATCCAGTCCGTAATCCTAGAGAAGCGTCTTGGTTCATTAGTGGGGTTCGGTCCACAGAGAGCGGTTCTCGTACGGGCGGGGGATGATCTGGGAGAAGAGATGTCAGACAAGCAGGGGTCGATGCACAGCAGTGGCGGCTGCTCACCAAATTTCTTGGTGAAGCACAAATTATTATATTATATTATATATTAAATTATATTTTTAAAACATCCCCAAGGCTGCAACACCCCCATTCATCCCAGGTGTCAGGCTCCTCATTCGCTTCCAACCATGTTTAAATATCATACTTCTGAAGTATAAACAAACTATACTGCTGTGACGATTTCAATAAAACAGACCATTCTGAGTCAATGGTACATGCTTGTACAACTGTACAAGCAAAACTGTACATTGGAATATCTAACATGTATTTACCACCTTCCTCTGCGAGGCCACAGATGGGTTTTATGTAACACGGACAATTATGTGGGTAATTTTTTTATTCCAGTCAACGCCGTACTGCGTGAGAGAGAGAGAGAGAGAGAGAGAGAGAGAGAGAGATGATTTTTTTTGATGACTCTCTGTCTTTTAACAGCCATGTCAACCAGCTCACACGGTCATGTTTTTATCAGCTCAGAAACATTGCCAAATTAAGATTTGTTGTTTCTAGAGCTGAAATGGAAATGATCATCCATGCTTTTATTTCATCACGCCTGGACTATTGCAATTCAATTTTTACCTGTCTGGATAAATCTGTGCTAAACCGCTTGCAAATCATTCAAAACGCAGCGGCAAGGCTTTTAACTGGGACAAGTAGGCGTGCCCACATCACCCCTATTTTATCCACTCTACATTGGCTCCCCATTAATTATCGTGTCCATTTTAAAATTCTTGTTTTAACTTTTAAAGCCCTCCAAGCAGGGGCGGATTTAGGATTGTAGGAGATCCGGGGCTTAGCCCAGATGGGCCCCCCCCTTTTTTTTTTTTTTTTTATTATTATTATTTTTTTTATTTTTTTTTTTTGGGCAGGCAAGGGGTGGTTTGGAGGGGGTCCGGAACGACCCCCGCCACGACAGATTTTTTTTTAATTTAATGAACCTGTACGTGCAATTTCCTGCAATATAGAGCCTTCAATCTTGACCAATAAAGCTGCTCTTTTCACTATAAAACTCAGTTAACCATAACGTAGTTATGGTTAGATTTATATATTGGGGGGGGATATATCATATTTTTCATATAATCAAAAAGTGGTGGAGCAAGATCATGTCTATGATTCACTGATACAAAGTAAAATAGTGCAGTGCAATAAAATAGTTAGTAAAATAGAATAAAATAATGCAATAGTGCATTGCAATAAAATAGTCATCGTATTTTTTCGGGAGGCCGGTAAGGAGTGCATTACAGTAGTCGAGTTGGCTTGAGATAAATGCATGGATCTGGTTTTCAGCGTCCTTTTGATTTATAAATGGCCGTACTTTAGCTATGTTTCTAAGGTGGAAGAATTAAGTTTTTGTCAACTTGTTGATTGTGATTTAAAGCTTAGGTCTGAGTCTACCATAACACTAAGACTTAACTCACTCAAATACAGTTAGCAGCTGATATAGACCACAGATGGAAATTAGCTTCTGCTAAATCTGGTGCAAACATATTTTCATGTAACAATGATGAATTGTAAAAAAAAAAAAAAAAATCATTATTTTTTTTATTTTTTTTTATTTTTTTTTAAATAGATTCAGGGCTTTTCAGAATACATCCAGGGCTTGAGCCCAGGTAGCCACCCCCTAGCTCCGCCCCTGCCTCCAAGGTAGATCCCCTGTGTACATTTTTAATTTACTGCGCCCCTACTCCCCCAGTCGTGCACTTAGGTCCTCCCACCAAAATCTGCTGGTTGTCCCACGGACCCGGTTAATAACAAAAGGTGACCGGCCCTTCCAATTTATGGCCCCTACCCTTTGGAACACCCTCCCCCTTTCTATGCGTTCACTTGACTCCCTATCCACTTTTAAGGAACAGTTGAAAACGTTTTTATTCAGACAGGCTTTTAAATAATTCCTGGTTGTATACGTTGTTTATTTATTTATAATTGTTGTTTTGTTTTTAGTTGCACTCATATTTAGTTATTTAATTGTAACTATGCCTATGCTTACGATGTGTCAGAATTGTTTTATGTGTAGTGCGTTCATCTCTATGTTGCTATGTTTTACTTCTGTGAAGCACTTTGTGATTTTATCTGAGAAAGGTGCTATACAAATAAAGTTTACTTACTTACTTACTGCACTTATGTGTATCAAATATCATGTATGTGACAAATAAACCTCTTGAATCTTGACTTGCCATAATCAATCAGTTTCAGTAACTACAGAACAGTACATTAGACTCACTTGTTGTTTGGTTGCATCAGGTTGGAACGAGCCTCGAGCCGTCGCGTTAACCCTTCGAGAAGCTTTTGTCGGCAGCCGGCAGGGCTTGATAAAGTGTGTGTCCAGACTCCATATAAATCCAAATCCAACACTGTCAGTAATGTACAGTATCTCGTGCTGATCTCTCCAACTCCTGAGAATACACTTCTTATATCTTGTTATTACCTAACCACAAGCCTAGCTAAGCTGACGCACTGAATCGAAACTACTAAACTGGACTGACTGGCCCCGCCACAGTCAATAGGGTCTATGCAGTTCCGTAGCATTAGCTGGCACCATTCTCTGATTGGATTTCAAGGCTGTCAGTCAACACAATGTGGTCGACCTGAACGCAAATCAATCAAGTGCGCTCGGTGTCACGACCCATGCTTTTTAGACTCAAATAGCCTATTTTGATTGGATAATTATTTTCTTAAGCCAAACCTGTGCAACTGTATTGCAGTAAGTGATTGACACCTGGCCATTACTGCAGTCAGGTCAGAGAGCTCAGAGCTGTCACTTGGACAAGAAAAAAAAAATTCACTGCCATTGTTTTTGTTCAAATTCATCGGCATTGTTCACAGAGGAAAACATTTATAATAAAAAAAAATTAATAATAATAATAAAAAAGATATTATATAATATATATACAGTATATATATTTATTATTATAATTTTTTATTATATATGTATATTAATAATATATATATATATATATATATATATATATATATATATATATATATATATATATATATATATATATATATATATATATTTCTAGTGAAGTACTGCCTCACTAGTTGTCATGCAATAACCCACTGCTGCACAGGTGGGTTATCATACAGTCAGGGGATATAGCACACAGCAGGGTCCTCCTTCCGAAAGCAGATAAACAAAGCATTGGTCACACAGACAGCAATCTTTCCGCCTCTTCTTCTCTTTTCTCTTACTCACGTTCGTACCGGTTTCGCCTCATCTACTCCAATTCATTCTGTCACTCCGTCTCCATTTTCTATGGTGTGGTGATTGCACTCATATATATCTATATAGAACACTAGATAGCTTAAGGCGGAGTCACCAGCGTCACTGAACCGCCGCCATCTTGCTCGAGTCAGCCTTGAGTGAGTGTGAGTGAGCTGCACAGACAAAAATACTCATAACTCGCTGAAATATTGACGGATTTACAACGGGTTGGTTTATTACAAGCATTATTAACGTGGCTATGATTCAAGCGGTTTGTAAAAAAAATAAAAATAAAAAAACTGCCTTTAAGTAAAAAAGTAGACATGAATGTTATCAGTAGCTGAGCTGCCTCGAGCAAGATGGCCGCCCTACGACGACGTCGCTCTACATTGGCCGGCAGCGCGGGTAAGCTATCTAGTGTTCTATATAGATATCTATGATTGCACTCACCTGTCTCGGGCGTGTCTGGCACAGGTGCGCTTCATCTGCGCTGATGTGCTCTGCTCTGGAAGGAGTTTCTCCGGTACTCCTAATATGGGTATATGCCCTAGTACCTTGGCCGTCTATTACCACGCCTGCCGGTCTGCCACAATGAAAAGAAAAGTTTGTAGCAGACTTTGTTTGCCAAGCTTGGGAGAGAAGAATTTATTTAAGATCGATATGTATGTCAATCTAAAGATTCTGTAATTCTGCTGTGAAATGTAATGGACCACTGCAATGGTAGTTCTAGTGTGTTATAAACCCACAAGGGTTGGGAACTTTAGTGTGCATGACAAAAATGTAATAATCAATCAATCACACACTCACACAAAAACGTTATACTACACAGTACACACACACACACACACACACACACACACACACACACACACACACACACACACACACACACACACACACACACACACACACACACACACACACACACACACACTGGCAGACTAAACGTGTTCGCATTGACAGATATTCTAGCTTGTTCTCATCAGTGTACTGCTGATGTCATATGGAAATATATAACTATATGCAAAACAAACGTCTGGTTCTCATATACTCTGGGTCCATCAACGCTGCCATCACTGTGGGAGAGGCAAGACAATAACAGCTGTAATGACCGTCCTGATGGCAGCTTGTGGGATACGGGGGGAAGTGATGCTGATACAGGCTACCATTAGGGAGGATGACTACCTCTCGGGATTTTAATGACCCCCCCCCCCCCAGCCCCATCATCCTCTGTCTGCATCTATGCAGAGAAGATAACATAAGCACCTTTTCAAACTAGGGAGTTCCATCTGTTTTACATTAAAGGGCTACATTCCGTTGCGAGGGGAACGTGTGATCATCGACATAAAACTTACCAACGTGCTTGTGTCTCTCGAGAGCTTGCTGCATCTAAGCTGCAAGCTAAATTAATGTGTTGTAAAATTGCTTTTGGATGTGTGTGATTATGTGCGAAATAAGTCAGCAAAATAAGTCAGCATTGTTTTTTGGTGAAGTGCCCTCTGAGAGAAATACTGTGCCACACCTTGCCCGTCATCGTTCACATTTACATCATATACTTGGTGGGTAATAAGGGGATATTCCTTTATCTCTACCCTCCTAGCTCAGATTGACTTACTTATCAGTAGTGTGTTGGCATGTTGAGTGTGGGGTTCTTATTCCACAGTGTGATTGGGATTTATACTGTAGCTAGCGGTGTGGGCTAATCGGACATATCAGTATTGGTCGATATGTTTGTCGATATTAAAACTTTTATTTACAGAATATAATGCAGAGAAAAATGCTTGGAGTAATTTAGAAATTTGAAATTTTTTTGAAAGTATTACTTATATAGAAATTAGGGATGTTCGATATTGGCTGTTTTTTTCTTTTTCTTTTAACTTACATTTTTATTTAACATTTATAGACATACAGCACAACATTTACAGTGACATCCATAACATAACAACATACAGATATGGGTCCCTTGAATATGGCCTCGTTCAGCCGTCCAGACCCCCGTAAGAGGAGAGAAACCCCTCCCTCCCGCCCTCCTCCCCGAGATGATATTGGCTTTTTTACCGATATCCGATATTGTCCAACTCTTAATTTCCGATACCGATATCAACCGATACCGATATATGCAGGGTTCGCCCCCCCCCCCCCCCAAAAAAACGGAATAATTTCAGGTAATTAACATTACATATCTCTTTTGTTGTGGAATTACCACAACATTATGCATACTTTTGACAATAAATAAAATAAGAATTTGTTGTTCTTACTTGCTTGCCTGGTTAAATAAAGGTTAAATAAATGTAAACATTTTTTTTTGAAAACCGATACCGATAATTTCCGATATTACATTTGAATGCCAATATCGGCCGATAATATCTGTAGGCCGATAATATCGGACATCCCTAATAGAAATAGAAATGTATCATTAGTGAAGCTTTACCTATTTAGAATATAATATAGAATAGAACATGCAATGTAAACTAGTTTGGTTCCAGCTCAAATATAATTCAGTTAATGTATCACAACTTTTTTTTTACAGATGGCTGAGGGTGGAGGAAATAAAGTGTGGGATTACATACAATTAAGGACATTATATACATACTATATATATATATATATATATATATATATATATATATATATATATTAGTGCTGTCAATCGATTAAAATATTTAATCGCATGATTGTCCATAGTTAACTTGCGATTATCGCAAATTAATTAAAAAAATTAATGAGCAAATAAAACTCACAATATAAGAGATAATGATGCCTGTAACTGAGGGGTACAATTCCCTGACTGTATTGAATAAGGATGGTATCATTAAACCACTACTGCGTTATGTACATTACTACTGGGCCATACAGTACACAGGTATATGAGATGAACACACCCACAATTAACACGGCTTCACAATAAATACTGTTTAGAAGAATATTTATTAGCAGCACGAAGATTATCTTACATTACTTATCAAGATGAGAGTTGCGCTTGTAAGGCGAAGAATGTGCATGAATAGGTCAAGAGCGTAAGTCCATGAGCATATTACGCAGGAGATAATTAATACCACCTGTATCATAAGAATTATATATGGTACACTAGTAGATCAGGGCTGGAGATACTAAAGGGGTCCCTCCGGTTGTAAGCCAGCAGGGGAGAGGATTTGTCGGTAGCAGAAAGTCTGGGTCAACGAGGAATAAGGAGACTCCAGGTACAGGAGACAGTGCAATAATTCCTTGATCCGTAGACGAACAACAGCTATTCTCCGGTATGCAGTGCCGCATGGAGGAAAGCTAGCCAGCCTCAGAGTACTAGAGGCGGGCTCGACGGTGCTCCTCACAGGGTAAATCCCACACAACAGTGGGTGTAGACGATTTCTCCGCTCCAACAGCTACAGGACCAAAGCAATATAATCCAGCCGAAAAGGGCTGCCTGTAGTCGTCGGTGTAGGTTATCCAGTGTACATATCCACACGGTTCTCGTCTAGGGCTCCTCGGATGACGGCACCAGGTTAAGCCGCCCAGCCTGGATAAGCACACTAGCTCGGTACGATGAAACGTTGGTAATGCTGGTCACTGCAGAACGGTAGCCGCACGATACACTATACATAATAGACTATTACTTAATAATAGAATAGGTCGAACTCGACGATCCAGCGTTAAACTCTGACACTTCAGCTATCAATTCGCACGCGGTCTCAAGGCTCTATTTCGGTGCAAAACGGGCCACTTCACAGCACGTTGTATCGTGTGTGAGGCTTCAACTTATTGGGTAACATACTGCTGTATCCACCTGCGATGTATTTATACGTAAGGTGAACAATCTAGTACCAGCCTTATTTCTGTCTCGTATTCTTGCGCAGAACCGGGCATGTCCAGGCAAGCCTTGGCGGTGGCTTTGAACTAGACATTGGGGTATGGCCGTGGCGCCTAGGGGATCGCTTCCAATAGGAAGAACGAATATTATGGTCTGTCCTGTACCAGGTAAAGGGATATTCCGTTGTATATTGTACAAAGAATATACAAGGGATATCAAACGATATACAAATATTATACATGGGATCTCAGGCAATACATATATATATTCGGTTTAATCTGACCTTTGTAACAATGCCCATTGCTAATTTTCCCATTATGCCATCCTAACTGACCTACGTCAAGATCCACCCTCTTTTCTTGATCCTCCAATGACAACTGTTGCAAACAAATTGTGTCCGATGAAGCAACAGTTGTGGTTGGAGGATCAAGAAAAGAGGCGTTGTTTGAGATAAGACCATTCCCTCTGCCCCAGAGCAGATACAGTAACTGCTGTCACTCACAATAGTCTGAATAGAAGCAAAATGTATCATAGTCTTTGTGCGCAAAACTTTAGTAACTTCAAATTGCATTATGTACCCCTGAATGGCCCCCATATACTATCGCCTGCCATGTATGTGTGTGTCTGTGTGTGTTATGTGTGTGTATACATAAGAGAGAGAAAGAATGGTGTAGTAGCTAGTGCATTGTAAGGTAAGTCTGTTTACGTGTGTGTATGCATTCTGTATGTGGGTGTGGGTGTGTGTCTGTTAACTGAGTGATTCAGCTTCTATCATTTATGAATAAGTTGAGAGACAGTCACTGGGGACATCATCATTACACCTATATGCACTTTAGAGAGAGAGAGAGAGAGAGAGAGAGAGAGAGAGAGAGAGAGAGAGTGAGAGAGAGAGAGAGGAGAGAGAGAGAGAGAGAGAGAGAGAGGAGAGAAGAGAGAGAAAGAGAGAGAGAGAGAGAGAGAGGAGAGAGAGAGAGAGAGAGAGAGAGAGAGAGAGAGAGAGAGAGATAAGAGGTGTAGTAGAGGTGATGTTGGATTAACACGGGATATAACTCACAGTTTGTGTGGGTGTGAACATTGCATGAACTGCGTATTGCATGGTGAGAGTCACTCTTCCCACCGAGGTGTCACGGTTATTAGGTAAAACCTCCAGGGAGCTGTGTAATTGGCTGGTGATTCATTGCACCTGTATTGGCTCCGTACCGATCGCACGCTTACCATGTTAACCCGTGCTCTAATGACTCTGATGGTTGCTGCTTTTTAATAGACTGGGAGCACGCTTGCTTTGGGAGCCCGGAGTTCTCAGTAGAAGCCAACTTTCTCCACCGACGGCACATCCATCAGTCCTCAATGTAATGAATGTTTATTTTAATAGTGTAGCCAGCTGGGTTAAATGCCTTGTTTCTGTTCTCAACTCACGCCTACTGCTTCTTGTGTTTACTCTGACTTACCAGGCAATTAAGTAAGTAACTGGATTCCAGGTTACTCACAGATTCACATGTCGGCCACACCTTGCCCTGCCGGCATGTTGTTGGTCATTGTTGAGGTAGAGGAGACTGTGTCTTGTCCGCTCCCTTCTCCCAGGTTCTATCAGGTTCTCCCAGGTTCTCCCAGGTTCTCCCAGGTTCTCTCAGGTTCTCTCAGGTTATCCCAGGTACTCCCAGGTTCTCCCAGCCAGGAAGCTTGGGGATTCCGGGGATCCCACCCTCCAGCCACTAGTTCACTTCTCTAACTAGATATGTCTACATTTGTAGATATATTTGTTTTGCGTGGAATTTCACGGATATAAATGTCATGTCATTATATATTTGGAGAGATCATTCGATGCATTATGGTTGTAGAGTTATTCTATGTCTCTGTGATGTCTCTATAGCTCCCTGAAGAGACAGAACCCTCATCTGAGCGAAGATGTGGTCCTGATCAGAGCACTGATGGACGCCAACCTGCCCAAGTTCCTCACCGACGATGCTGAGCTGTTTGGGTGAGACTGAGGCACATACACACACAGACACACACACACACACACACACACACACACACACACACACACACACACACACACACACACACACACACACACACACACACACACACACACACACACACACACACACACACACACACACACACACACACACACACACACACACACACACACACACACACACACACACACACACACACACACACACACACACACACACACACGCTATATTTATTCTAGTTCTCATAATGCACTCTGCATAGAACATAGAGAGAAGTGGACATAGAATAGAACATTCTACCATTGCACTTTAATGATACCTCACAATAAAGACAATGGCCTCGCCATTCAGCGTGTGAGAGAGAGGGATGTTGTGTTCTGTGTGTGTTTAATGTATGTGTTTAACCCCTGAATGATGTGCCTCCCCCACCCATCCCTCTCTCTCACCACCCCACCCTCCATTTCTCTTCCAGTGGCATCCTATCAGATCTGTTCCCGGGCGTGAGCATCCCGGAGAACAGCTATGGCATCTTACACTCCACCATCCAGGACTCTCTGGTCAAGCGCAACCTTCAGCCTCTGGCTGGCATGATAAACAAGGTGCCCCCCCCCCACCCATTATAGCTATATTGTATCCTCATGAAAGTGAACGACAACCCTGTCTCTTTTTTTTTTAATTATTATTGAGTCATAAATCACTGGGTGTAAGAAGTGTGACAACCGGTTTTCCTTCCGTTCAAATAGTTTATTTTCTCCCGCTCCACCTGTTTTCCTACGTTTTAACTAGGGATGTTCGATATTGGCTTTTTTATCGATATACCGATATTGTCCAACTCTTAATTTCCAATACCGATATCAACCGATACCGATATACCGTATGCAGGGTTCCCCCCCCCCAAAAACTGAATAATTTCAGGTAATTAACATTACATATCTCTTGTTGTGGAATTAACACAACATTATGCATACTTTTGACAATAAATAAAATTTAAAAATGTTCTTACTTGCTTGCCTGGGTAAATAAAGGTTAAATAAATGTAAAAAAATAAAATAAAAAATGTGAAAATCGATACAGATAATTTCCGATATCACATTTTAATGCCAATATCGGCCGATAATATCGGACATCCCTAGTTTTAACCACTCCTTTAATCGTCCTCCTCTCCCGTCCCCCAGGTGATCCAGCTGTATGAGACCATGATCGTGCGTCACGGTGTTATGCTGGTGGGGCCCACGGGTGGTGGGAAGACCACGGCCTACAAGGCGCTGGCAGACACACTGGAGACCCTCCACGCTGCCGGCCACGGGGCAGACAACGCCTTCTACCTGCCTGTCAAAACACACGTCCTCAACCCCAAGTCGGTCACCATGGGCGAGCTCTACGGAGAGGTGGGTCACTCCGGAGGGAGGAGGGATGCATGGATAGATGGATGAATGGTTGGATGGATGGGTGGAGGTCAGGCTTCCTCTTAAGTTGTCCGGCTAGCAATTCTCTCTTGCTCTCTCTCTCTCTCTCTCTCTCTCTCTCTCTCTCTCTATCTCTATCTCTATCTCTATCTCTATCTCTATCTCTATCTCTATCTCTATCTCTCTCTCTCTCTCTCTCTCTCTCTCTCTCTCTCTCTCTCTCTCTCTCTCTCTCTCTCTCTCTCTCTCTCTCTCTCACTCTGCATTCTCACTAGCACTCAAGAGCCCTGTCGTGTTTAAATATGTCCCAATAATGACTCATCCAAATCGGTAAACTTTGTTCTGCCCAGCGCGGCTGGGCAATGTAGAGCCTACCACCACAGAGACCCGTGGTCAATACCCAGCAGCCTCCGTACCTCCGGTTTGGTCAGACATCCCAATGAACCCAATTGGCAGCGCTTGTGGGTGGGAAGCTGGTGGCTTGTTGCAATAGTGACTCCTACTGATCGGCCTGTTCAGTAGGGAGGAGATGTAGTGTGAACATCAGCGTGCGTTACGCTTTCCCTGTGAAACACCTCTCTGTCAGGTGAAAAGAAGCACTTGGCGACTCCACATGTATCACCCTCCTCAGACCGACAGTAGGGTAGTGCAACGACCATGGGGTAACTGGCATAACGACTACATTGTTCAGCCCTCCAATGCTCCTTCGTAATGGACGAAATCAGAGTGCTGGCTTAAAAGTGAGGGTTTGTGCTTAGCTGTCTGACGATGGTGTACAATAGCAAAACAACCCTTACCACCTCGTTTGGTTGTCCCTTTCTGATAGTCATCAACTCTTGTAATTGAGTGTCAGTCGAAATGAAGGGGGAGCGTTTAGTGGTCCAGTTGGGACTGAGCCTCTCTCTCTCCTCCCTTCCTTAACCACTGATCCCTAACCCCCCCGCCCCCCACAAGGTCAACACGCTGACCATGGAGTGGAAAGATGGCCTGATGGCGCTGACCGTCCGGGCGGCGGCCAACGACACGAGCAACGACCACAAGTGGATCATCAGCGACGGGCCGGTGGACGCGCTGTGGATCGAGAACATGAACACGGTGCTGGACGACAACAAGATGCTCTGCCTGTCCAACGGCGAGCGCATCAAACTCAGCTCGTCCATACACATGCTGTTTGAGGTTAGACACTCAGGGAGAAATGGGTGTTGGATTTCATTCACATTTCAAACTTTCTAGATCGGACGGTGAACAGGCAGATACTGTAGATGCTTTTTGGCTGGAAACGTCTATTTAATTAGTTGTATTGGAGCACAGTTAGGGGATACTATGATCCATTGACCATGAAATTATAATTTTAGGTGTTGTATACTTTTAAGCAATTCACTCTCCCTCTGGTCATTACACCCTTATAACCAGATAAGTCCAAATATGAAATGTCTACATGTCTTTCATATATCTTTGTTGGGTAACTTGTGCTCCTCAGGTCCAGGACCTGTCAGTGGCGTCCCCGGCCACAGTCAGTCGCTGTGGGATGGTCTTCATCGACCCAGATGAACTGAAGTGGATGCCTTATGTCCAAACATGGCTCACTGTCCTGGGAGACAAGGTGATAACACCATCTCAACTCCATACTACCACAGACACAACCAGTAAACAGTATACAGCGCAAAGATATGTTGTTTAAACCGCTCAAAGTCTATAACAAAATATGTTGTACGAGAAAGGACTGGGCCCTCATTTATCAATGCTGCGTACGGACAGATATGTGCGTAAACCGTGCGTACGATAATTTCTAAGCAAAGTGGGATTTATCATCATGGACGTGTGCTTGAGATTGTGCGTATATATATACACACACCTCAGACCGTGCCTACCTGTCACCCAGCGGTAGAATAGGAAGACTGCAGACGGACGGAATAAGCTTTCATGCATTCGTTTCAACACTGACGTCTTCGGTATGACCCGTAATTAATTATAGGTAATTGTAAAATAGCGATAGTAGTGTCATTATTGTCAAACCCTATAAATAGCATCTGGAATAGGTCTTTCTGAATTAATGCAGCATGGTGTGCGCTCCATGGGGAGCTGTTTTCAGGGCAGTCTTATTTGCAGAGAGAACATAATTAAGTAGAGTCCGCTACCCGAGACACATTATCCTTGATTTGTACCGCAATTTGGGACCCAAATTGGAGCGTGGAACAAAAACGCACAGATTCCATCCCGTGCACATTCAAGTCTTCTCCACTCTAGGGTGCTTGGCCACCGGCACGGTCCATCGTGATATTGGAGATGAATCGGGCAATAGACTACCACCAATGTAGCTGTCAAAGCTCCATCACAAATTTAGTTATGTGAATAGAAAGGGATTGCACTCAGTCAATGTACATGCAATGCGCATTTGGCTGATATATCGTTGCTGGTGACCGGGAGGAACGCACACATTGTATTTAATTAAATTGTAATGTAATTACTGGGGTATCTGTAATTAAAATATCAACTATATAAAATATCAAAATATACCAAACGCGATTAAATATTGTTTCAAATAAAAAGCTAAATACTATTATTTTGTGTGTCATGTTTCCAAATAAGATTGTTCACAACGAAATGCTTTCTACCTTCAATTTGTTGGTTAGATGACCTCCGTGATCAATCTCGCTCTCAGTGAAGTTTCTCATAGTTTGCTTAGTCCATTCTTCAACATTCCATGGGGGTGTTTCATTACCATTGTTACCTGTTACCTATCCACTTCGTGCCTAGTGGCACATAAGGCCTTCACAGAGCGTTTCCACTTCTCCCAGTCAGCTGCCAATGTTCTTGCTTCAGGCCATGAGCTCCACCCTGCCTCTTTTCTTTCTTTCTCTACTGTGCGTCTCCAGGTAGTCTTTGGTCTTCCTTTTCTTCTTTTCCCTTCTGGTGCCCAAGTCATTGATATGTTGCAGTCGTTGTTGTGGTCTGCCTCAGTATGTGTCCTATCATCTTCCATCTTCGCCACTTCACTTCCTTGCTCAACGGCTTCATGTCGGCTCTTTCTAGTAGCTCTACGGTGCTGATGCGGTCTTGCCACTGGATTCTGAGGATTCTTCTGAGGCATCTGTTATGGAACACATCGACTGATTTGTTGTCTCCATTGTTCATCTTCCATGTTTCACATCTGTTACATTCAAGCCTACAATATGGCTCGTCAAGGCCTTGAATGCGACGTGGTGGACACAGGACACTGGACAAAAGTTTATCAAAAATAACTATTTATTCACAACTAACTAAATGGACAGAAATAGTGGGAGCTGGGTGTTCCAGACTCCAAAGTTAAATAACAAAACTATATGCAAAAAGAAGAACAAGCCGAATGTACAACAAAACAAAGAGAGAGCAGGTGAGACGCTGGAGAGCTGAGACATCTCCTGTGAAGTGGGGGAGACTTGACTGCTGCCTGCACTCTGCATTTGTAGGGCGTGGTGCCTCATCACCACACCTGTGATCAATTAAAAAGCGGCAATTTTAAACAAGCAAAAACAGGAAGAAACAGTGTGTCAATTAAACCACCAATTAGTGACAGCACACTTAACCACAATGTGAATATGCACCACAGACAGTAAGTATCCCTCCACCATGTGAAAGTAATACGTAACACCCCCACACCGAAGATTTATGTTCTTCTCCCAACTATAGCCCAAAGAAACCACCACCAAGAGAACGAACATAAATAAATAAGGGGATACTTACCAACCTTACCCACAAAAAAATGCAACCACACACTCAAACATGTGTAGTGCCTGTACTGTGTTGAGTGTGAGCCCCGGTCAAGAGTCACACTCAACTGCACATAAAAAAATTAATGTGACCCATAAAGCGAGCCACTACCACAAAGTGACCATGGGTCGGCCCCTGTCGAACACGACCCTTAACTCCGTCGAATGCTCCCTACTGAGGAACACTCGACACCGTTGCTCAGCACAAACAACCTGGTCCTGACACCCGCTCAAGCGAGACCCCACCAAAATGTACCCAGCCTGGCCTGGATGGAGCGGAGCGAGTGGAAACAGCTGGGCAACTAAACCCCACTCAACCCCTACCGAGGCGCAAGGCCTAGAAGATAATCCACCGACCAACACATCACCACCAAACAAAAAACTCATAACAGGTCCCTCCGCCGATACAGACCTGACAAACAGAGACAACAAACTGGAGTCAGCAAGAGACAGCAGCTCACTGCGCTCAGGACAGAAAACAGGAAAACAAAATACAGGCTCCACATCAACAGGCCGCTCCACCGACACCGACCTGTCAAAAGGAGACAGCAAACAGGAATCACACACTTGAGAAAAAACAACCTCATCGCGCTCAGGACAACCAACAGGAAAACTAAAGTCAGCACACTCCCCTGGTACCATCACAGCGCCCGTCTCCTCCCCACCTGGCACTGTCAGTACAGGAGACTGTACTGAGGGCTGTACCCCCGATAGCTGTACAGGAGACTGTGAGTCACGAACAGCCAGAGCAGGATGTACCGCCTCAGGCACGTCCTCACCATCCCTGGAACAGAGCAACATCACTTCAGGCACAAAAATATCTGGAGTACCACCCAAAATGGCGTCACAAAAAACAGCATGGTCAGGAACCAAAATGGTGGCACACTCATCAACACTGTGACCCAAAATGGCGCCACAAAAATTAGCACCGTCATTAGCAACAATGACCGAAGAAACTGCACCGTCATGAGCCAAAACAGTGTCACAAAAAATAGGACTGTCATGAGCAACAATGGTGTCACAGACAGCAACCCCGTCATGAAACAAAACGGCGTCTGAAACCTTTCTACTGTCACAAGCAAAAATGGTGGCACACACAGTAACATTGCCATGACACCTTTGCCAAATGGTGGCACACACATCAACCTCGTCACAATCAAAATGGTCGTCACCCATTAGACTAGGTTGTGAAGACTGCTCCTGCTGCACAGGACACAGGTAACTAGGTTGACTAGCATACCCAGTGCCTGGCAGAGAGTCAGTGTGGTCACATGAATCAATATCAGAAACACTGACCATGCTGGGATCATCACTGCCGACAAGTGAGACATCATGAACGCCAGAGCTACTGTAGGAAGGCCGGCAGCCCAATTCTGGCCTTGTAGCCTCCTCAACCAGAATGGTGCCACATGAAACATCAGAAACACCAACAGAAATGGTGCCACATGAACTAGTAACATCCCACACAGCATCATTCTCACTCTCATCCTCCTCAATCTCCTCCCCCAATTTGTCTGTGGCCTCAGCCACTGTAAAGGCTGGGAAGCCCACGAGATACTGCTCCGCCACTTGAGTATCTGGCACGCATGTCACCTCCGGTTTCACCAGTACCTTACCTCCAGCCAAGTCATTGCCCAAGAGCAACGTTACCCCCTGCATAGGGAGTTTGCCAGCCGCCACTCCGATCACCACCGGTCCTGACACTAGGGCACAATCAAGAAAGACATTATGCAGCGGCACATTCATCGTGTGCATTCCAAAAGCCTCAATAACAACCCCTGCACCCAACTCAGAGTGGTGCGTAAAGGGCAGGACACTACTTTGCACAAAAGACTGGGATGCGCCAGTATCATGGAGAATAGTCACAGGCACTTTAGGACCTCCCTCTGTCAATGAAACAAACCCTTTACTCCTGAAAGGTGTGTAAAGGTCATCCACTCCTCTGCCATCTAGAGGAGACAGAACAGGGTTACGTACAGGTGTATTTATCAACATCACCGGCCTGGGTGGGTTAGACGGGCGCTTTTCTGGGTGCAAACGATAACAATTTCCCATCACATGACCTGCACTCCCACAATTCTGGCACTTCCGGGCATCATCGTTTCCCCATGCCCCATTAAACTTACCACTACCCCCAGCACTGGACCCCCTATTAGGAGTCCATTTTGGCCTCCCCTCATCATGCACAGGATAATGCTGTCTCTCAAAAGACGTCCTGTGGGTCAAAACATACTCATCAGCCAGGACCGCTGCTGCTGAACAGGTCCTGACTTTCCTCTCATTTAAGTACATAGCAATATCCTCAGATACGCCATACACCTTGAATTCCTCTAATAAGATTAGGTCCCTAATCTCCTCCACTGTGGTGAACTTTTCTGCTGCACACCACTGGTCAAAAAGCCTCAGGGACCAATTCATAGGCTTTAAGGATAGCCTGTTTCACCAAAGCATAATCTTTGTTATCAGGATACATCGACGCATACACGATCTGTGCCTTACCGCGCAAAGCACTCTGCATGAGGATAGTCCATTTATCTGCTGGCCAGCCGCAACTGCCAGCTATGTCCTCAAATAATAAAAAAAAACTATCGACGTCCCTTTCCAAAAAAACCGGAACCATGCTTTTCTGCCTAGCCATATCAAAACCCGGCTCCCGATGCACACGTATAGCACCAGCACCACCCGCATTACGCATCGCCATCTCCCGGTCATATGCTGCCTGGGCGCGTACCTCCTGTGCCACCTCAAAAGCTTCCTGGGCCTCACGTTCTGCTCTGGCTGCAGCTGCTGCTGTAGCTGCTGTAGCTGCTGCTGCTGTAGCTCTCCTTACCTCACTAGCTTCAATAGCCTCCTGTTCAGCTGCTTTGTCCTCACGGTCTGCCTTGTTAATAGCTGCAAGCTCACGCGCTGTCCTAAGCTCCACATCTCGCCCACGCGGTAGCTCAAAGCCTTCTCCCTCCTCCTCCAGAGTTCTACCTGCAGCCACACCAAAAACCTTCAGTGTACTCAGTTCCTCAATTAATTGACCTACCAAGTTCTCCTTTTTCTGGCCTGCATCGAGGTCTATTGAAAACCTTGATGCTACCCGTAGTAACTCAACCTTTGAACATTGTTTTACCTTAGCCAGTGTTGGCTCTGCAACAAAGTCATCAATGTCCAACGTCATTGTCTATTATCCTCAGTAAACGACAACAAACGAACACAACAATATTAATTACTAATTAAGCAATTAATCAACCAATTAATTAATTACCAGTACAAGGCAATACTACAATTAATCCACAACAAGGGACATAATTCAGTACCCAAAACACAAGCAACTCACCCACCGTTCCTACGACCTGGGGTTCAAACTCCAATTTCCCTGTATCCACAAAAAGGTGTAGCACGTAATTAAATGACAGTGATTGAAGATACACGGCATAACACAGCACGCAATTAAACTCACAAGCAGTAGTTCAAAACACGGCATTTTATGTTAGCACGCAAAACAAATCACACTGTATTTAAGACACACGGCATAACACATACTGGATCAAAAAGGTCAAGCTCAATAATGCACACAGATCCTATACTAGAGAATCACAGCAGACACTGCTACTGGACACTAGCTACAGGCCTCTGCTGAGATGAACCACCCACAAGACTAACCCTGTGGTAGGCATTTATCCCAAAATACTGGAACAAACGCTCTTCAGTAACAAAAAAAACCAAGTGAGGCAAAACCCCTTGTGTTACACTCAAACAAATGCAACAAACAAATTCAACTAATCCAAACAAGTGCTCCATACAATCTGATTTGACTCACAAATAGCTTCTAAAACCTATACTGCAGTCAAAAGAAAGGACTGCTAGGCCCACCACATGTCTAATCTAACAAAAAAACACTTACATCAGGTCCTAACACACTAATTACATTTCCCGGCCCCCTAACCTACCTATACTGAAAGCTAATGCACTGTAGACCTAGCTACCTTCAACCACACCTGCTACCAGCCAAAGATCATATACCAATCACTTCTTTGACTGCCCCAGGAGTACGTGGTACACAGGAGGCTAACAACAGCCAGAAAACAATGAAATTACCTACCTGTGGTGTCCACTAAACTAAATATTTTAAAGCATACCAGTAGTCAAATCAAATTATAAATTAAGAGCATACTTACCTGTTTGAAGACCGGCTAGAGCCCCCATGTTACATTCAAGCCTACAATATGGCTCGTCAAGGCCTTGAATGCGACGTGGTGGACACAGGACACTGGACAAAAGTTTATCAAAAATAACTATTTATTCACAACTAACTAAATGGACAGAAATAGTGGGAGCTGGGTGTTCCAGACTCCAAAGTTAAATAACAAAACTATATGCAAAAAGAAAAACAAGCCGAATGTACAACAAAACAAAGAGAGAGCAGGTGAGACGCTGGAGAGCTGAGACATCTCCTGTGAAGTGGGGGAGACTTGACTGCTGCCTGCACTCTGCATTTGTAGGGCGTGGTGCCTCATCACCACACCTGTGATCAATTAAAAAGCGGCCATTTTAAACAAGCAAAAACAGGAAGAAACAGTGTGTCAATTAAACCACCAATTAGTGACAGCACACTTAACCACAATGTGAATATGCACCACAGACAGTAAGTATCCCTCCACCATGTGAAAGTAATACGTAACAACATCCATACAGTAGGACTGGCACAACCAGTGTTTTGTACAATCTCAGCTTTGTTCTTCTTTGTTCGACCATCACTTTCCGACACCACAGCTGAGACCCTCATCCACGCCTTCGTCACCTCCCGCCTGGACTACTGCAACGGGGTCCTGTCCGGGGTCCCAAGCAAAACCCTGGACAGGCTCCAGTATGTTCAAAATTCAGCTGCCAGGGTTCTAACCCGCACCAAACCCTGGCAGCACATCACCCCCATCCTCATCCAGCTCCACTGGCTCCCCATCAAATCCCGCATCACCTACAAAACCCTCCTGCTCACCTACAAATCCCTTCACGCCCTGGCACCTCAGTACCTCACTGACCTCCTCCACCCCTACACTCAGTCACGGTCCCTGCGATCCACGGACACTGGTCAGCTCTCCATCCCCCGAACCAGACTGCGGACGTTCGGGGACAGAGCTTTCAGTGTGGCAGCTCCCACCCTCTGGAACTCCCTCCCCGCAGAACTCCGCACCACCCCAACTCTGGACTCATTTAAAAAACTGCTCAAAACCCACCTCTTCAACCTGGCCTTCAACCCCTAACTTTCTCACTTTATATGTATGTGTTGTGTCTGTCCACTATGTTTGTTGACTTGTTATCTCCCCCCCCCCCCCCCCCCTTATGTAAAGCGACCTTGGGTCCTCTGAAAGGCGCTATATAAAACGAAGTATTATTATTATTATTATTATTATTATTATTATTCTTGAGATGCTGTTGGAGTGCCAGATCTTTTTGAGTTTGATGAATGCACCTCTTGCTTTGGAGAGAGTGTTCTTTAGGTCTTTCATACCTCCTCCCTCTTTACAGATGGTGGCTCCCAAGTATGTGAATTGGTCTACATCCTCAATCTCTTGGTCGTTGATGTTGATTTTGTCATGGTTTCTTGCATTAATTCTCATGTTTTTTGTCTTTCCGGTGTTAATCGTGAGTCCCACTCATCTGGCTTCTCTCTCCATTCTTGTAATTTTTTCCTGGATTTGGTGTTTGGTAGAGGAGAGTAATGCTACATCATCTGCAAAATCCAGATCGTCGAGTTTTGATGTCAACTTCCATCTGATTCCATTCTCGCCTTGTCCAACTGTTCTTCTCATTATCCAATCCATGATCATTAAGAATAAAAAACCTGACATGTTGCATCCTTGTTTGACACTGCTGTTGATGTTAAACCACTCACATATTTCTCCTTGGTCTTCTACTGCACACTGGAAGTCTTCATAGAATATTTTCACTATCTGGACAATCTTCTCTGGGATTCCATATTTCTTCATAATTAGCCATAGGCTTTCATGGTGGACTGAGTCAAAAGCCTTTTCAAAATCCACAAAGTTCAGGTGGAGTGTTGCTTGCCACTCGTTTACTTGCTCAATGATGTTCCGCAGTATGAAGACTTGTTCTGTTGTTTCTCTCCTCTTCTGTAACCGGCTTGTTCTTTTCTTAGCCGTGAGTCGATTCCAATTCTGATTCGGTCAATGATGATCCTGCCAAGTATCTTCCCTACGACTGGAAGTAGGGTGATGCCTCTTGAGTTCTTGCATTCTTTGAGGTTTCCTTTCTTTGCTAGTTTGATGATAAGCCCCCTCTTCGAGTTCTTCGGGATCTTCTCCTGCCTCAATATTTTTTCCAACAATTGATGTACCTTCTTTGCTGAAAACTCAATGTCTGCTTTTAATAACTCGGCTGTGATGTTGTCGATTCCTGGTGCTTTCCCATTCTGAAGTCCTTTAATCACTTCCTTTACTTCACTTAGTACAGGAATCTCTTCAATCATGTTAGTGAGTTCACATTCTTCCTCATCAGTTATTGGGTTTTCTGGTGGTTCCCTATTCAGTACTTCCTCGAAGTGTTCTGTCCACCTTGCCTGTGCTGCATCTTTTCCGCTGATGAGGTTGCCATTCTTGTCCAGTACTGCTGTGCTCTGTCTAGGTCTCTCGTTGCACAGTGCCTTCGTAAGACCGTACAGTGTCTTCATTTGTTGTTTCCGTGCAGCTTCTTCTGCTTCACTTGCAATGTTCTCCATCCATTTCTTTTTGTCTGTCTTTATACTTCTCTTTGTTTCTCTATCCTTCTCTGTGTACTTTGCTTTTAGCTGTTTCTTGATTCTTTCCGAGTGTGTGCCAAGGATCCTCTTGTTTATTGTTTCCCGCTGGTCTACAAGGTTCCATGATTTTTCACTGATCCATGGCTTCTTATTCTTCCGTGGTCTACCCAGGATTGCTTCAGCGACTTCTGTGTAGGCTTTCTCCAGAACCTGAGAGTCACGCTCCACCTCTTCGTTGTCTTCTATTCCTCGCCCTTCATCTTCCAGCACCTGAAACCTATTTCTCAGGTTGATGGTAAAAGTCTTCAGGATGGCTTCATCTTTCAGCTTTGTTGTGTTGTACTTGACTCTGGTGCTTTTCTTTTCCTTCTGCTTCGTCTTCAGTCTTAACTTGACCGTTGTGCACACAAGGTAGTGGTCGCTTCCAATGTCTGCAGATCTGCATACTCTTGTGTCTTTCACTGAGTTCCTGAATCATTTGTTAATTAGCACATGGTCTATCTGGTTCTTGGTCTTCCAGTCCGGAGATACCCGCGTGGCCTTGTGTATATTCTTATGTGGGAATAGTGTTCCAGTAATGACTAGCTCGTTCATGTCAGACATTTCACACAGTCTTTCTCCGTTGTCGTTACGCTTTCCGATCCCGTGCTTGCCCATCACTCTTTCGTAGCCCTGGTTTTCATCTCCCACTTTGGCGTTCATATCCCCGGTGATGATCAGCATGTCGTGTATGTTCCTGCTGTCTAGGACGTCTTGCAGTCTCCTGTAGAACTCATTTTTTACTTGATCCTCTGCATCTTCTGTGGGTGCATAGATGTGGACAACTGTGAGCTTGATGTGTTGGGAATGGTACCTAGCTTGAATGATCCTTTCACTGACTGGTGTCCAATCTATCGGTGCTCTTGCTGCTTTTTTAGACATCACTATGCCCACCCCTTGTCTGTGGTTGTCATCATCTCTTCCTGAGTAAATTATGGATTCTCCGGTTGCAAGCTCCACCTTTCCTTGCCCCGTCTAGTGTGTTTAGCTGATTCCTATGATGTTGATTCCTCTGGTTGTCATCTCTCTTGCTACTATGGCAATATTGCCGCTCCTGTACAGTGTTCGTACGTTTCCCTCGGATGCACTAGTGGCCTATTCGGCCCAAAGGCGTCCTCTCGGCTTTGGCCCTTGGGTGTCATGGTGTCTCTCCTGTTGCAAGAAGGACTGGCTATGGCATCTCAAAGATTGCGTGAATTTGCTCTGTTTCTGGTTTCTGTAATAAAGTGTTTTTCCGGGAGCGGGTTATCGGCCCTCAGCCCAACCCCCAACCTGGAGGACCAGTTGGATCACTCTTCGGCTGGTCTCTCTCCTTCGACCTGTTCGGCTTGGGTGACCCTGCTAGGAGTACAAGACTCCTGCCGACATAGCTCTAGGGGTCATTGAGACGCACAAACTGCCCCACCGCGTTAAGGTGGTGATCAACACGCACAGTTGATAAATCCCGATTTTTCTGTGCGTAGAGACATTCTAAATTCCGTGCGTAGGAGCAAAAATAGAACACTTTCTACGCATTATTGATAAATGAGGGCCTTGCAAAGCAACTGCCCTCAACTTTGTCTAATTTTTATTCAGATTTTATTTAGATTCTACACATAGATTCAACATGTGGCCCCACAGATTAGTGTTGTTGTTGTTGTTGTTGTTGTTGTTGTTGTTGTTGTTGTTGTTGTTGTTGTTGTTGTTGTTGTTGTTGTTCATAATTTACCAGTACATTTTTCATGTTCACAAGCTCTGAGCATCATTCTGGCATCAAACAGACCTCTCCTTCCGTTATGTTTTATTTAGCCTCCTCATCCTTTATCTGCCATACTGTGTGTGTATGTGTGTGTGTGTGTGTGTGTGTGTGTGTGTGTGTGTGTGTGTGTGTGTGTGTGTGTGTGTGTGTGTGTGTGTGTGTGTGTGTGTGTGTGTGTGTGTGTGTGTGTGTGCGCACACATTCAAATTGACTATGCAAGTGTGTGTGTTTGTGCGATGCGAATGTGTGTGTGTGTGTGTGTGTGTGTGTGCATGTTGTGTGGAAATGCTGCCGTTAGGGCACTTGAAGCATCAGAGTCAGCAGCATGAGCAGCGATAACATCACTTCACCATAACAACACTTCACATCAAAGTTGATAGCATGGAACACTGGCACTGAGCCTCTTAACACATTCGGGGCCATTGGGATCCGTCTAATCTCACTCTATAAGGCCAGATTATCATAACAACCTTTCATTGTGCGTGAGGCTGTTTGTAGAGCTAAATCTATACTTTATATTATTGCTATCTGTCCATTGTCATTGTCAATTGACACTATAAACCATCCCTTCAATATGCCTTAAATAAATAATTTTTTCATCAATACGTTCCCATTTTATAGCATCGTGAATATGAACGTTATAGCAGAATGTTCTGGGGTATTTCCTGGAAGGCGAGTTATTGATTACCAATAACGGCATTAGCCTCATTCGCTGACCGGGTGGGTGGCTATCAAAGCAAGGCCCGACCAGGCTGAAATTGACGTCAAATCGCTCTTACCTGTGGCCGGTTGGACTGCAAAAAGGATTTCCCAGTTATCGATCGCCATCTGGTAGATCCATATGTCCATTGGCTGATGCTATATTCCTTTACTGCATACTGAATTCAGCGTCCCAAAAACTATTCCAGGCGATCGGCTACACGCATAGCTTTAGGCTAACAAAAAAGTCCATTCATGATAAAAAAAAAAAAACACCGGTTTGTAACAGGGAACACTGCATTATCGAGACAGTGTCCCTACGAGGATCTGGCCGGTAATGCACTTTTCCGAATTCCAAGAGTAGGGTAAATATGCAGTGCCGCTCGGTGACATTGAGTAGGATATTACAATGGAATAAAAGCCAAAACAACCTTACAATGTGTAATAATAATAATAATAATGGATTGGATTTATATAGCGCTCTTCATGACACCCCAGTGACCCCAGAGCGCTTACAGAGTCCATTATTCGTTCATACACAGTCATACCGGTGGTGGTAAGCTACAATTGCAGCCAGAGCTGCCCTGAGGCAGACTCACGGAAGTGTGGCGAATAATCATCGCCTACGGCCCCTCCGACCACCACCAACATTCATTCACATGCATACACATTCATACGAGGCATGTAGGTTAAGTGTCTTGCCCAAGGACACAACAGCAGTGGGATGGACATGGGCTTGAGCGGGATTCGAACCACCAACCCTGCGATCATTGGATGACCCGCTCTACCCCTGAGCCACGCCGCCCCACAAGGCTGAAATTGACGTCAAATCGCCCTATATGTGTATATATACGTGGTTGGCCCTCAAGCGTTGGATCTGAAACACGTATATATACGTGGTTGGCCCCGAATGTGTTAAGGTGACCCTCTATCGCATGGGCCATCCGTTTCAACTAGCACTCTCTCTCTCTCACTCTCTCTCATATATAAATGACTGAGGCTCTTCCGGTAGTTCTTTTTTTTTTTTAAACTTTGGCCATTCCGCTGGCTCTTTTTTGCGTTTATCGCATTTTCTCTGGTCAAGAATGACCGACAGAAACAGGTTTGAATGGGTACAGATGGGGGGAAGACACTCTGAGAAAGATACGGCTGCAGTCCGGGAATCGAACTCGCTAACCCCAGATCCGTGACGAGCACGGTTGTCCCCGGCGCCGAAATAGCGCTCGAGGTACGCAGTGAGCTACTGGAGCTCCCCTCCGGTAGTTCTTTAAGTCGTTGATCAACTATTCTTTTTGTTGTGTTGGTTTTTTCCCACCCCCCCCTCTCATATTTTCTCCCCCAAACCTGTGCACTCAACTCGACTGTTGTGGTGAAATTCTTGATATTGCTTTTCCCAGTAGAAGGTGGCTGGCTATACTGGATTTGATTTCTCTCCAGACAGAGGGTGATTTCTATTCCAGGGATTGCTTTCTCCTGCACCATATGAAGGGGGTTAATTTACCCTCAACTACTTTGTGCAAAAATTTCACTGGAACTTGAATTGATTTCTTCCCCAGCCTCACCGCTCACCCCCCAACTCCCCCTTCCTCACAAAGCAGGTCTCCGATTCTGCATACTGTGTTCTGTCACTTCTCTGCTCTTAACCCAGTGTGTGTGTATCTATTCATCAGTATGTAGGTACATTCAGATAACTGTACTGTAGTATCCACTATCTACTGTCACTGTCTCCCTTTTCTTCAACCATCCATCTCTCCACCCGTACTGTAGCTTCCAGAGCCAGTGCGAGGGTACGTGCTGGAGCTGTTTGAGCTGTATGTGGATAAGGGTCTTCAGTTTGTATCGCAGCACTGTGTCCAGGCAATGAACCAGGTGGACATCAGTAAGGTCACTACCCTCTGCTGCCTGTTGGAGGCGCTGCTGCTGGGCAAGGGAGGACCTGACCTCAAGATGGTACAGTAGACAATTACTCTCTGAAATCCATTGCAATTACCTCTCTGATATTGACTTATTGTGGCTAAAGTGCTAAATATGCCCGTCTTGCACTAGAGACGAAGCCTCAAACAACACTTTAAATAGACGGTTGTTTATCTTTTTTTTTGATCCACTTTTTCTCCCATTTTCTATATTTTCTCCCATCCCAATTTCGTATCATCCAATTCAACCCTCCCCTGTCACGAACGCTGTTTCTTGCCTCCCACAAGCCGGCTGCAATGTGGACTAAGTCATACATAGCACAAGTCCCCTCCGGTACTTGAGGTAACAGCAGTCGCATCTTTTCACCTGCGCAGCTCGACCTCTCAGTGTCGAGGAGTAACGCGTGGGAGGCTCACGCTGCCCCCGACACTTCCTGATTCTACTGCGCAGGCGCACCAACCGACTTGTAGGAGTCGCTTGTTCACAACGTTCGATCCCCACCCTTCAGTTTTCCCTCCCCGTAATACGGCCAATGTGTATTACTGCGGACGACCAGCCAAACTGAAAAACAATGTGGAGAGCTGGGGACGGTTGTTTATCTTAAGCCTCAGACAGCCAAGCTGACCAGTAAACCAAATAGACATAAATTACCAAAATAAGCAACAATATTTCCTATCGTGCACAGTTGTTGGAACCTCCTTGTTATTTCATTGTTGAGGCCAAATAGACAGTACAGTATGATATACAGTATAGGGCTGAGTTTATATTAATGTATGTTTCATAGTTTAACAATGTATTGCCCTGCTATTTCCATTTAACTATTTCCATCAAACAGTTCACTGGTTTGAACAACATGTTTAGAAGTTATACTATGATTTATTGAGTTGTGCTTGGGGCAGATTCAGGATTATACACTGTTGTGACTACATTGCATCCTCTATTTTAACACAGCACAACGCAGCGCAGTGCAACGTGTTATTATCAAAGTCACCCAGGCACAAGCAATCAGTGATTGAGTACAATATTGTGTGTGTGTGTGTGTGCGTGTGTGTGTGTGTGTGTGTGTGCATGTGTGTGCGTGTGTCAGGATCCCAAGATTCTGAACAGCGTGGTGTGTCAGACCTTTGTGTTCTGCTACCTGTGGGCAGTGGGGGGCAACCTGAATGACTCTCACTGGGACACCTTCGACACCTTCGTCAGAAAACAGTTTGAAGACAATGACGACTCCAAGGTACACACACACACACACACACACACACACACACACACCTACACACACACACACACACACACACACCTACACACACACACACACACACACACACACACACACACACACACACACACACACACACACACACACACACACACACACACACACACACACACACACTGTAGCGTAACGGTTGTACCTAAAACATATACACAATTTCACAGCCGTTCACGCTCTACTACTTTGATAACACCCACTCTCACACATACACACGTAAACACATAAACACACACAGATCAAATTAAATAAATGTACTAATAACTAAAGTGTGTTAGAAAATGGACGTTTTAGCCTTTTGTTGATTGGTATCAGCCTCTATCTGCTCTTCCGTGAAGTATCTGCGTTGTGTTTATTTAGTATTGTTGACAGGGTTCACACAAGGTCCTTGAAGTGAACTCATTGGGCGCCATACCCGAGATAAGTCGGGTTATCTCGCCATGCGTTGAGCGCCATGGCCGAGATTTCTCTGGGTTTTGGTCCTTTGATAATTTTCCTTTGATCCCTGCTCTATACGGTCAGCCGGAGCCCTCTAGGTCTCCCTGGCTCATCTGCCTACGTTGGAATTGCAATGACGATCAAATCTCACCAGGTGACAGTATCGCCTACCTTCTGAACTGGAACAGCATGGTGTGGATACACCTATTCTCTTTTTCTTTTTTTTGCAAGGCCCCCTCCTCCTCGGAGACAGAGCGACACAGCGATCGCCTCAAGATTTTTTTGCCTGAAGCCTATTTCCCGTATACACAAGTATAGACATATACACGGGTAATCGCAACGGCGATGTGATCACTGGGAATTATTATTTTTGGAATACCTTCTGGCTAAGGTAACCATCACAGTGTCGTGTTTACCGGACATAAAACATGCTCGACAAACACGATCGCAGTTTCTAGTTAGAACGACCCCCCCCCCCCCTCCCCCCTTGATGATTTTGTGAATACACATGTGTACATGGTATATACCTTTGATTTGGGAGTATTTGGGGTTTCAGGCGATCAACCAGAACGATTTGGGCATATTGCATATAACGCGTCATATCTCACGATCTATGAAAAATACTTGATTATCTTGGAAAGGGGCAATGTTTAGCGTGTAGCGTTTAACAAACTACAGCATGTAGAAATTAACTGATTAGTCAGTAATGGACTATGAACAATGTCTATCAAATGAGCCATATTATTGTCTCCATAGCTATAATACAGAACACACGATGGGTCTGCAAACATCGCTAAAATGGTCATTAACACTTTGAATGCCACTCACAGCTTTTCTCGGGTTATTACCCCCTGGGTTGAATGCCACATCACGAGAATACTCTGTTTTTTTTTATTATTTTTTTATTAGCGATCTGAAATCATATTGCATCAAGCAAGCCTACCGTTGGAGATCCAGGCACCGCCGGCGCTCAAATGTGAAAAAAGCGCCCCCCATCGTCTCCCAGATGGTAAATCACCCTTTTGGATTGGACTCAATGAAAGTGAATGGGAGAAAGAATTTTTGACTCCACATTTTACTTCTCACTGATGTAACCGGGGTCTACCAGAGTTCATTCTGGAGCCTTGGTGCCGCTGTGAATATGTGTTTTACTGTATACACGGTTGATCAATCAAATGAGCGATTTTTTCGAATGGCGATCGGAAATTGGAATAAACCATTTGGATACCATCTGACCTCAGGTAAGGAATCTATGTTATCAGTCTTAGGATAATCAGACTCGTTTTCACGGATATATAAGCGTTTCCCCTATATGTGATATAGCTGTTTTGACTGTAAAAGCCATCAGGAAATAAGAGCAGCGATTATCAGCGCGCGGCACGAGCGTGCGTGCGCACACATATACTATCGATCATCTAGCGTTTATTTGAAAACGATTCATAATAGGCCGACAAATGACAACGTTCTGGAATATTCCAGTAAAAGACGATTATCATAGAATGGGTTGTTTTTTCCGCGAAAACGAGTGATTTTCAAAATGCTATCAAATGGAAATGAAGCGATAAAAAAACAATCTGCCTTGACAATGTTGACTGGAAAATGAGTCTTTGATAAGCGACGGGAAGATTAGACACATAGCCTTAATTTAAAACATAGATTAGGCGATATTAAGTTAACATTGGAGTGGATGATGGCATTCAAGGGGGTAAAAAGGAAAACACGGCTGGCAATCAAAGTGTTAACGCTGGCGCCAAACAGTGCAGATGGCGATAGCTGGTGGCCGTCAATGAGTTAAAGGAATGTTGGCTTGCTCCTCCCTGAGACACGTTACTAAGCAAAGGCTGTCTCTCTCTCTCTCTGTAGTTGACCTTGGCTCATCACCCTATCAACCACTTTTGACCCATATATCTCCTCCTCCCAGACCCTGAACTCATACAGAAAATAGAGTGAAATGTCTGTCTAATACAGATTGAGTCTAAGACTAAACACAATTAAAGGGTGTTTACCTACGTACTTTAGAATTAAAAGGTGTTATAGCACTATACAGACACTTATATATGACTATAATATAGTACTTATTTCTGTCATACTCAATGAAAACACCCAAATCCTTCAAGTGTAACTGTTGTACTCACACCATACTTTGATAACACACATATGTGCTCATACAGACATACACGCACACGCACACACACACACACACACACACACACACACACACACACACACACACACACACACACACACACACACACACACACACACACACACACACACACACACACACACACACACACACACACATATATTTATACAGAACAGGGGAAACTGTACATTGGAATATCGACGAAACCTTACTTGGTCCCAAGAAGAGGGTCTTGTGTGTGTGCTTACACTGTTTTTCTCAAATGTCTGATGAGATACATGTAGTGTTGTGGTTTTGGTTGTTGTGGTTGTTGGGGTGTGTGTGTGTGTGTGGTGTTTGTGTGCACGTTGTTTACTGTGAGATGAGATAACTGGCTCCCAGCTATGAAGCTTGAGGGAATACAAACTTGCACTAAAAGTCCATTACACGGCTCGGGGAACTTTTATACATTGTATTTGGGAATGTGACAAAATCAAGAAGTTCTGGGGGGAGGTGGTGAATAAAATCAAAGATATCTTGTCAGTTAGACTCCAAAATGATATTGCTACACCTATATCCAGTACATCTCAACCTGAGAACCAAACTATTTAAATGTATTGACTTTGCTATACTGCAGGCAAAAAGAACAATACAGTAGCTTTCAATTGGAAGAAAACAGACGCACCCACAATCGGTGCTTGGATTAAGAACATGGCACAATGCATGTCTATGGAGAGAATAACATATATCCTCAGGAACAAAATAGAGGTTTATGAGGATATATGGAAACCATTTAATGACTTTCTGAGAAGGGAAGATATAGGAGGGCTGCTATAGGATGAGTCCCCCTGCTCTCTCCCGTGGTCAGTCGTGACCCAGACCCCGGGGAAGAGCGGAGGCACGCCATTGAAGGTGTTGTAAAGATGTCATTTATTTATTTTTATTTTTATTTTCTTCTTTTCAATTATTTTGATTTATGTACGAGCTATTTTACTGGAGGTACCAATGAATGTACATATTATTTCTATATGACAACAGTAAAAACAGACTCAAAGATGCTAAGAGAGAGAAAAGGGGAGGGGGTATGTGGGTATACTTGTATACACTTGTGGAGAAAAGGAACTAAGAATAACTGACGACAATGAAAACCTGAAATGTGTACTGTAAAACCCAATACAAATATTGTATACAAAAAAAAGTCCATTACACAAACACAGCACAAACACTGTGCTGGCTCTACAATAGCAGCAGTAACTACCGTAACAAGTCCAGTCCCACCAACATGTTTTACATTAGGGCATTTGTTTACATTAATTTCACTTTTCATCAGGGGAACAATCTCAAAATATTTTGTGCCAACGTTTCCTCGTTTGCTCTTTTGCTTTCATAAAATGTCACAAACAAACAGCTCCTGCTATGTTTAGGAAAACATTGAGCCGAACCTGTTTACCACACAGACATGTTTACCACACAGACATGTTTACCACGCAGACCTGTTTACCACACAGACCTGTTTACCATGCATACATGTTTACCACGCATACCTGTTTACCACACAGACCTGTTTACCACACATAGCCTACCTGTTTACCACACAGACCTGTTTACCACACAGACCTGTTTACCACACAGACCTGTGACCTGTTTACCACACAGACATGTTTACCACACAGATCTGTTTACCACACATACCTGTTTACCACACATACATGTTTACCACACAGACCTGTTTAGCACACAGACCTGTTTACCACACAGACCTGTTTACCATGCAGACTTGTTTACCACACAGACCTGTTTACCACACAGACCTGTTTACCATGCAGACTTGTTTACCCACTGATACCCACATAGTTCTTGAAGATTTCTTTAACGCAGTAAGCCTGAAGTTTGCCTTTTTCCCCAGATCAGGCTGTGAGAAAAGCCTTTGATATTGGATTTGTGCCAGCTGACAACAGTGCATGTCAGTCAGCAGTCAGCACGTTGACGGGCTTATCACTCACTGAGAAGTGGGCTATTGATCTGGGGTAAAGGGTGTTACAAGAGCTCGATCAGGGCATGGGAGGGTTTAACACTTTGGACGCCGGAGCGATATGCGTGATGTGTTGTTAAAAGGCTGACGCTCTAAAGTATAGGAATACGTGGCGGCGGTGTTTGCAGGGCTATAACTATATTCTATATTATAGCTATGGATACAATACTATGGCCCATTTGACATCACCTATCTATCGTTCAATATGAGAAAAATAACGAATTTTTTCATCCATACATTCCCATTTTATACGGTGGTGAATATGACTATAGTTTTAGAATAATCCTGTCTAATCCCAGAAAACGACGCTATGCAGCAATACGTGCAATTCACTAAAAACATTGTCATTTCTCGCCTGTACACGCTACTATTTTTAAATCACATCTATATTATCGGAATTATGTTTCATCATGAATGCATGAAAGGGTGGGGGGGGGGGGGGGTCGTTTTTTGATGCTTTGATCGTCACCAACGGCACACGTTGTGGAGTAACGTTACACACATAATTGTGATCGAAGTGAAATCATGGTTGGATCAGAGCAGGATCGATACCATATAGGCCTTACCTTCACTAGGATGTATCCGGCCCGCGGGATGATTCTGACCGGCCCACGAAAGATTACATGATAATTTTTTTTTTTTTATATATATATATATTTTTTTAACTTTTTTATTTTTATGTCAACGTTCACACGCACAATATACGCTTACCTAGGATTTGACTTGATTCAACAACAAAGCAGTCGGGGCAAGCCGAAAACGGTCGAAAGTGTGGTTATTTGAAGTTTGGATTTCTTTTTTCACAACTGAGGTAGGTCAATTAAATTTTTTGAGACTAAAGTATAGAAAAAAGGTACCGTTGGGTACCGGTATCGATTCACAGGTACCGGTACCGTATCGGTTCAAATGTGAACGGTACCCATCCCTACTGAACACACAACTGCAGGGCAAAGGCATTTTTGCTCATGAAATGCATAGCCATGTGAAAGCCTTCATGACAAAGTTGCAATTAATTTCAAGGCAACTAGGCAGCAACAATCTCAAACACATGAAAACCCTGAAAGAAGTCAAACCATCAGCTGATCACCGGCACAGGTACTCATCCATGTTGGGAGCATTGCATGATGAATTTTCTGTATTTTATTTTTTTATTATTTTTTAAACAAACACATAAACAAACATGACAACACACGATAAGATATACAAGCATTAGTTGTCAGTGCACATCCAATGAAATCACATTTTAGTTAATTGTCTTATATAGGATATACCCCTAATACCTGTTATCTAAAAACCTACACACATATGCTCCAGCTCGTACCCCCCCCTTCCGGACCCCCCATTGGATAATCCATCCATTTTCCCTCGCTCCTAACCAGACATTACCATTATATGCTAGCTTTTATTTTCTCCACCACTTCTAACCACAATGTCATTTTGGATTCATTGAGACCCAAAATTCTTGCTGTAGATATTTCTTGATAGATCACATCGAGATATGTAATAATCCAGACCTTTCGGCACATTTTTTCCGGTTGGAACCATCGTGATGCTATCAGCTTTTTAGCCACTGTGATACCCGATAAAACCAATCTCTTTAGCTGTGGATGTACTGCACACTCAAAAACATCATTCAGCAGTAGTACAGAGGGGTGTACAGGTATATTCCAATTTAAGAGGTTTGATAGTTGCTGGGTCACCTCTTTCCAGAATATCTTAACTGGTGGGCAGTCCCAGTACATGTGCATAAATGTCCCCTCGTCCCCATTTGTACATAAGGAGCATTTGGAGTCTTGTATAAGACCCATTTTTTTCAGTCTTATAGGAGTCAAGTATGTCCTGTGAATATAGTTAAGATTGATTTGTTGATGGTCCGGGTTCCTTGATGTGAATCGAATATTTGCCCAGGCTTCTTGCCAATCAAAATCACAGGTCTGGTATATCCCTCCTCCAGACGGAGTCTAGGTGGAGGGTTTCATATGAGGACGTTAGTAATTGATGATAAAAATCTGAAACAAAACCTCTTGATGTCTCTCTTTCATAGAAGAATTTGTGGTATCTGTGGTGTACAATTGGTATATTTAATGGAACACCGTGAGCCTTCAAACATGCCAATAACTGTGCGTAAAAGTAATATGTGGACTTGGCGAGATTAATTTTTTTGCGTATTTCATTGAAACTACAAAAACCCTGTTTATTGAAGACGTCTCCTAATGAGTGTATGCCTTGCTTTTCCCATCTAGGGAATCTTATAGGTTGTTTTTCTGTCCAGAGTGCATTGTTATTGAATAAGGGAGTATGATTATGCCATTTATGTAGGGTCGAATATTTGTTTTGTGTTTCGCGCCATATCCGGATTGCATGAGTGATTATGGGGCCAAATTCCCGTTTGCATTGCTTAATTGGTAATTTGGTGTATACTATGCCCTTCAGCTTATGTGGAGCTACTATATTTTCTTCTAAATTTCTCCAGGATACTAATGCTTGGGGATCAAACCATGTTGTTAGTGGTCTTAAAGTGTACGCCTTAAAGTAGTGGTAGAAATCTGGAAATGCCATACCTCCGTCTGCTTTGTTTCTCTGTGCGGTGGATCTTTTTATACGTGGTGGTTTGTTATTCCAAATAAATTTGTATGTGGAGGAGTGTAATTCTTTCCAGTAACCCTTTGGAGGGGGTAACGGTAGCATTGAACTGAAGAAATTGATTCTAGGTAGGACGTCCATCTTGATTATTGATATACGTGCCTGTAATGAGTTTTTAAGTTTCGACCACCTGACAAGGTCGTATTTGATTTTGTTTTGGATTTTTATGTAATTGTGCTTCACCGTTTGGCTTATGGTGGGGAATATCTCAACTCCCAAACATCTAAATTGTTTTACCATCTGTATCTCTTTTGGGAGGGTTATGTTTCTTTTTTGCAGGGGCGTTAAGTGGAAGGAAGGCCGACTTCGGCCAATTTATCCTAAATCCCGATAGATCTCCAAAGTCCTCAATCAGCTTGAGAAGATGAGGCAATGCTGTGTTGGGGTTTTGCATGAACAGTATTACGTCGTCCGCATATAAACTAATTTTGTGTTGTGTGCCCTTGATTATGATTGGTTCTATGGATTGGGATTGTCTTATATATTGTGCTAAAGGCTCTAATGATAGATCGAATAGTCCGGGACTAAGAGGGCAACCCTGTCTGGCTGAGCGTGATACCGGAAAGATTTTGGAGATGATTGTACCTGTTGTAATCATGGCCGATGGGTCTTTGTATAATACTTTAATCATATCGATGAATCCTTTTCCTAACCCCATCCTTTCTAATACTGCCCATAGATACGACCATTCCAACCTGTCAAAAGCTTTCATTGCATCCAGGGACAGTATCGCCTTAGGTGTGTTGTATTCCTTATTGGCATCTAGTACGTGTAGTAATCGTCTTATGTTATCGGTGATCAAGCGACCTCTTATGAATCCAGTTTGGTCCGGGTGAATTAAAGATGTCATATGCTTTTGTAGTCTGATGGCTAATACCTTAGAGTACAGTTTGATATCGGTTCCGAGGAGACTTAAAGGTCTATAACTACCGCACTCGGTGGGGTCTTTGTCTTTTTTAAGGAGGACTGTTATGAGTGCAATATTGTCATTCTTATGGAAGTTCCCCTCCTTAACTGAGTATAAAATCATATTTAGTAATAAGGGTCCAATTATGTCCCAACAAGAGAGGTACATTTCTGGTGGGATACCGTCTCTTCCAGGAGCCCTACCACTTTGCATTTCAGATATGGCCTCCCTAAGTTCATGTGTGATGAATTTTCAAGGCGTTTTCAAGATTTCAAAAAGGTTAAGGATGAAATGCAGCTGGTTTCCTCTCCCTTTACCTGCAGTGTTGATAGTGCACCCACTGATGTTCAGCTTGAACTCATTGACCTGCAGTCTGATTCACTACTGAAAGAGCACTTTAAGTCAGCATCACTGCTAGAGTTCTACTCTGCTCTCCAGGAGGAGAACTTTCCAAACATGAGGAGACATGCTCAGAAGATGTTGGTTCTCTTTGGATCCACCTATATGTAAACAGACATTCTCAGTCATGAGGTTTACCAAGTCCAGGTACAGATCCTTTCTCACTGATGAACATCTGGCAGCTGTGCTTCGCATCTCCACCTCAGACATGCAACCTGACTTTGATGGACTTGTTAAAGCTCAACAGAGACTGGATTTATCACACTGAATGAAAAAAAAAGAGCTGAAGAACACTAAAATGTGGAAATATAACAAGTGAAATGTTATATTTTGTTTTGCACAGTTCTGAAAACATTAAATGTTTAATATAGGCATGTAAAGTAAAAAAGGCTACTGGGACACTTTTCGTTACACAGTTCAGTGACATGTCTTGTTTATTTTGGCTATAAGATGATGTGATGTCTTTAGAAAGCTAAGAAAATCCTTGTTTCAATAGTATATGAAACTCAAAATAATAACTTTGTTTGTATAGCACTTTTTCATACATGCCCTTTGTTATTAATGTTTCACATTTTGTTCATCATTTTGGAAATAAATTCTATTTGAATAAATGATATTTTTGGAAGCTAACCTCACCTTTTAATTGCCAAATAATAACATACACTCTTACCAGGGGTCAAAACAATGCCATTTACTGCTTTTTTTTTTTTATATTTTTTTTATTATTGCAAAACAAAAAATTATTAAAAGTCAGTACTCAACACACAATGCATAATGAAACTTTCAGTAAAGGTGGTTATAATATATGCAAGTACAGAAACAGGATAAAACAAAAATAGTCTATAATAACATTTTAGCCGTATACAGTGTATATCCAGCGAAATTACAATTATATAAATGTTAGTATATAATATACCCCTAATACCTATTTTCTAAAACCCTACACACATATGCTCCAGCTCAAACCCCCCCCTCCCAGACCCCCTCTTGGATAGTACCTCCATTATCCCTCACTCCTAACCAGACACCACCTTTATAAGCTAGCTTTTATTCTCTCCACCACTTCTAACCACATTGACATTTTGGATTCATTGAGCCCCAGAATTCTTGCTGTAGATATTTCTTGATATATCACATCAAGATATGTAAGAAACCACACTTTTCGGCACATTTTTTCCGGTTGAAACCAACGTGATGCGATCAGTTTTTTAGCTACTGTGATACCCGATAAAACCAATCTTTTTAGTTGTGGATTCACTGCAAACTCAAAAACATCATTCAATAGTAATACCGCGGGGTGTACAGGTATATTCCAAAATACGAGTGTTGATAATTGTTGGGATACATCTTTCCAGAATGCCTTAACTGGTGGGCAGTCCCAATACATGTGCATAAATGTTCCTTCGTCCCCATTTGTACATTGGGAGCATTTGGAGTCTTGTATAAGCCCCATTTTGCACAGCCTTATAGGAGTCAAGTATGTCCTGTGAATATAGTTCAGATTGATTTGTTGATGATCCGGGTTCCTTGATGTAAGTCGGACATTTGCCCAGGCTCCTTGCCAATCAAAGTCATATTCCAGGTCTGGTATATCCCTCCTCCAGACAGTGTCTATTTGAAGGGTTTCATACGAGGACGTTAGTAATTGATAATAAAAACTTGATACAAAACCTCCCAATGTATCTCTTTCATAGAAAAATGTACTGCTTTTTATATAGAAATAAAATGTATATTATGCATAATTGAGTTTGGAATTTTGGCCCGGCCCTCCAACATATTTTCAGTTGCTCATTCGGCCCCCCGGGAAAAATAATTGCCCACCCCTGATGTAGACCAAAAAGAATATCCCAATTATCTGATTGCGAGTCCCAGTATTGGTGTCGATCGTGTCGCCAACATAATCCACTACACATCATGCACCGGGAGCAATTCACGCTTCTCAATCCGATCTGGACAACCGGTCCCCTTGCCCGACCAATAGAAATCCGACCAGAGACTTCTGATCGACCCACAGGCCAAGATATCATGTTTCAAAGGGTGCTCGATACTGCCACCTGGGTGGATGCGGCCGGTATTGCACATTGGCTTTCTCAGAATGATTCTCCATGTTAACCCAGATGTCCGTGTGCCTGTAATGAATGGAAATATCGAATAAAACAAATAACGATGAAAACCCGACTATACTCTGGTTTGGCACCCAAGCTTTGGCGAGTTAACTCGACTATCATCGGGTCTGGCGTCCAAAGTGTTAAATCAACGCTTGCACTCTATAGCCTTTGTATTTGACTTGTTTTCTATTGAATACAAATGTGTGTGTGTGTGCGTGTGCGTGTGTGTACTGTAGCTGTCCAGCTCCATCGACCTGTGGGGAGTGTACATGAACTTCAGCCACAGGCGTCTGGAGCCGTGGGAGAACATCATGCCCTCATTTAGATACGACAAGACGCTGCCCTTCTTCCAGATGCTGGTTCCAACCACAGACACCGTCCGCTACGGCTACCTGATGGAGAGGCTGCTGTCTGTAAAACAGTCTGTGCTCTTCACAGGCGGCACAGGTGTAGGGAAGGTAGGGACACACGCACGCACACACACACATGCACACACACACACATACGTGCACACACACACACACACACACACACACACACACACACACACACACACACACACACACACACACACACACACACACACACACACACACACACACACTAAGACAAGACATACCACATTATATTGTGCTGACACACAAAGCACAAAGCATAAGCATATTAACAAGAAAATTGTTAATAGCAGAATTGTGTGTGTGTGTGTGTGTGTGTGTGTGTGTGTGTGTGTGTGTGTGTGTGCGTGCGTGCACGGCATACAGTCTGTGGTGGCTCGAGGCCTGCTGAACAGTATCCAGGAGCAGGCAGGCTACATCCCTGTCTACATCAACTTCTCGGCCCAGACATCATCAACAAGCACACAGGAGATCATCGAGTCTAAACTGGAGAAGAAGAGGAAGAATACACTGGGTAGGAGGAGGGAGGAGACAGAATGAATGCTGCCTAATGGCCCTGTGTTGTATATAGAGATCATCCATCCATCCATTAATTTGTAATTTACTCTTGTCCTCATTCAATCCATCTGCTTGCCTTCTCTTTAGTGATGGGGTACAAGTAATCCAATCCAATTGTTTCATCACCAGCTACTCCAATAGTGAAATACTAACTGACATTTGCATATTGCTTTTTTATTGTGTGAGTATGGAACATGGGTGGGGGAAAGTTCACTCAGTTAGATTTGCTCACCTGAATCTTGGAGTTTTACAGCTGATCCCTTGTGGTCGCTCTATCAATATGTGACCAGACACAAACTCTGGGTCCTTTAGATTTAGAAGGTTCTTCACTTTTTTTTACAGGATATGAAAGTCCAGATTGATACCTTCAAAATAAGCCATCACTTGTACAAATCGGGTGGATACTTTTCAATCTATGTCTTAGATGTGCCATCCAGACAAATCTTCACAACTACTAAATCACTCCAAACACCCACCCTTCCCTTGCCCCTTCTGACTGCTGTTAAACCATCCTCCTCTCCCTCTGTCCATCAATCATCTCCTCCCTCTTTCTCCTCCCTCTTTCTCCTCTCTCCTTCTCTCTCCTTCCCCTTATCAATCTTCTCCTTCTTTATCCATCCCTCTCCCTCCCTCCATTTATCAACCTGTCCTCTCTCGTCCTCCTTCTCACCCCAAATCAAATCAAATTTAGTCAAGAAGAAACATCACAATAAGTCAAGAACAAAACAAAAACACCATAAAGTCCAAAGAAATTCAAATAAATGCAAAATAAATAAATGCAACACTCCCAGACATATCCCATGCGAAGGTAAGGAAAAACTCACTAAAACCTAGCAATAGGAAAAAATGCACCACATGCAATGTGGAGGAGAGAAACCTTAGAAGGGCCATTCAAGGGGGGGGATACCCCTTCTTAGATGTCGGTGATAGTAGTGTTGCAATAAAACAGGCGAACAGTTGGTAAGCAATATCATGCACTCATATGTGTAGTGAAACACCGATAAGTGCATGCGATAGCAACTGAACATTTTGAAAGATTAAAGATAGAGCTGATAGCGGATCTATTTGAGGCAAAGGGGCGGCGCAGAGAGGGTCGCATCCTCCCGGTCATCACCCCCTTACAGTATTTATCATTCTTATCCTCTTCTCCCTCCCGCTAGGTGCTCCCGTCAATAAGAAGGTGGTGGTCTTCGTGGACGACCTGAACATGCCTAAGCTGGACTGCTACGGTTCCCAGCCTCCGATAGAGCTGCTGCGTCAGTTCCAGGACTTCCAAGGCTTCTACGACCGAGACAAGTTCTACTGGAAGACGATCCAGGTATATAGACCTATATATCAAGCCCCACCCTCTTTTCTCAAGCCTCCAATCACAACTGTAGCTTCGAGCAATGTCCCTTTTAATTGCCTTGCTAGGGGGAAGCGGCTTCGGTCCGCTTTCCTGATTGCTGTTCTATTAGCAAACACTGCAACAGGAAATAAACATGGAATTAAGAATATTTATGTTTGATGTTTGAATCAGATACACATACATAGTCATGTTGGCATGCATATGTGCTCACACACACACACACACACACACACACACGCACGCATGCACGCACGCACGCACTCACGCACGCACACACACACACACACACACATACACACACATACACACACACACACACACAAACGGACCCAATTTCATGACATAATCATCAACACAGCCACTGTTGTATACACACACACACACACACACACACACACACACACACACACACACACACACACACACACACACACACACACACACACTTGAGATACTTTATTTATGTCCACATAAATACAAAGTGTATTAACACTTTCTGCGCCATCCACGTATATATATATACGAATTTGCTTGCCAACTGTTCAGCGCCAACAAACATATATACGTTTTTGGATTGTTGTTGCTTTTTTTCTATTTTAATATTCTATTCAATGTCACGGACCTGTATGTTGCCGTTAAAAGGCATACTGAGACCCCAAGGGTGCAGTACCGGCCAGATCCTGCTAGGTGGCAGTATCGAGAGTGCAGTAAACCCTGTTCCAGACCGTGTGTTACATTTAAATCCCACCGGGCGGAGATTTTTAGTCCAGGGAAGCCTAGAGGTTCACTCGATCACATTGAAACGTGTCCAGGACACTCAATGCATGTGTTGTGCCGGATTATGTCGTGGACCAGATGGACACCAATACTGGAAATCATGATCAAACAATTGGAATATTATTTTTGGAATACCCCCGATCAAAGGTAAGGACTATCTGACGTCAATTCCAGCTTGATCGTACAATGTTTTCATATCGATTCAGCTGGTCAGCGTGTGTGGTGTTCAATACGAATGCCGTTACTGGCCATCAAAGCATAAAAAAACTACCCCCCCCCCCCTTTCATGCATTCATGATGAAACATAATACCTATTATATACATTTGATTTGGAAATAGTAGTGTGTCCAGGCAAGAAACGCCAACGCTTATAGTAGAATTCACTTAGCGCCCTATAACTCAGCTTTTCAGGAATGATCCCAGATCACTCCTAAACTACAATATTCACCACGGGATAACGCGCAAATGTATGCATGGAAACAATATCTCTTTTTTGCATGTTCGACGGAAGAAAGTCACTGTCAAATGACCATAGTATTGTCTCCATAGCTATAATATAGAATATAGATATAGCTCTACAAACAAGGTGACACACCCCTATCTTTAAAGCGTGGCCTAGCTAGAATGGGACAAGACTAATCCCTGGTGCTGAATGAGTTAAGGACATACACACTAACAGTGCAATTAGCTCATTTGGAGTCATTCAATTACGTTTGTGACTGTGCAGCATTCATCGTACACATACAATATTGACACAGATGATGTTTCAAAAACAGATACAATGGCATTTCCGTAAAACTATACTCTATGCCATATAGAGTGTGTACTTTTTGTACCCATAGAGTCTATGGGTACAAAAAGCAACGCCGTCTCCAATTACTGTAGACCGGCTACCAATAATAGCAGATATAGAGCAATACCTTGTTAACTGTTTAGCCTTTCTCTTGGACATGTGGGCCATCTGAAGGCCACACACACACACACACACACACACACACACACACACACACACACACACACACACACACACACACACACACACACACACACACACACACACACACACACACACACACACACACACGCATGCGCACACACAACAAAAACACAAAACATACCCACACAAACATCACATTACATCTAACAGCCAGCAGAGACCCAGCAGGTGATGTGTGAAGTCACTGCTGAATTTCAACTACTGTATTGTATCAGCAGCAGAGGGCTGGTTAAATACCAGTGGGGCTGCTGTTTTCTTAAAGGGGACATGCATTGCTATTCCTTTCACTATTTGGGCAACTTTACACAATTCCTGTGAGTCTATGGAACACATCTGTAAAGTTTTTTTTTTTTTTAAATGCATTGTTTTATATTTTTAATCAAGTACTCAAAAGCAAAAAATTTCTACCTCAAGATTTCAAGCTGTTTGTGCTGAGCTCCGCCCATAAGCGCTTTGAGTGACAGTCACCCACACAGTCTGTGACTGGCAGACAGAGAGAGAGATAGAGAGATTGAGGGGGATACTAATAAATTTCGCCGTGGGGGGGCATAATCCCACGAGACAATGCCTTGGTAACTTGTTTCAAATGACAATATATACCTCTGTGAATATTATTGCACGGATCGGAATATGGGTGTGCGTGTGGGAGCGTGTGCAAAGATATTTTGACAGTGATATGGAGTGCTCCCGACTGCGGGAGAAGACCCATCCCCGCGGCGCACACACATTTACACACACTCCTGTGCCGCGGTCCCTCTCTCTCTCCCTCTCTCTCTCTATATATCTCTCTCTCCCTCTCTATCTCACTCGTTCTCTGCTGTCTGTCAGCACCCTCTGTTTGAGGAAGTAATTCCACTGCTCTGTTGTTGACCGAATTGTGGGCGGTGACTACAACCAGTGCCTTATTCACGTCAGCAAAACAGTCAAATCAGAATGGCTTAGTTGAGTGAGGGAAAATCTCGTGAACTCGAGACTAGACTGATGAGTCAATATGATAATTAGAGACACAGACCACATTGATATGATCCTATTGCTAGGAAACAATGCTAAACTCTGGAAAAGGCCATTTATAAGACAGGACCTTTAAGTATGCTGATCTGCTGCCATGGGCCTGTCACTCCTGTTCACAGCAAATAGGCCCGAACGCAGAAGTGTTTTATTATTCAGCCAGAGCACTTGTCGTCTGCGGTAGAGCATTTCAGACACTCTTTCTTCCATATGAAAGTGGAAGTTTACCTTTTTTTTAAAGATTTATTTTTTGGCGTTTTATCGCTTTATTGCTACTGGGCAGTCCAGTAGAGAGAGACAGAGGAGGAATGGGAGACAGAGTGGGGGGAAGACATTCAGTAAATAACGACGGGTTCGGGAGTCAAACCCGGGTCGGCCGTGTCGCGGCTGAGCGCGATATGTGGTTCGCCACTGGGGCGCCCTGAAGTTTACCTTTTAAGCTCCTTTGTTGCGCTTGAGCACAGTCGGCAGCATCGAGTTATAATTGGTTTTGCAGTTGGAATGTAAACGCTTGTCCATTCATATAAGGAGCCTATTCATCTTGTATGGGGGTGTGTGTGGGTGGGGGCATATGTGTGTAAACCTGTAATCCATTTGCCCTCCATACTTGCAGGAAGTTAATTTGTCACTTTTTATCCGGATTACACACGTAAAGTCACTGAGGTGAATGATTGTTGGCTTGATTGCCTGTAATTGATTGTGCATGTGTGTGTGGGGGGAGGGGGGGGGGGGTCTGCGTGCACACATGAGCATGACATTGTGTAGGTGCGGGATTAGACATATCGTCTGGCAGACAGATAGACGATCATGTCCACTAGACATGATTTGGCTTATACTGAAACAATATATACCTACCTTCACACAGTCAGGCAAGGACACACACGCACACACACACAAACAAACACACACACACTGCATACAAAAAACATTGAAGAAGCATATGGGACACACACACGCACACACACACACACATGCATGCATAGTCAAATACAAGTATAAAATACATACTGGAAATTAAGAATTGACCTGCTCTTTTAGGCATACACATATAATACATCATATTTGTTTCCTGCTGTTTTATTACTGTCTTTAAAGGGCTCTAGTGGGCTCATTTTAAACTAGCGCAAAGATACTGGTATCATATGAATCTAGAGCTCTTGAGGAATCCAAAAGGTTTTAGTAAACTTTATACAACAGGTAGTTCTGACCACGCATTGTGATTGGTCGAGAGCGTTCTAAACAGTGAGTATATTCATGATACACTCAGTTAAATCATCATGAATATACCACTGCGCTGGTTTTAGAATGTTGCAGAAAGTTTCAACTGCCATTCATCAAACGGAAACTGTCAACATGACCTACTCCGCGGACAACATTACGTTTGATTTAACGTACCCGTTAACCATAAACGAGAGTGGATAGATAAAGAGGACCAGCCTACATACACCACCAAGTCGACGGCCTGTCGTCCAACTACCGGAACTGTCCAAGGTGCTGATACCCCAAGGCTGACTTTCTCCGACTTTTGCTTGCATTAGCCTAATATTAGTTTGTGTTGCCAAGCTTGTTGATAGCCTACTCCATTTGAAATGTCATAGTCTTATCTAAATGTCACTGTCTATCTGTATGTCATGTATGTCATATATGTCCTGATGAATTGAAAATGGGGGACCCTGATGTAAACAAGACAAAAGTCTTTCTCTGGTCTGCATCCCCTTAACAATTGTGTGTATTGAGCTGTACTGTATTGTACCCATTCTGCAATCTGTTAATAAAGTTTTCAATCAATCAATCAATCAATCAATCAATCAATAGCAACGAGAAATCTTTAGGAAAAAAATGTCTATGCCAAGTTCACTGAAATCGATATAAAATACCCTAGAATTGTCTGTATTCATCCTATATTTTTCCCAATGGTGCAACCTGCTGTATAAAAGCAATAATACACAAATATACAAATGCCATGGGCATGGCCATGTTCAAAGTAAGTAAGTCAAACTTTATTTCTATATGACCCTTCCCTTAGAGTGCTTCACAAGTTTAAAAACAAAAAATAACAGGACAATTCATAAAAACATTACAAGAACATACAATATAAAGACAGGCAAGGACAAAACCAGGAAAACTAAATCAACAATTTAAGTATGTACGTGGCCAAACGCCAACCTGAACACGTGGGTTTTCAGCTTAGTCCACAGAGGGGGAGGCTCCTTTTTTTTTTGATCCACTTTTTTCTCCTCTTTTTTTTCTATTTTTCTCCCATCCCAATTTAGCCGTGCCAATTCTCCCCTCCCCTGTCTTGAACGTTGCTCGCATATGCGCCCCACTGGTCGGTTGTAGGGAGGATAGAAGCCTTGCATCACATGTCCCCTCCGATACATGTGGAGGCAGCCTGTCACATCTTTTCACCTGCCAGCGCGGACTCTCATTTGGCGAGGTGTAACGTATGGGAGGCTCACACTACCCCCGCTATTTTCCTGTCTCTGCTGTGCAGGCGTCCCCCAACCGACCTGTAGGAGTCGCTGTCCACAACGTCCAGATTACCACCCATCGACTTCCACCCGCTAACTGCCAATTGAGTTAGTATGACGGCCGGCCCAAGCCGGAGGCAACGCCGACAGCCGGATTTGAACCCGGTGTCTCTTGCATTGGTGACGAGCGCAATGTCCGCTGCGCCACCCAGCCGCCTAGAGGGGGAGGCTCTTAAGTCCTGGGGGAGCTCATTCACATTTGAGGTGAGCGCGTTCTACTACTTTTTTCACTTGAGCTCATTCCAGAGCCTTGGGGCGACCGCTTCAAAAGCTTGGTCCCCCTTAGTCTTTAACCTGGTTCGGGCACCACCAGGAGGCCCTGATCAGAGGACCTCAAGGACCGGCTGGTTTTATAGCGGTGGATAAGGTCCGAGATGTAAGCGGGGGCTTGACTGTGGACGGCTCTGTAAGTGAAAACTAAGACCTTGAACTGGATGCTGAACCGGACAGGAAGCCAGTGCAGGGAGGCTAGGATTGGTGTGATGTGACAGGATTTCTTTGACCTGTTATTTATTTATTTTGCACCATTTCAGCAAAACAGTAAAAACATTGACCATGACAGAAAGTGTATAAAGGTGCTGAGTAGAGGCAAGAGACCCAGATGGGCCTATACGGGGCCTCAACTCATTAAATCATTGGATAAAAAACAAAAGTAAAGTGAAATAAGTTCATAAAACAATTTTCATAATATTAACGCATTCCCTGCCAACACCGATTTTATACGCGTTTGTCCGCCAATCGTTGAACGCCAACCACGTATATATACGTTATTTGATCGTTATTTATTTTATTCGCTATTTCCATTCGTTATCCATCCAGGCAGCCTGTGTTACCATAGGCCAGGGGTTGGCAATAGGCCGCGTGTATATTATTTTCCCTAACGCACTTTCACTTCCGCGTTCGGGTACCGGGCCGCGTGTAGTCTTTTACCAGCAAAAATGTGTTAAAAAAAACAAAACAAACATCTTTGGATAGCTTCTTTGCAAAGGGGAAATGCCAGAAGAGGAGCCTACGACCTCCAAGACACATAAAGCTTCTTTTAATAAACAGGAGTCATACTTAAAATACGGGTTTATCGCAACAGGTGACTCTTCTGTGCCGACGTCCTCTCTGCATAATATGTGGCGACAAGATAGCAAACGAGGCAATGATGACAACTGTGTTCAAGTTGACAGATAAAGTAGCTGCATTCAACGCCAATCTGGAATTGGAGGGCGGCGAGTGAACATTTACATGTTTCAAACATTAGCAGGGATTTTGGAGGACTGAAACAAGCCCAGGGCAGTTATGGTGAGTCGTGTTTTCATGCATTCTGTTCTGCTTATGCACTCGCCGCGGTGCTGCATGAAAATCAAATGCCCATCCTACTGATCTGCTGTTCATGTGTTGCTTATGCACTCGCCGCGGTGCTGCATGAAAATCAAATGCCCATCCTACTGATCTGCTGTTCATGTGTTACTTATGCACTCGCCGCGGTGCTGCATTTTTCACTATCATTATATTAAATTAGCCATTGTTTTTGGTTCTGGCCCGCCATTCAATGGCTTGGGGAAAAATTGGCCCGCGGGCAAACCTAATTGCCGACCCCTGCCATACGGAATGAGTCTGAGATCGCAAAAGTCCAATACCGCCGCCTGGTGGTATGCGGCCGATGTTGCACCTCCTTTGAGACTCTGTATGGGGCTGTGCGTCGATGAAATTCCTACGGGCTGACATTTCTAGTAACCTGGATCAAGGGCTTTACCCGATCGCAATGAATAGGTTTCGGGACCCCCGATTCATTATGCTGTGGTGGGTTATGTCGTGAGCCAAATGGACATACGATCTACCAGATGCCCATCAAATAATTGGAATATTCTTCTTGGAATCCCACCGGCCACAGGTAAGAGCAATTTAACGTCAATTTCAGCTTGATTGTGCCTTGTTTTCATAGCCATCGCCCTGATCAGCGTATGGGGTTGTACTAACGAATGCCGTTATTGACAATCAATTAATCAGAAATGACCCCCGCCCCCCTCCCTAGGGATGGGTACCGAATTCTGTAATTTTAAGGGTACCTACCAAAACACGTCGGTCCTACCTTGTATCGATTCACGTGAAATCCAACAGTGCCCATTTTTGGTAATAAAATTAAAAAAAAAATTAAAGTCTGATGACATCACGTTTTGTTTACGTTTTGTCTTGGTACAGTGGGCATGTTGTTAGAAAGTGTAGCTCAGTTTCCAACTCTGCTCTGACATGGCTGTTAGCCTAGCCACAGAGCGGCTTTAGAGGAGAGGCTCCGACAAAGACATGCAGCCAATGAGACACTGGCTCTGTTCATGGTCACGAATGGATTCCAGCTTCATTTATTTACTACAGATGACAAACGTGTTGTTTCTGTTTTTCTTTTTGACACACTTGCGCCACACGGAACAACTGATCACTACAGCCCAGCATCATATTACTGTAGCCAGTCTCTTGAAACACTACTATCTACAAACTTCCACTCCTCTCGAAACTTTCTTTCGAAACTTTTCCTAGTGGCTCGGGTGTGCATATTTTGTAATACAATATATTTGGGCTGTCCCCGACTAAGGATTTGGATGGTCGACTATGACTGGCCAAAATGTGCCGTTAGTCGACTATTGGTCAAAGAAAAGAAATATATATATATATAATATTTTTTATATTCTTTTTTTTTATCATTCCATTTGGGCTGTGGGGGGTGCTTAACACTTTGATCGCCGGGGTTAAATTCATAATTTATGAATGAAGTTCCCCTTCTTTGCAGGGCTATAACTTTTTTAATTGTATTGCTAAATTGACATTACTATGGCCCATTCAACGTCCTATATCTATTGTTCAGGGTGTAGCAACGTTATACTTTTTCATTCACATATTCATACTAAAATACGGTCTAAAGTATAAGTATGTTTTTATCGTTTTCTGCAGCTTTCTCCAGAACTTGATTTATAACCCTAAATGCATTATATTGATGATCAAATACAGTTTGGTAGGAATCTGTGCGAGATAAAAATGTTCAACTGGACGTGCTTCTAGGAGTTACTACGTATGATCTGATGTTGACCGGATGGGGGGTGGGGGGGGTCGTTTATAATTCCGTGGGCAACGTTATATCATTCATCTAGTGTGGGTGATATGATCATTAGAGCAGTTAGTATCGAAGACATTAAAAAATAACGCTGAAACTCACTGTAGCTTCCTCGCGACGTTGGGAGATGAGCGTGGAACAGAAATGTTTCTATTATGGGATGTCAAAATATCCGATCCATTTCCAGGTTGTATAATAGTATATACGTCCAAATCATGTTTTTTTATCGAGTTATTTGCAACCGATCGACATCCATTGTGTCAAGATGGAGTCCTGCTAATGATAGCGAGTGCCCGGACGAAATATGGGTGAGCACCACTTCATCCGCATCACTTCCTGTTTGGGCGAGCGGCCGATCGGCCACCAGATGGCGCTCTAGAACCGTAGGAGAATTGAAAGGGGCTCACCAGTACATATAATGTCTCCGGGCAGGGCCGCCTGGGAGAAATGCGAGGCCCTGTGCAAGATTTAAACGCGAGGCCCCCCCCCCCCCCCCCCCCCCCCCCCCAAAAGGTATATATATATATATATTTTTTTTTTCATACAGTCAACATATTCTTAAATAATAGCGCTGCCCGAGGCTGGGCATGATACAGTCAACATATAGCAAGAGAGAGAGCGAGAGAGAGCTCCCGTTCTACAGTCAATATACAGTGTACAGAGAGAGAGAGAGAGAGAGAGAGAGAGAGAGAGACACATTGGAAATAAATTGAAATGCTATTTGGCCCTAAACAGAGAGTACACAGTGGCAGAATACCTGAGCACTGTGACTGAAGATCCTTGACTAGGTACAGACTCAGCGAGCACAGCCTAGCCATCGAGAAAGGCCGCCATAGGCAGACTGTGTGTGTTAGAAAGAGAGAGAGAGAGAGAGAGAGAGAGAGCATGTGTGTTTGTGTGTTAGAGAGAGAGAGCATGTCTGTGTGTCATGTGTGTGTGTGTTAGAGAGAGAGCATGTATGAGAGAGATAAGCAAAGATGAGCCCCTAAAGGATATTCAACTTTTAATGGAAGAACAAAACAGAAGGAAAAGATAACTTCACAAAGGCAACATGAATATACATAGATCCAAAAGGACAAAGATCAACACTTAAATCCAAAGAGAAGAGGGTCTATACCAGAGAAAACAAAGTAGCAAGGAGCCAATGGCCGACATCAGCTAAATAGGCTAACTGCAAATAGAGTAGCCAGGTACTGACACCAGGCCACACACAGCTTTGGCCAACGCTACCCAAGCTACACAAACGACCAAGACAATTCACACACAGCACATGTCGTATCTCCAAATGTTGTGAAGTAACATATGTTTTGCCTGGAAAAAAACATCGTTATTAACAAAACATTCGGGAGGGGAAGGAAGGAAGAGTGGGGTAATGTCCAATGGACATCTTACCTGCACCAAGGAACGCAGGGCGAAAGGCCGCAACACAGGTCTCCACGTTGACGAAAGGCCTCTCGCTGGCGGGACAAAAAGAAGCTATGGCCGGAGCCTTGTCATGGTGCAGGCCCGACTACATCTTCTGTCAAAGATGATGTCGTAGTCAGAGTGCCAGGGCCTGCTATTCTCACGGCTAATGTCAATGGTCGTAGCACAAGCTAACAGCTAACTCTAGGCTAACTGATAGCATCAAGCTAACGTTCCCAGCCGAGCGAAAACGAGCAGCTAACGTCGTAGCTAAACAGCTAACTGGCTAACAGTTAGCTCAACCCGGCTATCGCTAACCATTAGCTAACGCAGAAGCAAGCTATGCGGCTACCACTGAAAAACTGTACAACGTGAGAAAAGCAATACAGGCCAACACTTCAGACAGCCGCTGTGTTTTCCTCTTCTCATACGAAGAGAGAAGGGAAAAAGAAGGCAATACACGTCCCACTACAGAGTGGTGTTTACCATAGCCGTGCCGGCAACAAGTCCCTCGTGGACTATAGCCGACTTGAGCATGGAGATATTCTCATAATGAAACACCAAGCTCACCTCCCTCGCACCAGGTGCTGACACCAGGCCACACACCGTTAGCTACTAGTACTACAACAGCTAGTCGGCCCGTTCTGCTCCCGAGAGAGAGAGAGAGAGAGAGAGAGAGAGAGAGAGAGAGAGAGAGAGAGAGAGAGAGAGAGAGAGAGATATCCACGGCGGGAATAGAATAGAGTGCATTAAAAACTCACCAAACGTCCAAGAGGATGGAGACAACCGCGTGTAGTTGACGAAGTTCATCTGCCGAACGACCGTCCTCTTCATCTTGGCATAACAATGCTGCACGCGCTGTCTCTAGGTTAGCTAACGCTAGTTAGCCTTTAGCTAAGCTAGCTACTAGCCGACATCATCATGGCTATATCCCGACTGAACCACACGTTAGCACTCAATATTATAACGTAGCTAAAGCTAACTAGCTGTCCCTGTCTTTAGCCGGGATGGCTAGCCTGACTGAACTGTCTAACATGCAACAACTTTCATCTTCAGTCCATCTGCCGAACGAGGTCCTCTTCATCTTGGCTGGCATAACCTCCAATGCTGCACGCGCGAAATAGTCAGACGCTAGTGATGGGTCGGTCATGAGCGACTCGTTCATAAGAGCCGATTCATTGCCGTGAGCGTGAGTCGAATCGCTCACGTCTGGCAATGAGTCGGTTCCCCCCAGGAGCCAGGAACAAGTCAGACACATTCTACAAACATGTCTAATGTGAAATATATAAGCATATAAGCAAAACTAGATTTTAGGTCTGTGATGAAAAAGGGCCTCGCGGGAAGGGGGGCATCGAAAAAAAAATAAAAAAAAAATAAAAAAATTAAATAAAAAAAATAATAAATACATTTTTATTTTTTTTATTTTTTTTTGTGCGAGGCCCCCATTCCCGCGAGGCCCCCCTTCCCGCGCGGCCCTGTCTCCGGGGGATAAATATGATTTAGATCACAGATTTTTGAAATATTGATATCAAAGACGCTGTCCAGCGTCTTCGGCAGAATAAGCATGGCGGGGAAAGACGCTGCACAGCGTCTCCGGCGATTAAAGTGTTAATGTCTGAAGGAATCGACTGAAGGCTTCTTGTCCTCTGCAAAAGCATGCAATTGGTCCGCTGATGGATACATCTTGATATTTGTCTAGTCTAGTGTGTTCATTAGATTGGTGAAATCCTCTTTCAGTGCCTCTGTGCCTGTTTTCGTAGGCAGTTAGCCTCTGGTATGCGTGCCATTAGCATTAGCCACGCGTCTAGGCCTATTTTCTTTTGGAAAGAATGATAAAAAATTTAAAATAAAAGATAAGAGATTAGAGATGTTGGCTAGTCGACTACGGCTCCTTTCGACCGATTAGTCGACTAATAGACTATATCGAATTAAAGCCCCATTTGTTGCCTGTGGATAGCCCTTTCAGGTGACAAAATCCATTGAGCGGTTCTCAAGTTACATGCCGGTATTTGAGGCTTGTGCAAAGTACACGGTATTGCGCAAAATACCACTCCTGACTAGGCGCAGTATTTGCGTCAATCTAGATCCGATCTCGAAAATGATTGTGGATTGTTGTAGCCAATGAGTGTGGCTTCCAATGATACCCCATGTGGGGATGTGTGAATCAGGAATCTAGGTGAAAAACTAAATTATTTAACACAAAGCCAAATTAATTGAAGTCTATGAGAAAACTGAGTTCTTCTTTGTACACAGTTTACCAAAATCACTCCTAATCACTCATTTCTGAATGGATCTGTAATGGATCTTGTAAGCCATTCCACCGTCTGGGGAAATACTACCTCTGGACTACTAACTACTACAGAAAAACTTGAGTGACAAGTTTTTCTACAACTCAAGTTCAGACCTATGTTACTCTATTACATTAGCACTAAAAGTGAATTTCTGGAAACAGAAACTTCAGAAGGTCATCTTTCAAAAGAGACCAGGCTCATGCATGTGCTATAAGTATAACGTATGTTGTTTTGGTTTGCAAAAAAAATATACAGTCCTCAAAAACGAAAACTAAAATGGCCATTGCAGGTTAACACTTTGGTTGCCTTGGGTTAAATTCATGATATACCATAGGTTGCTGGCTCTATTTGTCTATGGAGAAGTACTATATAAAAGAAGCAGTGAAGCCAGACCAGCACTCTCAGGTTCAAAATTTAATGGCAGCCTGAAACAAACATGTTTCGGAAATATGTATTCCTTCTTCAGTGTTATAGCATAGGCAAGCTATAACACTGAAGAAGGAATACATATTTCCGAAACATGTTTGTTTCAGGCTGCCATTAAATTTTGAACCTGAGAGTGCTGGTCTGGCTTCACTGCTTCTTTTATATAATACTTAATGGGATTTCAGCACCCAGTGTCGTATCTTGAGAGCGCGGTCTAACTTGACATTCTATGGAGAAGTACCCCTTCTTTGCATGGCTATAACTTTTTAAATTCTATTGCTACATTGCCATTATTAGGGCCCATTCAAAGTCCTATATGTATTGTTCATTGTGTAGCAACGTTAAACTTTTTCATTCACATATTCATAGTAAAGTATGGTCTAAGTATGTTTTCATCTCTTTCTGCAGATTTCTCCAGAACGTGATCTATAGCCCCAAATGCATTATATTGATGATGCAATACAGTTTTATGGCAATCAGCGCGATATAAAAAATTCCAACTAGACGTACTTCTAGAAGTTACTACACGTCATCTGATGTTGACCGGATGGGCTAGGGGGCGTTTATAATTCCGTGGGCAGCGTTATACCAATCATCTAATGTGGGTCAAATGTTGATAATAGCAGTTAGTATCGAAGACGGTAACGTTACACGCTAAAACTCACCCCAGTCTCCGCGCGCCGTTGGGCGATCATCGTAGAGTAGAAATCTTATCATTATGGGATGTAGATTTACCCGGTCCATCTCCAGCTTGTATAATGGTATATACGTCCAAATCATGTTGTTTATCGAGTTATTGGCAATCGATCACTGTGTATTGTGACGAGCTAGAATGCCGGGACCTATAGCGAGTGCCCGGAAGTAATACGGACGTCCAGCACAACCTCTATGCCACTTCCTGTTTAAGCGATTGCGCCGATCGGCCACCAGATGGCGCTCCTGAACCGCCAGAGAGCTCAGTGGGTCCTCCTGGTGGATCTCAGGCCAGCGGAGGGGACATATGAATCCGATCGCAGATTTTTGAAATATTGATATAAGGACGCTGTAAAGCGTCCTCCGGCAACTTGAGCATGGCCGGCAATGACGTCTAAACGTTTCCTGGCAGCCAAAGTGTTAAGAGGTTAAATATATAGATGTGTATTTGACTATTTTTTTTATCAGCAGAATAGTTAATTGCTGCTAGAGTGGCTTGTTTACCCTTGTTTTATACTTGTTATGTATAGATATATAGATGTGTACCTTTTTAGTTAATTTGTAAAACATATTTTTTTAAATAAACATAACATTTATTTAAAGATATGTGTGTGACTGTGTATATATATATATATATATATATATATATATATATATATATATATATGTTGTTCTAAATAAATAATAATAATAATAATAACTATTTGTATAGCACCTTTCATACAGGGGATTGCAGTTCAAAGTGCTTTACATCAGTATAATAATAAAGTAATAATAATTCATTATTTATTTATTAAAGGGGAACTATCTTATAAATGGCCTTTTTGAGTGTTTAGCATTGTTTCCTAGCTATGTGAACTTATATTAATATGATCTATGTCTCAAAATTCTCATATTGGCGCATTCTTCCAATTCTCCTCTCACAATATTCACCCTCACTGAACTGAGTCATTTGAAAATGTGCCCTATATGTGATGTCATAAAGACACTGCTGCATGTTAATGTTCAGGTGAACCAGAACGTGCACAGTGGTTTAGGAGCCCAGGCTCAAAACAGCTCGAGATCTTGAGGTAGAAAAATGCTGTTTTTGAGGACTTGATTAGAAATACAAAACAATGAATAAAAAAAAGTATATATATTACAGAGGTGTTCCATAGACTCACAGGAATTGTGTAAAAGTGCCCAAATAGTGAAAGAAATAGTAAAATAGTTCCCCTTTAAATATTAAGATTGAAATTTTCTTTTACAACTGAGGTAGGTAGATACAATTTTTAGAGACTAAAGTACCGAAAAAAGGTACCGGTATCGATTCACAGGTACCGGTATCAGTTCAAATGTGAAAGGTACCCATCCCTACCGCCCCCCCCCCGCCCCTTTTATGCATGCATGATGGAACATAATACTGATCATATGCATTTGAATTTTTAAGTGTAGCGTGTGTAGGGACGAAACGCCAATGGATTTAATATAATACACGTATCGGGCTATTACTAGACTCCCAGGAATTACCCTAAACCGCTCTAAAACCATACTTATATTCACCACGGTATAAAACAGGAATTTCTTTTCCACATCTTGAACGATAGACACTCGATGTCAAATGCGCCATAGTATTGCATCCATAGCTATAATATAGAATATAGTTATAGCCCTGCAAACAAGGTGACCGACCCCATTGGTTTAATGCGTGGCAGCACATAGCCATATCCCGTTCCCAGCATGGCAGTCAATGAGTTAACCCTTTCTGTGCCAAAAACGAGTTAACTCGTTATTGCTGTCCAATCGTTGAGTGCCATTGTTATTTCTTTTATTTGCTATTTCCATTCATAATTCATCCAGCAAGGCTCTGCTCTGGCACTCTGTCTGAGATCGCAACGGCCCGATACCGCCGCCTGGTGATATTCGGCCGATGTTGCACTTACTTTCTGCAGGAAGCATGGCTCTGTGCGTTGGTGAATGTCGTCCGGGCGCAGTTATCTTGTAACGTGGATCCAGATGAACAGTCGAGTGCATTGAATCGCCTTCGAGACGCAAGAATCAATATGCTTTTGGAGTTTATGGCGTCGGCCAAACGGAAATACGATCTAGCAGATGGCAATCAAATAATTGGAATATTCTTTCTGCAGTCTCATCGGCTAGAGGTAAGAGCAATCTAACGATAGGTTATGTATATAACCTAGTTATATGAGTACTGGCTGAGCGTCCCGCTCAGCCTATCGAGATACCCCTTATCTCCTGTACCTATTGTACTCCATCACGAAAACAACTTGTACACCCACACCTGACCGGGTCCCGCCTCTATGGAGGCGTAGCCTATAAGACCATGACCATGGTCACCAACACACCCTTCCTCGCCAAAATCCCGTTCCAGTAAAAGATCCCTCAAAAGGGAACTCAGGGCCGCTTAAGAGCGGGACGCTCAGCCAGTACTCATAACTAGGTTATATACATAACCTATCGTTATATATTCGTATCTGGCTTATCGCGTCCCGCTCTTAAAGCCTATCGAGATATGGGTTAGAGCGGACGCAAGGCCCGACAGATGTACCCCTTGAGGACCCGTAAGCCCACATCAAGGGGTTCGAGGAGCCCTGTCACCCCATCCTTCCTAATGAAGGGGGGGCGCAGTCAACTCCACCTGAGTGCGAGCAAGAGGGAACTAGAACGCCTTGAACACACAGCACAGGCGGAACCACGTGTGACCTAACACACTGTGGCCCATACCCACACACTCCTGCTACCCTACAAAAAGACGGGAAGCAGGAAAGGCCACAGACCCCAGAACCGCCTGGGAGACAGAACCCCCGTGAGGTAAAACCTTACACAGGGGCCCGGGGAGGACCATGCAGCACAGATGGCCTCCACCGAGGCCCCACCCAGGAGAGCGGCAGAGGCACCACCCCACGAGTGGAGTGCGCCCTGACTCCCCCAGGGGGATCCTGCCCAGCCAACGTGTAGCAGAGGGCAATGCCCTCGCACAACCAATGGGACAGGCGCTGTTTCGACAGTGCCTTACCGGCACGAGAACCACCGTGACAGACAAAAGCTGAACGGTGACCCTGAGGTCCTGAGTACGGCTGAGGTAAATTCCCAAGCACGGACCGGACATGACAGGTGAAGGCCCGCATCTAACTCACTAGCGTGAGGAGGAGGACGAAACGCCTGAACCACAATATCCCGGGAGCGGAAGGAACTCTGGATATTCTTAGGCATGAAAGCAGGATTAGGTCGCAGAGTGGCACCGCAATCGGACGAAAGAAAGGCACTCTGGACGTACCGAGAGAGCACAAAGCACACCCACGTGTTCAGCGGAGGTGACGGCCAGCAAGAACGCGGTCTTGAACGACAGCTGTTCCAACGGCGCCTGCTCGATCAAACGGGGCCAAGGACAACCGACGAGGACCAATTGAAGATCCCAAGTCGGAGCCAAGGAGCGTTGCACCGGCTTAACGCGTCGAGGGCCAAGCAGGAAACGCTTTACAAGAGGGTGGCTGAACAAGACATCCCCTCAAATCCCTCATGATAGGAGGATATAGCTGCTGCATATACCCTCACCGTCGAAACCGACAGTCTACAAGGAGAGACTGGAGGTAACTAAGGACAGCATCCAGGGGGCAGGAGACTGGGTCCCGGCCCCCCGCCTTACACCACACTTGGAACATACGTCATCTGCCCGCGTAAAGCGCGACAGTGGAGGGAGCATGCGCATCCCGGATGATATCACCATCAGGATCAAGAACCTGCGCCCCTCAACGTACCCGTCCCAACAACTGACCTAACAGATGTACGGGGAAGAATCCCAGGCGGCACGGCATTGGTCCCAGACCTGCCTGGCTATGTCCGGACGTAATCCCCACCCGTCAGGATGAGGACCGCCCTGCGACAGTACACCTGTACCCACAGTCACCCTGCCGGGGATGTGGGGAGCCCTCAGGCCGCGCAGATGGAGGACGCCCATAGCCAGCCGCCCGCCGCCTGGTGCACTCCTCCATGTCTGTCGATATACGACACTGACGTCGTAATGTCCGTCCTGATCAACACCGTGTGAGGACCAGAAGGACCGCTTTCAATACCAACACATTGAACGTAGCGCAGACCGGGCAGCATGGTTTGCCAGCTGCCCCCTACTGCGTTGGCCCGACGCGTCACCAGCGAGGGAGGCGTCGGTGAAAAACGTGACGTGAGGCAGTCGTAACCGTCCTAGGACGGAACCTCCCGAGTGTGTTGACAACACGCTCTGAGAGGGATTCCCATAGCCCTCCAACCGTTGACTGGGAAGAGGAGTACTCTACTTCCAGTCTACAGCAAACCCCAGGCTGGTAGGGACCTGCCTGGTACGAGACCTGATGATCCACCTTGACCGCGAAGGACCAGCACGTCGTCAGGGCAGAATACACTCCGTAACCCCTGACGACGCAGAGGCCCCAGTGCGGCCTCCACGCACTTGGTGAAGATGCGGGGAGCCAGAGAAAAACCGAACGGCAGCCTCTGGTACTCATACGCTAACCCTGCAAAGGAAGCGTAGGTAAGCCCTAGGATGGAAGATCGGAGATGCGCATACGCATCCTACAGGTCTATGGAGGAGAACCAGACCCCCACCTGACAGTGTTCAACAGGTAGGAGACGATCCAAAAAATGCTGAACCTTCCCATGGGACAGGTCCAGCCTGGGTCTGACACCCCCCCTCCCGATTTCTCAGGCACCAGAGAACACTGGGAGGAGAACGCCACGACGATGGCTTGCTTCGTCCACAGAGATTGGATCTCGTTGACCAGAGCTGTCACTGCTGGAGACCCTGACAATAGGGTCTTTACCAAACCCGAAAACGGGTGGGGTTGTGTAAACACAAGTCCCCGCCTCAGCGTTCTCTCCATCCACCTTGACATATGGTACTGCCGTAGACATATGTGATGACACTCCCAACGCACCCGCCGCCATGTGGCGCAGGTCCGCCAGGAACTGTAGATAGTTGGCCCGGTCCCACCCGCTGTGCGTAGCCAACCCTGGACCCGCGCGAGCAGAGCGTTCTGTGTCGGGACATCTGACCCTGACACTACCCACGAGGCAATCGCACCCAAGGGGGGACCCCGACAGAAAGGGCCGGTTTGATACGGGGGGCTTTCTAGGTGAAAAAAGCCCCCCCACTGAACACCCCTCCAGAACATGCTGAGGAGTTGTTCTGCAGCCGGACATGCAAGGTGTGAGGACCCCATGGGTTCCTACACACCATAGCCCTGCAGTGATATTACTACCACCCAAATCACGCGTGCCTGCGAGACCACTGCCAATCTTTCAGGAGTGGGAGGGGTGGATGGAGTGCCCTCAAAAAAGGGCCGGGAAAAAAGAAAAAAAAAAAAGAAAAAAAAAAAAGGAGTGGGAGGCACCAACATGATACCTGGCCTGGCGAAGGCGAGGCCGGGGAAGCCCGCACTGTGTGCCTCAAAAGGTTTCGAGCCTCCCAAGCTCAGCCATCAACTGGGTGTCAGCCCCTGTCCCCATGAGAAGCGAAAAGTGGGGCCGCCCGCGCTTTAACGAAGGCACGCGGCCCGCAGCCAAAGGAAACAATCAGAGCCCACTTTTTCCGCTGGTGTTGGGGGAGGGAGTGATCGGAGAGCGGGCTGCTCGCGGCAGGACAGATCTACGTTTCTGTGACGTGTCCGGCACTCAATCGCTGGGCCACAGAAATGTAGATCTCCGTTTTCGGCAACCAAAGGGTTAAAAAGAGGAGCAGATTGTTCAAAGTGATTAGAAGTAATGGCAAGCCTTATGAATTTATTTTTGCAATATAAAAGGTTTATGAAGAGAAGTAGGAAAAGTACTGGCCTAAATAATATTACAATACGATAAATATGGGTATATCAAACTATAATAAAGTGTCAAAAGACAGGAGCGATTCACAAGAGAAGAAATCCTTCTAATAATGCTATATGATTTCATAACTTTTTTGCAAACTAGCTCAATATGATTTTCCCATGTAAGGCATTCATCAACGACACCTAATAATTTAGCATGACATGTTTAATTTCAATATCATGAATATCTAATTTAGAGTCCTGTTTTGAATAATTATTTTTAGTTTTTATTTCTGAAAATCATATAATTTGATTTATTAATATTTAATGAAAGCCTATTAATCTGAAACCATGTTGCGGTTTGTGCAAGTATAGAATTTGCATCTTTAATCAGGGAACCAAAGTCAGAATGTGAAAATACTATGTTTGTGTCATCAGCAAAAATAATGGGAAGAGTGGTATCAATCTGTAAGGCAAAATCATTTATAAAAATAAGAAACAAAAGAGGCCCAAGGAATGAACCGTGTGGTACACCACAAGATACCTCAGTTCTGGGCGGCTACGTGGCGTAGTGGGCAATGCGCTCGCCACGAATGCGGAGACGCTGGGCTCGCCTGTTTGAGCCCAGCGCTCCACATTGCTTTCAGTTTAGCTGGTCGTTCGTACTAATACACATTGGCCGTATTAGGGGGTGGGAAACTGATGGGTGGGGATCGGGCGTTGTGGACAGCGACTCCTACAGGTCGGTTGGTGCGCCTGCGCAGTAGAATCAGGAAGTGTCGGGCAGCGTGAGCCTCCCACGCGTTACTCCTCGCCACTGAGAGATCGAGCTGCGCAGGTGAAAAGATGCGACTGCTGTTACCTCAAGTACCGGAGGGGACTTGTGCTATGTATGACTTAGTCCACATTGCAGCCGGCTTGTGGGAGGCAAGAAACAGCGTTCGTGACAGGGGAGGATTGAATTGGATAATACGAAATTGGGATGGGAGAAAATATAGAAAATGGGAGAAAAAGCCGGTTGCTGAGATAATCTCTAAACCAATGGATTACAACATCCTGAAAACCATAATGATTCAGTTTGGAGATTAAGATTAAGCAACCTAGCTGCAGCATTTTGTACCAGTTGTAGCCGGTCCACTGAGGCTTCGCTCAGGCAGTTGAACAGAGAGTTACAATAGTCTGTAGTAGCCTTGATTGAATAAAAATGTGAACAGACAATTCCACCTCTGCATGTGATAAAATAGCCCAGAGTTTAGCTATTCCTGAGGTGGAAGAAACGGGTGCAGGTCAGGGATTTAACATGCTTATCAAGTTGCATAGACTGATCAAAGGTTACTCCAAGATTTTTTATATTTGAATGAACATTTCCCTTGACCGGTCCCATAAGATTTTTTTTGTTTGGGTTAAAAGAGGAATACAGCTGGATATTGTCTGCGTAGCAATGATATGAAATATATGACACCCTTACATTTGCTTATTGTGAGTCCTAAACGGAGCATATAAAGGGCAAAGGGGTCCCATGACTTCTCACCTCAAGATATTTTAATGAAAATGGGCTCAATAGAGCCACACAAGACCCCTCTTTACAGCCAGACTGATTCTAGTCACATGCAGAATTAGAAACCAGGCAATATAACAACTTTAACACTTTCAGCGCCAGACCCGAAATTTCTCGGGTTATCTCGCCAGCGGCTGAGCGCCAGAACCCAAGAAATATCGGGTTTTCATCGTTTTTTCTTTTATTCGATTTTAATATTCTATACAGTCTCACAGACCTTGGTGTATCATTGGGACTCATTCTGAGACCTCAAGATTGCAATGCCGGCCGAATCCTGCTAGGTGGCAGTATCGCCTACCCTTTGAAACCTTATTTCACACTGTGTGTTACATTTCATATGGTCCGGGCGGAGAATGGCAAGTGAAATGCTTCATTCGAGCCACTTGGAATAGAATAGAATAGATCTTTATTTGTCATTGTTGGTACAACGAAAATTTGTTAGGAACATCACCACTGGCATACAAACATAAGATATAGCATGTGCAAAAATAATGTCAATAATAATAGTAATATAGTAATAAAGTATCAATGTCCCAATGTCCTCAATATATAACATACCATCATTGTCCCAAGTGCATTTAGTGCTAGTGCAAATAAATTAATAAATATAAATATTTCAGTCCAGTGAGTTAATGGAAGGAGGGAGGGGGGGGGGGGGTGGGCGTTGACTTGCAAAGGATGAAATATTGTATAGTGCAGCAATGCAAGTCCGGTTCACAGTTATTGTTGTAATGTGGGAGTGGGAGTTATGTCACTGGGGGTGGGATGCGGGGGGGGGCAAGTTGATGTTCGTCGTTGAGCATCCTGACAGCCCGTGGGTAGAGGCTGTTGGTCAGTCTGCTGGTTCCGGACTGGATGGATCTGTACAGTACCTTCGACCAGAGGGCAGCAGTTGAAAGAGATGGTTTGCTGGGTGGTACTGGTCTTGTAAGATGTTATTTATACGCCGTAGGCAGCGGGAGGTAAAGACTGTGGAGATATCTGGGAGGCTAGCTCCAGTGATCCTCCTCGCAGCCTTGACCACTCTGTGGAGGGCCTCCTTCTCTGCCCTGGTGCAGCTAGGAAACCACACCAGTAGTCCGTACGTGAGTACACTCTCTACTGCGCAGTGGTAGAAGTTGGCCATCAGTCCCTGTGGGAGTTTAGCCCATGCATAGTTTAGCCCATGCATAGTTTGTCCCATTTCATGTCAGGGACCCGATGGACATCAATACTGGAAATCGCGATCAGACAATTGGAATATTCATTTTGGAGTACCTTTTAGCAAAGGTAAGGACTATATGACGTCAATCCTACTTTGATCCTACAATGATTTCACATCGATCACAACGATCATATGTCACATACTCAGTGGCGTTGCGCAATATGTCTGGGCTCCCCCGCAGGTCGGACCATGGGTCCCCGCCCCCTCCCCCAAATCAATAATAGAGTACATGGGATAGACATTGCGGCCACTTTTTTAAATGTTTATTTTTTCAGGCATCTTTTGTAAACAGTATACTGTAGGTCAGTAGGAACTTTCTTTATAAAGATGCATCTGATTTAAACAGTATAGGGTCAGTAGGAACTTTCTGTATAAAGATACATCTGATTTAACAGTATAGGGTCAGTAGGAACTTTCTGTATAGATACATCTGATTTAAACAGTATAGGGTCAGTAGGAACTTTCTATATAATATACATCTGATTTAAACAGTAAGTTTTTTTTTTTTGTAATCTATTGACAGCACTAATTCTAAGTTTCTAACCTGTCTCGAAGCGTGAGGCACGACTAGCTGGCTCGGCTGTAACGGGGCTGCTGGGGTCTGTGGGGGCACGACTAGCTGGCTCGGCTGCAACGGGGCTGCTGGGGTCTGTGGGGGCACGGCTAGCTGGCTGGGCAGCCCACTGTATGCCTATGTCTGAACTGGCCTCGGAGGGGGCACAGCTGACTTCTTGCTGACCTGCAAAAATGAACGGATTAGATTCCAATTCCTGTTATGGCGAATAAAACTTTCTATTATTCTAATGTCTAACCTGTCTCGAAGTGCGAGGCACGACTAGCTGGCTCGTCGGAGTCGGCTGTAACGGGGGGGGGGGGGCGGGGGGCTGCTGGGCTGTCTGCCTGGAGCTGACGGCCGGAGGCCTGGGCGGGTTGCTAGCGGTATATCTGCAGTAACGTTAGAGACTACGAGACTGCCGGAACAATGACGTTATTTTAGGTAGTTTTGCCCTCCTGCTCGGCTTTCGCTCTCATTTTGCTTTTCTGAGCAACGCTTGGGTAGTGGCGCTTCATTTTTCATGTTTACCGGCAACGCAACTAATGAACGTTATTTATATGAGCAATACTTCCCGCTTTGTTTTGAACGCTGGCCAGCCTGCCAATGAACATTAGTTATCAGCCGGCTGACGGCGGGGTGCGTAGCAACATAGCAGGGAGGGGGGGGGCTCCCCCACACCGTGGGGGTTGCAGGGGCCTCCCCTACGCCACTGCACATACTCCAAAACGTATGCCGTTGCTGACGATCAGAGCATCACAAAACGACCCCCCCCCCCCCTTTGATGCCTTCATGATGAAACATAATACCTATTATATACCTTTGATTTGGAAATAGTATTGTGTCCAGGCGAGCAACGCAAACGACTTTAGCTAAATGCACATAGTGCTCCATGACTCAGCTTCCAGGAATTAGCTTGGATCACTCTGAAACTATACAATATTCACCACAGGATAACACGTGAACATATACATGAAAGAATTCACTCTTTTTTACATGTTGGACGAGAGATTGTGACTGTCATGTGACCTACGTATTATTACCATGTTATTTATGTTAATTATTAATTAACTAAGTTAGTTATTCATTTATATGTGCTGCTTAATAGCCTACACTACACATTTGTCTATTTATTGATACTCCAATGAATTGACAATCATGACATTGCATTACTGCTGATCAGCATGTAATCAGGTTAACTGGTGGGGGAAAAAAGTGTCTAACTTTTTTTGCTGCCGGTAGACCATCACTGTATGAATAGGAAGAGCTGTAGCGTGTCGTACTAACCCTTCCAGCAGCTTTGTGGTCCGACCTTGAACTTTCTATAAATCCATTTAGTTAGATCCAGCGCTGAACATATACTTTTATCCAGTGCGCATTTGGATAGTAAACGGTCCTGAACGGTCGTGTGTGGTGTGGGGTGCTAATCGATTGTTGTTGAGCGACAGCTGATTGCAACGCCAGGCGACGTTGCTCGCCTTCCGTCTGCTTTGGACTTTAACACCTTCAATGCACAAACAATAATTCCAAATGATAGGCAATGCTTTTTTTTTTTTTTTGCACCAATACCTTGTCTTGTGAACTTTTAGTTTGAACAAGAGCACAGTGGTCACATCGCAGGGATACCTGTGATTGGTCAGACAATGTCGCTGAGGAATGAGGAGCGTTTAATTGATATAGAAGAACATGCAGTAAAAATGAAATGGGTCAATATCACAGAAGATGTTATTAATTGTGGAGGCCAAAATTTGGATCACAATTAATAAATGATGAATTGTGCAGCCACCCATTGATCCTTCTGTTCAATGGTATGAATAAGCAGTTTCAGTAATTTATTACGCATCACATAAATTAATGTTGGGGTGTGAAGGTTAAACTGGAACATAGCAAAGCCAAAGTCTAGAGCTTTAGACAGCAGATATTTACTCTGTAAATACACGTGTCTGAGTCTCTGTCTCTCCCTCTCTCTCGCTCTCCCTCTATATATCTCTATATCTCTCTATCCTCTCTCTCATTCTTTCTATCTCTATCTCTGTCTCTCTCCCACCCATCCTCTCTCTCTCTCTCTCTCTCTCTCTCTCTCTCTCTCTCTCTCTCTCTCTCTCTCTCTCTCTCTCTCTCTCTCGCTCTATCTCTGTCTCTCTCTCTCTCTTTCTCCAGGATATGACTATAGCAGCAGCGTGTGCTCCTCCAGGGGGAGGTCGTAACCCGGTGACCCCTCGCTTCATCCGCCACTTCAGCATGCTGTGTTTGCCCACACCCTCAGAACAGAGCCTCAAACAGATATTCAAGGTCAGCAGACACACACACTAATTCTGTATAGGGCATCATCCACATTGCCCAAAGCAGATCTGGTTAATATTGTGTATTGTGGTGAGCCCGCCTGGCTGTACTAACGTGATCCGAGCTCCACAAATCATGTTCAACCCAGATTCGGCTCAAACAAGGGACTAAACACGTTTTGCAATTATGCCACAACAATGTGGAACGCCCTACCCACAGCCGTAAAATTATGTGAATCCCTACCCACCTTCAAAACCGCTCTCAAAGAGCACCTGCGCGAGGCTGCAATTCTAAACTGGCCTCGGTAAATGTCCATAATAATAATGAGGCTATAAACAGTGTAGTAACACACTCAACACAACCGATTACTGTACCCCCTAATAGGCAAAACAGAATATTTGAATAGATATCACTATGAAACGTTCCCAGTTTGTTATGTACATATAAACTAAGAAAAAATATATTGCACTTTTTCTCAATTTTATGTTTATAAATGCAAATGAGGCATTTCCCCATTAACCCTTTATCTGCCGGAGCTTATTCTCATCCTTGTAGCCTCTCTGCCAGCACGTTTATAATTCCGTGGCCGACGTTAAATCATTCATGTAGTATGGGTGATATATAGATCAGAGCAGTTTGTATCGAAAATGGTAAACAAACAGGCTGAAACTCACCCCAGTCTCCTCGTAGCGTTGGGTGATGAGCGTGGAGCAAAAAGATTGCTATTATGGGATGTTGATCTAGGTCAGTGCTTCTCAAACTTTTTCTGTCAGGCCCCCCTTTGGCGGACCAAAATATTGTTTTCAGAGCTGTCATGGATGAAAAGCCAGCTTCACACAGATACTGTATGTGGTGCCAACTTTGAGAAACACTGATCTAGGTGAACCATTTCCGGGTTGTATATTACTAATACACGTCCAATCATGTTGTTTATTGAGTTATGGCAACGGATCGATATGCACGGTGTCTGGATAGAGTCCCGCGAGCGATAGTGAGCGGCCGGACGGAATAGGGAGACACACCGGCGTCACAATTATCGACATCCGGTTGCAACTCACCGATCGGCCACCAGGTGGCGGTATTGAAGCGTTGGAGAGTTGAGCGGAGATCTACAGCATCAGTCAAGACTCCGTGGGTGAAATATGAATACCATGACTGAAATATTGATCTCAAAGACGCTGTAAAACGGCATTGGCAGATTACGCATGGCGAGGAATGACGTGGTAACACGTCATTGGCGAGAAAAGGGTTAAATATGTGCACATTTATGGATGCATCAAATACAATTTATTTGTAAGGCCTGACAACACACGTTAATGTCCCCATGGGCCGTACACGTCTTCTTTAAACAAGTCAAGAAGAAACCTCACAATAAGTCAAGAACAAAACAAGAACACCATAAAGTCCAATTTTTTTTTAAATAAATGCAAAATAAATAAATGCAACACTCCCAGACATACCCCATGCGAAGCTAAGGAAAAACTCACTAAAACCTAGCAATAGGAAAAAATGCACCACAGGCAATGTGGAGGAGAGAAACCTTAGAAGGGCCAATGTGGCAATGACTGTGGCAATGACTTCTTAGATGTCGGTGATAGTAGTGCTGCAATAAAACAGGTGAACAGTTGGTAGGCATGCACTCATAAATCAAATCAAATAAAATGTATTTGTAAGGCCCGACAACACACGTTAATGTCCCCATGGGCCGGACACGTCTTCTTTAAACAAGTCAAGAAGAAACATAACAATAAGTCAAGAACAAAACAAGAACACCATAAGGTCCAACAAATTTAAAATAAATGCAAAATAAATGAATGAATGAATGCAAACACTCCCAGACATACCCCACGCGAAGGTAAGGAAAAACTCACTAAAACCTAACAATAGGAAAAAATGCACCACAGGCAGTGTGGAGGAGAGAAACCTTAGAAGGGCCATTCAAGGGGTGATCTCCCTTCTTAGATGTCGGTGATAGTAGTGTTGCAGACTGACAGTTGGTAAGCATGCACTCATGTGTGTAGTGAAACACAGATGAGTGCATGCAATAGCAACTGAACATTTTGAAAAATTAAAGATAGAGCTGATAGCGATAGCAACTGAACATTTTGAAAGATTAAAGATAGAGCTGATAGCGGATCTATTTGATGCACAGGGGCGTCGCAAATAGGGTCGCGTCCTCCCCGTCTTAATCACGGGACGTTCAACACTCCGGTCATCGCTCCGAGACAGCCGGAGACAGGGAGATAGGGGGTGGCACAGAGAGGGTCGCAACCTCCCTGACATCATCGCGGGACGTCCAGCACTCCGGTCATCACTACGAGACAGCCGGAGACAGGGAGACAGGAGGGCACGCAGAGAGGGTCGCATCCTCCCGGTCTTCATCACGGGATGTCCGACACTCCGGTCAACACTCCGGGACAGCAACTCACAGGGAGACAGGGAGACGGGACAGGCGTTAGACAGCTTGCGTGATTGTAGTGGGCGGACATAGCAATAGATACAAGTGGTAAGCATATATGTGAATAGAATAGATATATGAAGTAAGCATATTATGTGAATAGAATAGAAGTACTTAACCCAGCAATGAAACCACATTGACAGACCACTAACCATGTTGACAGACCACGGACAGAAGACGGTAAGGAGCTGATCCATGGCCACGGTGGTGCACGTAGAACAGTCACTGCAATCTTGGCCAAGACCCGAGACATCCATCACCTTGGTCAGCACTACGAGACAAGCACTCAGAGAGATGGGGGGGGTTGGGACAGGGGTTAGAGAGTTCCCATGTTTGTAGTGGGCGGAGATGGAGCAATAAATACATGTAGTAAATACATGTAGTGAGCATATGCATACAGGGTGACTCATGTGTGTAGTGAAACACAGATAAGTGCATGCAATACCAACTGAACATTTTGAAAGATTAAGATTAAAGATAGAGCTGATAGCGATAGCAACTGAGCATTTTTTAAAGATTAAAGATAGAGCTGATAGCGGATCTATTTGAGGCGAAGGGGCGGCGCAGATAGGGTCGCATCCTCCTGGTCTTCATCACAAGACGTCCAACACTCCGGTCATCACTCCGAGACAGCCACTCACAGGGAGACAGGGAGACAGGGAGCCGGGACAGGCGTTAGACAGTTTGTGTGATTGTGATAGGCGGACATAGCAATAGATACAAGTGGTAAGCATATATGTGAATACAATAGATATATGTAGTAAGCATATTATGTGAATAGAATAGAAGTACTTAACCCAGCAATGAACGTCTGAGCTGATAGCGGATCTATTTGATGCACAGGGGCGTCGCAAATAGGGTCGCGTCCTCCCCGTCTTAATCACGGGACGTTCAACACTCCGGTCATCGCTCCGAGACAGCCGGAGACAGGGAGATAGGGGGTGGCACAGAGAGGGTCGCAACCTCCCTGACATCATCGCGGGACGTCCAGCACTCCGGTCATCACTACGAGACAGCCGGAGACAGGGAGACAGGAGGGCACGCAGAGAGGGTCGCATCCTCCCGGTCTTCATCACGGGATGTCCGACACTCCGGTCAACACTCCGGGACAGCAACTCACAGGGAGACAGGGAGACGGGACAGGCGTTAGACAGCTTGCGTGATTGTAGTGGGCGGACATAGCAATAGATACAAGTGGTAAGCATATATGTGAATAGAATAGATATATGAAGTAAGCATATTATGTGAATAGAATAGAAGTACTTAACCCAGCAATGAAACCACATTGACAGACCACTAACCATGTTGACAGACCACGGACAGAAGACGGTAAGGAGCTGATCCATGGCCACGGTGGTGCACGTAGAACAGTCACTGCAATCTTGGCCAAGACCCGAGACATCCATCACCTTGGTCAGCACTACGAGACAAGCACTCAGAGAGATGGGGGGGGTTGGGACAGGGGTTAGAGAGTTCCCATGTTTGTAGTGGGCGGAGATGGAGCAATAAATACATGTAGTAAATACATGTAGTGAGCATATGCATACAGGGTGACTCATGTGTGTAGTGAAACACAGATAAGTGCATGCAATACCAACTGAACATTTTGAAAGATTAAGATTAAAGATAGAGCTGATAGCGATAGCAACTGAGCATTTTTTAAAGATTAAAGATAGAGCTGATAGCGGATCTATTTGAGGCGAAGGGGCGGCGCAGATAGGGTCGCATCCTCCTGGTCTTCATCACAAGACGTCCAACACTCCGGTCATCACTCCGAGACAGCCACTCACAGGGAGACAGGGAGACAGGGAGCCGGGACAGGCGTTAGACAGTTTGTGTGATTGTGATAGGCGGACATAGCAATAGATACAAGTGGTAAGCATATATGTGAATACAATAGATATATGTAGTAAGCATATTATGTGAATAGAATAGAAGTACTTAACCCAGCAATGAACGTCTGAACCACGTTGACAGACCACGGACAGAAGACGGTAAGAAGCTGATCCATGGCCTTGTGGCGCACGTAGAACAGTCACTGCAATCTTGGGCAAGACCCCGAGACATCCACCACCTTGGTCAGCACTATGAGACAACGACTCAGAGAGAGGGGGGGGGGGGTTGGGACAGGGGTTAGAGAGTTCCCATGTTTGTAGTGGGCGGAGATGGATCAATAAATACATGTAGTGAGCATATGCATACATGGTGACAGTGGAATCATAGTATATAAGAAAATTGTGGAATTGAGTAATAGATAGAACTACTGCAAGCGTATGCATACAGGATAAGATACAAGACAATAGCTCAGGGCCGTATGCCCCGGGGGGCAGGAGAAGCTGCTCAGAAGGTTCAGCACTGCAGGCCAGACAGAAGGCGGTATGAAGCTGTTCCATGGGACCGGTTGAGACAGAGGTTAAAAAGGCGGTCAGGGTGGGGGGTCAGATCTCCAACACCATCACCCTGAGCATCGGGTCCCCCCAGGGCTGTGTTCTAAGCCCCCTGCTGTACTCACTCTACACACACGATTGTGTGGCCAAGTTCAGCTCCAACTCCATAGTGAAGTTCGCAGACGACACGGTGGTGGTGGGGCTGATCTCGGACAACGACGAGAAGGCCTACCGGGAGGAGGTTGAGGTACTGGAACGCTGGTGCCAGGACAACAGCCTGCTCCTGAACATTGGTAAAACCAAGGAGCTGATCGTGGATTATAGGAGAGGACAGCAGGAGACACACACACCACTGATGATTAACGGGGCTACCGTGGACAGGGTGAGCAGCTTTAAGTACCTGGGGGTCCACATCTCAGAGGATCTGACATGGTCAACACACATAGACACAGTAGTAAAGAAGGCGAAACAGCCCCTCTACCACCTGAGACAGTTAAGGAAGTTCAGAGTATCGGGGAAGATACTCCAGTCCTTCTACTCAGGAGCTGTAGAGAGCATCTTGACCGGAAACATCACTGCCTGGTATGGAAACAGCACGGCACAGGACAAGAAGGCCCTACAGAGAGTGGTGCGCTCAGCCGAGCGTACCACGGGTATTGCACTACCTCCCCTGCAGGTTCTATACAACAAGAGGTGCAAATCCAGAGCCTGCAGGATAATGAAAGACCCTCACCACCCCAATAACAGCCTGTTCCAGCTGCTGAGGTCAGGCAGACGCCTGCGAACCCCAGCTACTAGGACAGAGCGGCTTAGGCTCAGCTTCTTCCCCCAGGCCATCAGAGCCCTGAACAATGAACATTGAGTGCCACAGAACACTGAACTATCCACACACAAGCACACATGAACACACACACGACACGCACGCTGTGCACGCTCACACACTAGCAGCCACTTAACACTTTAACATGAGCGGGCACACACTCATGCCGCACACACGCACACTTATGGCCAAAAGGAAAGGCCACTTTAAATTAGAATAACAGGAACAGTGTATTGCACTACCAAAGCTACCTAGCATGTCCTATATGCTCTGTAAATAACTATGTACAGATACCGAGATGTCACACCATGTTACCTGTTACCTGTTTATTGCACAATGTTGTTTTTTATTGGATTCTATTATATGTTGTACCACTGTATTGCACATTGTTGCGGGCAAGACCACCCGCATTTCATTGTATACTTGTATGCCGTGACAATTAAAACTCTTGACTTGACTTGAAAGGTTCTCCCATGTCTGCAGAAAAGCAGACATTGGAGCAAATAGTCATCCTAACTAAACTAGACAGATTAATCTAAGGGTCAGTCCCCGACCAGGTGAGATCAGGGTAGGTTGAAGGAGAGAGAGAAAAGATGGGTCTTAAGCAGGGATTTAAAAGCTTCGACAGAGCAGGCACCCCTGACGACGACAGGTAATTTATTCCACAGGTAGGGAGCGTGGTAGACAAAGGCTCTGTGGCCGGCGGATTTCTTTTTAACCCTAGGAATCGATAGAAGCCCCGCATTTTGTGAGCGCAGAGCACGAGCGGGCGAGTATCGAGAGATGAGATCGGATAGATAGAGCGGTGCAAGCCCATTTAAAATTGTAGGTGAGGAGTAGCACTTTAAAGTCAGATCGGGCTTGAATAGGAAGCCAGTGTAGGGCGGACAAAACTGGTGTGATGTGATCAAATGTTCTAGTTTTAGTTAGTATCCGTGCAGCCGCATTTTGCACGAGTTGAAGATTTTTGATGCTTGAAAAAAGTGCATTACAGTAGTCTAGACGTGATGAGACAAAAGCATGAATTAGGGTTTCAGCATCAGCCAGAGTTAAAATGGGGTGAATCTTTGCGATATTACGAAGATGGAAGAAGGCAATTTTGGTGACATTTTTTATATGTGCATTAAATGAGAGGGAGGAATAAAAAAATACTCAGAGGTTTTTTATGGTGGAGCTCTGGGATACGTGACAAGTATCAAAGTTGAGGGAGATGTCCTCAAACAGGCCTCTGTGGTTTGGGGGGCCAACAATTAACATCTCAGTTTTATCTGCATTAAGGAGTAGAACGTTTTGCGACTTTTTGACGGCAAGCCTCAAGATTTTGTAATTGGGAGGAGTCATTTGGCAAAATTAAGTAAAATACACAATTAAATGTGTGTTATTGAAGTTTTATTGTCACTAGTTTCATAGAAGACATGTTTAGGAAGCAAAATATAACAAAATCTCAAAATCAACAAACATTTTTATATTTGCCTATTCACCTGGGGTGTCTCGCCTTAAACAGTACTGTATATTTGTATATATTGTATGTCATAAATGTCTGGATGTAACAGTACTGTATATCTGTATGTTGTGTATGTCATACATGTTATGATTA